>NW_027422683.1:0-424190 GCF_048934315.1 Petromyzon marinus
GACCGCCCGGGACCGCCCGGGACCGCCCGGGACCGCCCGGACCACCTGGAACGCCCGGGACCGCCGGGACCCGCCCAGGACTGCCCGGGACCGCCCGGGACCGTCCGGACCGTCCTGGACCAACCCGGGACCGCACGGGACCGCCCGAGACCACCCCGTACCGCCCGGGACCGCACTGGGACCGCCCGGGACCGCCCCGGACCGCCCGGGACCGCCCCGGACTGCCCGGGACCGCCCGGGACCGCCCGGGACCGCTCGGGACCGCCCGGGACCGCCCGGGACCGCCCCGGATCGCCCGGACCGCCCGGGACCGCCCGGGACCGCCCGGGACCGCCACGGACCGCCCCGGACCGCCGCGGACCGCCCGGACGACCCCGGACTGCACGGGACCGCCTGGGACCGGCCGGGACCGCTCGGAACCGCCCGGGACCGCCCGGGACCGCCCGGGACCGCCTGGAACGCCCAGGACCGCCCAGGACCGCCCGGAACCGCCCGGGACCGCCCGGGACCGTGCGGACCGTCCGGGACCGCCCGGGACCGCACGGGATCGCCCGGGACCACCCCGGTCCGCCCGGGACCGCCCCGGACCGCCCGGGACCGCCCCGGACCGCCCGGGACCGCCCCGGACCGCCCGGACCGCCCCGGACCGCCCGGGACCGCCCTGGACCGCCCGGGACCGCCCCGGACCGGCCTGGACCACCCCGGACCGCCCGGACCGCCCGGGACCGCCCAGGACCTCCCCGGACAGCCCGGGACCGCCCGGGACCGCCCCGAACCGCCCCGGACCGCCAGGAGACCGCCCCCGGACCACCTGGGACCGCCCAGGACCGCCCGGGACCACCCGGGACCGCCCCGGACCGCCCGGGACCGCCCGGACCGCCCGGGACCGCCCGGGACCGCCCCGGACCGCCCCGGACCGCCCGGGACCGCCCGGGAGCGCCCGGGACCGCCCGGGACCGGCCGGGTCCGCCCCGGACCGCCCGGGACCGCCCCGGACCGCCCGGGACCGCCCCGGACCGCCCGGGACCGCCCCGGACCGCCCGGGACCGCCCCGGACCGGCCTGGACCACCCCGGACCGCCCGGGACCGACCGGGACCGCCCAGGACCTCCCCGGACAGCCCGGGACCGCCCGGGACCGCCCCGGACCGCCCCGGACCGCCAGGAGACCGCCCTGGACCACCTGGGACCGCCCAGGACCGCCCGGGACCACCCGGGACCGCCCCGGACCGCCCGGGACCGCCCCGGACCGCCCGGGACCGCCCGGGACCGCCCCGAACCGCCCCGGACCGCCCGGACTGCCCGGGAGCGCCTGGGACCGCCCGGGACCGCCCGGGACCGGCCGGGTCCGCCCGGGACCGCCCCGGATCGCCCCGGACCGCCCGGGACCGCCCGGGCCCGCCCGGGACCGGCCGGGTCCGCCCGGGACCGCCTGGGACCGCCCCGGACCGCCCGGGACCGCCCGGGACCGCCCAAGACCGCCCGGGACCGCCCGGGACGACCCGGGACCGCCCCGGACCGCCCGGGACTGCCCCGGACCGCCCGGGACCGCCCTGGACCGCCCCGGACCGCCCCGGACCGCCCGGGACCGCCCGGGACCGCCCGGGACCGCCCGGGACTGCCCGGGACCGGCCGGGTCCGCCCGGGACTGCCCGGGACCGCCCCAGACCGCCCGGGACCGCCCCAGACCGCCCGGGACCGCCCCGGACCGCCCGGGACCGCCCCGGACTGCCCGGGACCGCCCCGGACCGCCCGGGACCGCCCCGGACTGCCCAGGACCGCCCCGGACCGCCCGGGACTGCCCGGGACCGCCCGGGACCGCCCGGGACCGCCCCGGACCGCCCCGGACCGCCCCGGACCGCCAGGAGACCGCCCCGGACCACCTGGGACCGCCCAGGACCGCCCGGGACCACCCGGGACCGCCCCGGACCGCCCGGGACCGCCCCGGACCGCCCGGGACCGCCCGGGACCGCCCCGGACCGCCCCGGACCGCCCGGGACCGCCCGGGAGCGCCCGGGACCGCCCGGGACCGGCCGGGTCCGCCCCGGACCGCCCGGGACCGCCCCGGACCGCCCGGGACCACCCCGGACCGCCCGGGACCGCCCCCGGACCGCCCGGGACCGCCCCGGACCGGGCCTGGACCACCCCGGACCGCCCGGGACCGACCGGGACCGCCCAGGACCTCCCCGGACAGCCCGGGACCGCCCGGGACCGCCCCGGACCGCCCCGGACCGCCAGGAGACCGCCCTGGACCACCTGGGACCGCCCAGGACCGCCCGGGACACCCGGACGCCCCGGACCGCCCGGGACCGCCCCGGACCGCCCGGGACCGCCCGGGACCGCCCCGAACCGCCCCGGACCGCCCGGGACTGCCCGGGAGCGCCTGGGACCGCCCGGGACCGCCCGGGACCGGCCGGGTCCGCCCGGGACCGCCCGGATCGCCCCGGACCGCCCGGGACCGCCCGGGCCCCGCCCGGGACCGGCCGGGTCCGCCCGGGACCGCCTGGGACCGCCCCGGACCGCCCGGGACCGCCCGGGACCGCCCAAGACCGCCCGGGACCGCCCGGGACGACCCGGGACCGCCCCGGACCGCCCGGGACTGCCCCGGACCGCCCGGGACCGCCCTGGACCGCCCCGGACCGCCCCGGACCGCCCGGGACCGCCCGGGACCGCCCGGGACCGCCCGGGGACTGCCCGGGACCGGCCGGGTCCGCCCGGGACTGCCCGGGACCGCCCCAGACCGCCCGGGACCGCCCCAGACCGCCCGGGACCGCCTCGGACCGCCCGGGACCGCCCCGGACTGCCCGGGACCGCCCCGGACCGCCCGGGACCGCCCCGGACTGCCCTGGACCGCCCCGGACCCGCCCGGGACTGCCCGGGACCGCCCGGGACCGCCCGGGACCGCCCGGGACCGCCCAGGACCGCCCAGGACCGCCCCGGACCACCCGGGACCACCCGGGACCGCCCGCGACCGCCCGGGACCACCCGGGACCGCCCAGGACCGCCCGGACCGCCTGGGACCGCCCGGGACCACCCGGGACCACCCCGGACCGCCCGGGACCGCCCCGGACCGCCCGGGATCGCCCGGGACCGCCCCGGAACCGCCTCGGACCGCCCGGTACCGCCCGGGACCGCCCGGGACCGCCCGGGACCGCCCGGGAACGCCCGGGACCGGCCGGGTCCACCCAGGACCGCACGGGACCGCCCCGGACCGCCCGGGACCGCCCGAGACCAACTCGGACCGCCCCGGACCGCCAGGCGACCGCTCCGGACCGCCCGGGCCACCCGGGACCGCCCCGGACCGCCCGGGACTGCCCGGGACCGCCCGCGACCGCCCAGGACCGCCCGGGACCGCCCGGGACCGCCCCGGACCGCCCGGGACCACCCGGGACCACCCCGGACCGCCTCGGACCGCCCGGGACCGGCCGGGTCCGCCCGGGGACCGCCCGGGACTGCCCCGGACCGCCCGGGACCGCCCGGGACCACCTCGGACCGCCCGGGACCGCCCCGGACCGCCCGGGACCGCCCCGACCGCCCGGACCGCCTGGGACCGCCCGGTACCGCCCGGTACCGCCCGGGCCCGCCCGGGACCGCACGGGACCGCCCGGGACCGCCCCGGACCGCCCGGGACCGCCCGGGACCGCCCGGGACCGCCTGGGACCGCCCGGGACCGGCCGGGTCCGCCCGGGACTGCCCGGGACCGCCCCGGACCGCCCAGGACCGCCCCAGACCGCCCGGGACCGCCCAGACCGCCCGGGACTGCCCCGGACCGACCGGACCGCCCCGGACCGCCCGGGACCACCCCGGACCGCCCTGGACCGCCCCGGACCGCCCGGGACCGCCCTGGACCGCCCGGGACCGCCCGGACCGCCCGGGACTGCCCGGGACCGCCCCGGACCGCCCCGGACCGCCCGGGACCGCCCGGGACCGCCCGGGACTGCCCCGGACCGCCTGGGACCGCCCGGGACCGCCTGGGACCGCCCGGGACCGCCCGGGACCGCCCGGGACCGCCCGGGACCACCCGGGACCACCCCGGACCGCCCAAGACCGCCCCGGACCGCCCGGGATCGCCCGGGACCGCCCGGGACCGCCCCCAGACCACCCAGGACCGCCCGGGACTGCCCGGGACCGCCCGGGAACGCCCGGGACCGGCCGGGTCCGCCCGGGACCGCCCGGGACCGCCCCGGACCGCCCGGGACCGCCCGGGACCACCCGGACCACCCCGGACCGCCCGGGACTGCCCCGGACCGCCCGGGATCGCCGGGACCGCCCCGGACCGCCCCGGACCGCCCGGGACCGCCCGGACCGCCCGGGACCGCCCTGGAACGCCCGGGACCGCCCGGGACGGCCCGGGACCGCCCGGGACTGCCCGGGACCGTCAGGACCGTCTGGACCGCCCGGAACCGCACGGGACCGCCCGGGACCGCCCCGGACCGCCCGGGACCGCCCCGGACCGCCCGGGACCGCCCCGGACCGTCCAGGACCGCCCCAGACCGCCCGGGACCGCCCCGGACCGCCCGGAACCGCCGCGGACCGCCCGGGACCGCCCCGGACCGCCCGGGACCGCCTGGGACCGCCCGGGACCGCCCGAGACCGCCCGGGACCGCCCTGGACCGCCCGGGACCGCCCGGGACCGCCCCGGACCGCCCGGGACCGCCCCGGACCGCCCGGGACCAGCCCGGACTGCCCGGGACCGCCCGGGACCGGCCGGGACTGCTCGGGACCGCCCGGGACCGCCCGGGACCGCCCTGGACCGCCCGGGACCGCCCGGGACTGCCCTGGAACGCCCGGGACCGCCCAGGACCGCCCGGGACCGCCCAGGACCGCCCGGGACCGTGCGGACCGTCCGGGACCGCCCGGGACCGCACGGGACCGCCCGGGACCGCCCCGTCCGCCCGGGACCGCCCCGGACCGCCTGGGACTGCCCGAGACCGCCCGGGACCGCCCCGGACCGCCCGGGACCGCCCCGGACCGCCCGGGAACGCCCGGGACCTGCCGGGTTCGCCCGGGACCGCCCGGGACCGCCCGGACCGTCCGGGACCGCCCGGGACCACCCGGGACCACCCCGGACCGCCCGGGACCGCCCCCGGACCGCCCGGGATCGCCCGGGACCGCCCCGGACCGCCCCGGACCGCCCGGGACCGCCCAGGACCGCCCGGGACCGGCCGGGTCCGCCCGGGACTGCCCGGGACCGCCCCGGACCGCCCCGGACCGCCTGGGACCGCCCAGGACCGCCCGGGACCGGCCCGGTCCGCCCGGGACTGCCCGGGACCGCCCCGGACCGCCCGGGATCGCCCCAGACCGCCCGGGACCGCCCCGGACCGCCCTGGGCCGCCTGGGACCGCCCGGGACCGTCCGGGACCGGCCGAGTCTGCCCGGGACTGCCCGGGACCGCCCGGACCGCCCAGGACCGCCCCAGACCGCCCGGGACCGCCCCAGAACCGCCCGGGACCGCCCCGGACCGACCGGGACCGCCCCGGACCGCCCGGGACCACCCCGGACCGCCCTGGACCGCCCCGGACCGCCCGGGACCGCCCTGGACCGCCCGGGACCGCCCCGGACCCCCGGGACCGCCCGGGACCGCCCCGGACCGCCCCGGACCGCCCGGGACCGCCCGGGACCGCCCGGGACTGCCCCGGACCGCCTGGGACCGCCCGGGACCGCCTGGGACCACCCGGGACCGCCCGGGACCGCCCGGGACCGCCCGGGACCACCCGGGACCACCCCGGACCGCCCAAGACCGCCCCGGACCGCCCGGGATCGCCCGGTACCGCCCGGGACCGCCCCGGACCACCCAGGACCGCCCGGGGACCGCCCGGGACCGCCCGGGAACGCCCGGGACAGGCCGGGTCCGCCCGGGACCGCCCGGGACCGCCCCGGACCGCCCGGGACCGCCCGGGACCACCCGGGACCACCCCGGACCGCCCGGGACCGCCCCGGACCGCCCGGGATCGCCCGGGAACGCCCCGGACCGCCCCGGACCGCCCGGGACCGCCCGGGACCGCCCGGGACCGCCCTGGAACGCCCGGGACCGCCCGGGACGGCCCGGGACCGCCCGCGACCGCCCGGGACCGTCAGGACTGTCCCGGACCGCCCGGAACCGCACGGGACCGCCCGGGACCGCCCCGGACCGCCCGGGACCGCCCCGGACCGCCCGGGACCGCCCCGGACCGTCCAGGACCGCCCCAGACCGCCCGGGACCGCCCCGGACCGCCCGGAACCGCCGCGGACCGCCCGGGACCGCCCCGGACCGCCCGGGACCGCCTGGGACCGCCCGGGACCGTCCGAGACCGCCCGGGACCGCCCTGGACCGCCCGGGACCGCCCGGGACCGCCCCGGACCGCCCGGGACCGCCCCGGACCGCCCGGGACCAGCCCGGACTGCCCGGGACCGCCCGGGACCGGCCGGGACTGCTCGGGACCGCCCGGGACCGCCCGGGACCGCCCTGGACCGCCCGGGACCGCCCGGGACTGCCCTGGAACGCCCGGGACCGCCCAGGACCGCCCGGGACCGCCCAGGACCGCCCGGGACCATGCGGACCGTCCGGGACCGCCCGGGACCGCACGGGACCGCCCGGGACCGCCCCGTCCGCCCGGGACCGCCCCGGACCGCCTGGGACTGCCCGAGACCGCCCGGGACCGCCCCGGACCGCCCGGGACCGCCCCGGACCGCCCGGGACCGCCCGGGAACGCCCGGGACCTGCCGGGTTCGCCCGGGACCGCCCGGGACCGCCCGGACCGTCCTGGACCGCCCGGGACCACCCGGGACCACCCCGGACCGCCGGACCGCCCCGGACCGCCCGGGATCGCCCGGGACCGCCCCGGACCGCCCCGGACCGCCCGGGACCGCCCAGGACCGCCCGGGACCGGCCGGGTCCGCCCGGGACTGCCCGGGACCGCCCCGGACCGCCCCGGACCGCCTGGGGACCGCCCAGGACCGCCCGGGACCGGCCGGGGTCCGCCCGGGACTGCCCGGGACCGCCCCGGACCGCCCGGGACCGCCCCAGACCGCCCGGGACCGCCCCGGACCGCCCGGGACCGCCCCGGACCGCCCGGGACCGGCCGGGACTGCTCGGGACCGCCCGGGACCACCCGGGACCACCCGGACCGCCCGGGACCGCCCCGGACCGCCCGGGATCGCCCGGGCCGCCCCGGACCGCCCCGGACCGCCCGGGACCGCCCCGGACCGCCCGGGACCGCCCCAGACCGCCCGGGACCGCCCCGGACCGCCCGGGACCGCCCGGGCCGCCCGGGACCGCCCTGGAACGCCCGGGACCGCCCGGGACCGCCCGGGACCGCCCGGGCCCGCCCGGGACCTTCCGGACCGTCCTGGACCGCCCAGAACCGCACGGGACCGCCCGGGACTGCCCGGACCGCCCGGGACCGCCCCCGACCGCCCGGGGACCGCCCCGGACCGCCCGGGACCGCCCCGGACCGCCCGGGACCGCCCGGGACCGCCCGGGACCGCCTGGGACCGCCCTGGACCGCCCCGGACCGCCCGGGACCGCTCGGGACCGCCCGGGACTGCCCGGGACCGCCCTGGACCGCCCGGGACCGCACCGGACCGCCCGGGACCGCCCGGACCACCCAGAACCGCCCGGGACCGCCCGGGACCGCCCGGGACCGCCCGGGACCGCCCGGGACCGCCCGGGAACGCCCGGGACCGCCCAGGACCGCCCCGGACTGCCCGGGACTGCCCGGGACCGCCCGGGACCGCCCGGGACCGCCCGGGACCGCCCGAGACCGCCCGGGACCGCCCAGGACCGCCCGGGACCGCCCGGGACCGCCCTGGAACGCCCGGGACCGCCCGGACCGCCCGGGACCGCCCGGGACCGCCCGGGACCGCCCGGGACCACCCTGGAACGCCCGGGACCGCCCGGGACCGCCCAGGACTGCCCGGGACCGCCCGGGACCGTCCGGACCGTCCTGGACCACCCGGGACCGCACGGGACCGCCCGAGACCACCCCGTACCGCCCGGGACCGCACTGGACCGCCCGGGACCGCCCCGGACCGCCCGGGACCGCCCCGGACTGCCCGGGACCGCCCGGGACCGCCCGGGACCGCTCGGGACCGCCCGGGACCGCCCGGGACCGCCCCGGATCGCCCCGGACCGCCCGGGACCGCCCGGGACCGCCCGGGACCGCCACGGACCGCCCAGGACCGCCGCGGACCGCCCGGGACGACCCCGGACTGCACGGGACTGCCTGGGACCGGCCGGGACCGCTCGGAACCGCCCGGGACCGCCCGGGACCGCCCGGGACCGCCCTGGAACGCCCGGGACCGCCCGGGACCGCCCGGAACCGCCCGGGACCGCCCGGGACCGTGCGGACCGTCCGGGACCGCCCGGGACCGCACGGGATCGCCCGGGACCACCCCGGTCCGCCCGGGACCGCCCCGGACCGCCCGGGACCGCCCCGGACCGCCCGGGACCGCCCCGGACCGCCCGGGACCGCCCCGGACCGCCCGGGACCGCCCCGGACCGCCCGGGACCGCCCCGGACCGGCCTGGACCACCCCGGACCGCCCGGGACCGCCCGGGACCGCCCAGGACCTCCCCGGACAGCCCGGGACCGCCCGGGACCGCCCCGAACCGCCCCGGACCGCCAGGAGACCGCCCCGGACCACCTGGGACCGCCCAGGACCGCCCGGGACCACCCGGGACCGCCCCGGACCGCCCGGGACCGCCCCGGACCGCCCGGGACCGCCCGGGACCGCCCCGGACCGCCCCGGACCGCCCGGGACCGCCCGGGAGCGCCCGGGACCGCCCGGGACCGGCCGGGTCCGCCCCGGACCGCCCGGGACCGCCCCGGACCGCCCGGGACCGCCCCGGACCGCCCGGGACCGCCCCGGACAGGCCTGGACCACCCCGGACCGCCCGGGACCGACCGGGACCGCCCAGGACCTCCCCGGACAGCCCGGGACCGCCCGGGACCGCCCCGGACCGCCCCGGACCGCCAGGAGACCGCCCTGGACCACCTGGGACCGCCCAGGACCGCCCGGGACCACCCGGGACCGCCCCGGACCGCCCGGGACCGCCCCGGACCGCCCGGGACCGCCCGGGACCGCCCCGAACCGCCCCGGACCGCCCGGGACTGCCCGGGAGCGCCCGGGACCGCCCGGGACCGCCCGGGACCGGCCGGGTCCGCCCGGGACCGCCCCGGATCGCCCCGGACCGCCCGGGACCGCCCGGGCCCGCCCGGGACCGGCCGGGTCCGCCCGGGACCGCCTGGGACCGCCCCGGACCGCCCGGGACCGCCCGGGACCGCCCAAGACCGCCCGGGACCGCCCGGGACGACCCGGGACCGCCCCGGACCGCCCGGGACTGCCCCGGACCGCCCGGGACCGCCCTGGACCGCCCCGGACCGCCCCGGACCGCCCGGGACCGCCCGGGACCGCCCGGGACCGCCCGGGACTGCCCGGGACCGGCCGGGTCCGCCCGGGACTGCCCGGGACCGCCCCAGACCGCCCGGGACCGCCCCAGACCGCCCGGGACCGCCCCGGACCGCCCGGGACCGCCCCGGACTGCCCGGGACCGCCCGGGACCGCCCGGGACCGCCCCGGACTGCCCTGGACCGCCCCGGACCGCCCGGGACTGCCCGGGACCGCCCGGGACCGCCCCGGACCGCCCGGGACCGCCCGGGACCGCCCGGGACCGCCCAGGACCGCCCAGGACCGCCCCGGACCACCCGGGACCACCCGGGACCGCCCCCGACCGCCCGGGACCACCCGGGACCGCCCAGGACCGCCCGGGACCGCCTGGGACCGCCCGGGACCACCCGGGACCACCCCGGACCGCCCGGGACCGCCCCGGACCGCCCGGGATCGCCCGGGACCGCCCCGGACCGCCTCGGACCGCCCGGTACCGCCCGGGACCGCCCGGGACCGCCCGGGAACGCCCGGGACCGGCCGGGTCCACCCAGGACCGCACGGGACCGCCCCGGACCGCCCGGGACCGCCCGAGACCAACTCGGACCGCCCCGGACCGCCAGGCGACCGCTCCGGACCGCCCGGGACCACCCGGGACCGCCCCGGACCGCCCGGGACTGCCCGGGACCGCCCGCGACCGCCCGGGACCGCCCGGGACCGCCCGGGACTGCCCCGGACCGCCCGGGACCACCCGGGACCGCCCCGGACCGCCTCGGACCGCCCGGGACCGGCCGGGTCCGCCCGGGACCGCCCGGGACTGCCCCGGACCGCCCGGGACCGCCCGGGACCACCTCGGACCGCCCGGGACCGCCCCGGACCGCCCGGGACCGCCCCGGACCGCCCGGGACCGCCTGGGACCGCCCAGTACCGCCCGGTACCGCCCGGGCCCGCCCGGGACCGCACGGGACCGCCCGGGACCGCCCCGGACCGCCCGGGACCGCCCGGGACCGCCCGGGACCGCCCGGGACCGCCCGGGACCGGCCGGGTCCGCCCGGGACTGCCCGGGACCGCCCCGGACCGCCCAGGACCGCCCCAGACCGCCCGGGACCGCCCCAGACCGCCCGGGACCGCCCCGGACCGACCGGGACCGCCCCGGACCGCCCGGGACCACCCCGGACCGCCCTGGACCGCCCCGGACCGCCCGGGACCGCCCTGGACCGCCCGGGACCGCCCCGGACCGCCCGGGACCGCCCGGGACCGCCCCGGACCGCCCCGGACCGCCCGGGACCGCCCGGGACCGCCCGGGACTGCCCCGGACCGCCTGGGACCGTCCGGGACCGCCTGGGACCGCCCGGGACTGCCCGGGACCGCCCGGGACCGCCCGGGACCACCCGGGACCACCCCGGACCGCCCAAGACCGCCCCGGACCGCCCGGGATCGCCCGGGACCGCCCGGGACCGCCCCGGACCACCCAGGACCGCCCGGGACCGCACGGGACCGCCCGGGAACGCCCGGGACCGGCCGGGTCCGCCCGGGACCGCCCGGGACCGCCCCGGACCGCCCGGGACCGCCCGGGACCACCCGGGACCACCCCGGACCGCCCGGGACTGCCCCGGACCGCCCGGGATCGCCCGGGACCGCCCCGGACCGCCCCGGACCGCCCGGGACCGCCCGGGACCGCCCGGGACCGCCCTGGAACGCCCGGGACCGCCCGGGACGGCCCGGGACCGCCCGGGACCGCCCGGGACCGTCAGGACCGTCCTGGACCGCCCGGAACCGCACGGGACCGCCCGGGACCGCCCCGGACCGCCCGGGACCGCCCCGGACCGCCCGGGACCGCCCCGGACCGTCCAGGACCGCCCCAGACCGCCCGGGACCGCCCCGGACCGCCCGGAACCGCCGCGGACCGCCCGGGACCGCCCCGGACCGCCCGGGACCGCCTGGGACCGCCCGGGACCGCCCGAGACCGCCCGGGACCGCCCTGGACCGCCCGGGACCGCCCGGGACCGCCCCGGACCGCCCGGGACCGCCCCGGACCGCCCGGGACCAGCCCGGACTGCCCGGGACCGCCCGGGACCGGCCGGGACTGCTCGGGACCGCCCGGGACCGCCCGGGACCGCCCTGGACCGCCCGGGACCGCCCGGGACTGCCCTGGAACGCCCGGGACCGCCCAGGACCGCCCGGGACCGCCCAGGACCGCCCGGGACCGTGCGGACCGTCCGGGACCGCCCGGGACCGCACGGGACCGCCCGGGACCGCCCCGTCCGCCCGGGACCGCCCCGGACCGCCTGGGACTGCCCGAGACCGCCCGGGACCGCCCCGGACCGCCCGGGACCGCCCCGGACCGCCCGGGACCGCCCGGGAACGCCCGGGACCTGCCGGGTTCGCCCGGGACCGCCCGGGACCGCCCCGGACCGTCCGGGACCGCCCGGGACCGCCCGGGACCGCCCAGGACCGCCCGGGACCGCCCGAGACCGCCCGGGACCACCCGGGACCACCCCGGACTGCCCAGGACCGCCCCGGACCGCCCGGGATCGCCCGGGACCGCCCCGGACCGCCCCGCACCGCCCGGGACCGCCCGGGACCGCCCGGGACCGCCCGGGAACGCCCGGGACCGCCCGGGACCGGCCCGGTCCGCCCGGGACTGCCCGGGACCGCCCCGGACCGCCCGGGATCGCCCCAGACCGCCCGGGACCGTCCCGGACCGCCCTGGGCCGCCTGGGACCGCCCGGGACCGTCCGGGACCGGCCGAGTCTGCCCGGGACTGCCCGGGACCGCCCCGGACCGCCCAGGACCGCCCCAGACCGCCCGGGACCGCCCCAGACCGCCCGGGACCGCCCCGGACCGACCGGGACCGCCCCGGACCGCCCGGGACCACCCCGGACCGCCCTGGACCGCCCCGGACCGCCCGGGACCGCCCTGGACCGCCCGGGACCGCCCCGGACCGCCCGGGACCGCCCGGGACCGCCCCGGACCGCCCCGGACCGCCCGGGACCGCCCGGGACCGCCCGGGACTGCCCCGGACCGCCTGGGACCGCCCGGGACCGCCTGGGACCACCCGGGACCGCCCGGGACCGCCCGGGACCGCCCGGGACCACCCGGGACCACCCCGGACCGCCCAAGACCGCCCCGGACCGCCCGGGATCGCCCGGGACCGCCCGGGACCGCCCCGGACCACCCAGGACCGCCCGGGACCGCCCGGGACCGCCCGGGAACGCCCGGGACCGGCCGGGTCCGCCCGGGACCGCCCGGGACCGCCCCGGACCGCCCGGGACCGCCCGGGACCACCCGGGACCACCCCGGACCGCCCGGGACCGCCCCGGATTGCCCGGGATCGCCCGGGACCGCCCCGGACCGCCCCGGACCGCCCGGGACCGCCCGGGACCGCCCGGGACCGCCCGGGACCGCCCTGGAACGCCCGGGACCGCCCGGGACGGCCCGGGACCGCCCGCGACCGCCCGGGACCGTCAGGACCGTCCTGGACCGCCCGGAACCGCACGGGACCGCCCGGGACCGCCCCGGACCGCCCGGGACCGCCCCGGACCGTCCAGGACCGCCCCAGACCGCCCGGGACCGCCCCGGACCGCCCGGAACCGCCGCGGACCGCCCGGGACCGCCCCGGACCGCCCGGGACCGCCTGGGACCGCCCGGGACCGCCCGAGACCGCCCGGGACCGCCCTGGACCGCCCGGGACCGCCCGGGACCGCCCCGGACCGCCCGGGACCGCCCCGGACCGCCCGGGACCAGCCCGGACTGCCCGGGACCGCCCGGGACCGGCCGGGACTGCTCGGGACCGCCCGGGACCGCCCGGGACCGCCCTGGACCGCCCGGGACCGCCCGGGACTGCCCTGGAACGCCCGGGACCGCCCAGGACCGCCCGGGACCGCCCAGGACCGCCCGGGACCGTGCGGACCGTCCGGGACCGCCCGGGACCGCACGGGACCGCCCGGGACCGCCCCGTCCGCCCGGGACCGCCCCGGACCGCCTGGGACTGCCCGAGACCGCCCGGGACCGCCCTGGACCGCCCGGGACCGCCCCGGACCGCCCGAGACCGCCCGGGAACGCCCGGGACCTGCCGGGTTCGCCCGGGACCGCCCGGGACCGCCCCGGACCGTCCTGGACCGCCCGGGACCACCCGGGACCACCCCGGACCGCCCGGGACCGCCCCGGACCGCCCGGGATCGCCCGGGACCGCCCCGGACCGCCCCGGACCGCCCGGGACCGCCCAGGACCGCCCGGGACCGGCCGGATCCGCCCGGGACTGCCCGGGACCGCCCCGGACCGCCCCGGACCGCCTGGGACCGCCCAGGACCGCCCGGGACCGCCCCGGACCGCCCGGGACCGGCCGGGACTGCTCGGGACCGCCCGGGACCACCCGGGACCACCCCGGACCGCCCGGGACCGCCCCGGACCGCCCGGGATCGCCCGGGACCGCCCCGGACCGCCCCGGACCGCCCGGGACCGCCCAGGACCGCCCGGGACCGGCCGGGTCCGCCCGGGACTGCCCGGGACCGCCCCGGACCGCCCGGGACCGCCCCAGACCGCCCGGGACCGCCCCGGACCGCCAGGGACCGCCCCGGACCGCCCGGGACCGGCCGGGACTGCTCGGGACCGCCCGGGACCGCCCGGGACCGCCCTGGACCGCCCGGGACCGCTCAGGACTGCCCTGGAACGCCCGGGACCGCCCGGGACCGCCCGGGACCGCCCAGGACCGCCCGGGACCGTGCGGACCGTCCGGGACCGCCCGGGACCGCACGGGACCGCCCGGGACCGCCCCGGTCCGCCCGGGACCGCCCCAGACCGCCTGGGACTGCCCGAGACCGCCCGGGACCGCCCCGGACCGCCCGGGACCGCACGGGACCGCCCGGGACCGCCCCGGTCCGCCCGGGACCGCCCCAGACCGCCTGGGACTGCCCGAGACCGCCCGGGACCGCCCCGGACCGCCCGGGACCGCCCCGGACCGCCCGGGACCGCCCGGGACCGCCCAGGACCGCCCGCGACCGCCCGGGACCGCCCTGGACCGCCCGGGACCGCCTCGGACCGCCCGGGACCGCCCGGGACCGCCCGGGACCGCCCGGGACCGCCTGGGACCGGCCGGGTCCGCCCGGGACCGCCCGGGACCACCCCGGACCGCCCGGGACCGCCCGGGACCGCCCGGGACTGCCCGGGACCGCCCGGGACCGCCCGGGACCGCCCAGGACCACCCCGGACCGCCCTGGACCGCCCGGGACCGCCCGGGACCGCCCGGGACTGCCCGAGACCGCCCGGGACCGCCCCGGACCGCCCGGTACCGCCCCGGACCGCCCGGGACCGCCCGGGACCAACCGGGACCGCCCGGAACCGCCCGGGACCGCCCGGGACCGCCCGGGACCGCCCGGGACCGCCCTGGAACGCCCGGGACTGCCCGGGACGGCCCGGGACCGCCCGGGACCGCCCGGGACCGTCAGGACCGTCCTGGACCGCCCGGAACCGCACGGGACCGCCCGGGACCGCCCCGGACCGCCCGGGACCGCCCCGGACCGCCCGGGACCGCCCCGGACTGCCCGGGACCGCCCCAGACCGCCCAGGACCGCCTCGGACCGCCCGGAACCGCCCCGGACCGCCCGGGACCGCCCCGGACCGCCCGGGACTGCTCGGGACCGCCCGGGACCGCCCGGGACCGCCCTGGACCGCCCGGGACCGCCCGGGACTGCCCTGGAACGCCCGGGACCGCCCGGGACCGCCCGGGACCGCCCAGGACCGCCCGGGACCGTGCTGACCGTCCGGGACCGCCCGGGACCGCACGGGACCGCCCGGGACCGCCCCGGTCCGCCCGGGACCGCCCCGGACCGCCTGGGACTGCCCGAGACCGCCCGGGACCGCCCCGGACCGCCCGGGACCGCCCCGGACCGCCCGGGACCGCCCCGGACCGCCCAGGACCGCCCCGGACCGCCCTGGACCGCCCCGGACCGCCCGGGACCGCCCGGGACCGCCCAGGACCGCCCCGGACCGCCCGGGACCGCCCGGGACCGCCCCGGACCACCCCGGACCGCCAGGAGACTGCCCCGGACCGCCCATGACCGCCCGGGACAGCCCGGGACCGCCCGGGACCGCCCGGGACCGCCCGGGACCGCCCGGGACCGCCCGAGACCGCCCCGGACCGCCCGGGACCACCCGGGACCGCCCGGGACCGCCCGGGACCGCCCAGGACCGCCCGCGACCGCCCGGGACCGCCCTGGACCGCCCGGGACCGCCTCGGACCGCCCGGGACCGCCCGGGACCGCCCGGGACCGCCCGGGACCGCCTGGGACCGGCCGGGTCCGCCCGGGACCGCCCGGGACCACCCCGGACCGCCCGGGACCGCCCGGGACCGCCCGGGACTGCCCGGGACCGCCCGGGACCGCCCGGGACCGCCCAGGACCACCCCGGACCGCCCTGGACCGCCCGGGACCGCCCGGGACCGCCCGGGACTGCCCGAGACCGCCCGGGACCGCCCCGGACCGCCCGGTACCGCCCCGGACCGCCCGGGACCGCCCGGGACCAACCGGGACCGCCCGGAACCGCCCGGGACCGCCCGGGACCGCCCGGGACCGCCCGGGACCGCCCTGGAACGCCCGGGACTGCCCGGGACGGCCCGGGACCGCCCGGGACCGCCCGGGACCGTCAGGACCGTCCTGGACCGCCCGGAACCGCACGGGACCGCCCGGGACCGCCCCGGACCGCCCGGGACCGCCCCGGACCGCCCGGGACCGCCCCGGACTGCCCGGGACCGCCCCAGACCGCCCAGGACCGCCTCGGACCGCCCGGAACCGCCCCGGACCGCCCGGGACCGCCCCGGACCGCCCGGGACTGCTCGGGACCGCCCGGGACCGCCCGGGACCGCCCTGGACCGCCCGGGACCGCCCGGGACTGCCCTGGAACGCCCGGGACCGCCCGGGACCGCCCGGGACCGCCCAGGACCGCCCGGGACCGTGCTGACCGTCCGGGACCGCCCGGGACCGCACGGGACCGCCCGGGACCGCCCCGGTCCGCCCGGGACCGCCCCGGACCGCCTGGGACTGCCCGAGACCGCCCGGGACCGCCCCGGACCGCCCGGGACCGCCCCGGACCGCCCGGGACCGCCCCGGACCGCCCAGGACCGCCCCGGACCGCCCTGGACCGCCCCGGACCGCCCGGGACCGCCCGGGACCGCCCAGGACCGCCCCGGACCGCCCGGGACCGCCCGGGACCGCCCCGGACCACCCCGGACCGCCAGGAGACTGCCCCGGACCGCCCATGACCGCCCGGGACAGCCCGGGACCGCCCGGGACCGCCCGGGACCGCCCGGGACCGCCCGGGACCGCCCGAGACCGCCCCGGACCGCCCGGGACCACCCGGGACCGCCCGCGACCGCCCGGGACCGCCTGGGACCGCCCGGGACCGCCCATTAATTGATGAGATCAAACAGTTCTCGTTGAAACCCTCTGCTGCCAGACCACCAAGATTATATGGCCTTCCAAATATACACAAAGAAGATACACCCCTTCGTCCCATCGTCTCTACTATCAGCTCCCCCACCTACAAACTGGCACGTTTTCTGGCTGATATACTGCGACCTTTCACTGGAAAAACCACCTCTGCGGTACTAAATTCTACTCACCTGGTATCGACAATCAAAGACATTTCCCTGTCCCCAAACGACCTGCTTGTCAGTTTTGATGTGGTGTCCTTGTTCACCAAAGTCCCGGTACCTGACACCATCGCTATCATTGAAGACCTGGTTCATCAAGGACTGCATACTGATGTACCCCCCCTGGTGAGACATTGCTTAACCAACACATACTTCACCTGGAATGGAACTTTCTACAAACAAACTGAGGGCACCCCAATGGGCTCCCCCCTATCTCCGGTTGTAGCCAACGTATTCATGGAAAAATTTGAAACTGACGCCATCCAGACTGCCACTCTACGCCCGACCTTATGGAAGAGGTACGTTGATGACACCTTTGTCATCTGGCCACATGGCCAGCCTGCTCTAGACCAATTCCGCGACCACATCAATTCCATACACCCAGCCATCAGATTTACCATGGAGGTCGAAAAAGATGGCAAACTACCCTTTTTGGATGTCTTAATTAAAAGGAGACATGATGGTTCAATGAGCCACTGTCTACAGGAAAGCTACCCATACAGATGCTTACTTGAAACCGGATTCCCACCACCATCCATCCCAGAAGAACTCCCTCATCAAGACTCTATACCATAGAGCCCAATGCATTTCCGACCAGGAACACATTACCTGTGAACTCAAGCACGTACACTAGGCTCTCAGGGCTAATGGCTACTCCGACTACACAATCCGCAAAGCCATCACTCCAGTCATGAAGAAGGATCCTCTTGTGGAGCCACTCAAAACCATCACCTTACCCTACATTGCAGGGGTCACTAAAAAGATCTCCAAAATCCTGAATAAACACAAGATCCAGGTCCGATTCAACACAGTACACAAAATCCGTGATTTAGTTCCATCTGTAAAAGATGCTCTTCCAGACATACAGTACCCGGGCGTTTACAAACTAAAGTGCCTCTGTGGTAGTAGCTACATTGGAGAAACCAAAAGACATATCTCGGACCACATCCGCGAACATAAAGCAGACTTGAAACACGGTAGGACGAACTCCTCTGCCGTGGCAGATCACTGTTACAATTCAGTGGGCTCACATGACATTGACTTCTCCAAGACGGAGGTTCTTTGCAAACCAACCGGCTACCATGAGAGATTCGTTCATGAGGCCATTCACATATACAAGCACAGAGACAATTTCAACCGAGAAGATGGATTCAGGCTTAGTAACCACTGGAAAGATGTGTTAAATCATTTCTGTTCTTAATTATTGTATTTTTACGATGACCTTCAGACCGCAGCTCTTTCGCCAGCATTGCCTCTTAATACCTCTCACACCACGGTTAATGGTATGGTTTACAACATGGAGTATACTAGGGCCTCGCAGCTGTCTCTCTCCCCCTCCTCTGTTCCGACCATGGACGAACTCGTCCGTCTGAACGGGGCCCGTAGCTATCCGTGGTGCGGAAATTTGAGGGTAAGAATCCACCCATTTTTTCGCCATATAGCATTGTGATATATAACGACTTATTGTTGGTAGCTTAGCTGATTGGAGAATATATAGAGTTTATTGATAACATGAAGGTAATTTATATTTTAGTTTTTATTGGTTCACTATATAGTACTGTGAATAGCTCAGATGTGTAGTCATTTCTGTGACCAGTCACTAGCAAATCACTCAGTTATTTCAATGCTAAATTCGCCTAGTTATTTCAATGCTAAATTCTCCTGTTTGATTTGTACTAAGTGCCTCGGTGAATGTGTATGCTCTGACTTCAACGTAGCTATTTCTGTAGCAGTTACAAGCGAATCACTCAGCTATTTCAATGCTAAATTCTATGCTAATTCCATTGTCAAGGAGTGCCTCTGCGGATGTGTATGCCTTAACTTAGCTATTTAAATGCTAAATTCTATGCTAATTCCTTTTAACAATGGGTGCCTCTGCGGATGTGTATGCTTTAACTTTTAACATAGCTATTTCTGTGACCAGTCACAAGCTAATCATTCAGCCATTTCAATGCTAAATTTTATGCTAATTCCTTTGTCAAGGCTCTTTGTTCCTCTCACACAGCTTAAAAGCCGTGATCTGAACGTGGCTCTCTCACTCCAGCGCTGTCCTACCAGACAGTCTCGCCCCCTTCACCTGATGAAGGCCGCTTGTGTTGTGGCCGAAACGTCGTGAGAATATTATTGTGTTATTTTATTTTATCAATTTATTATTTTATTCTCATTCTATGTGACTTTACCGAAAGAACCAAAGAAGATGAATCATTGCAGTCACGAAAGCTTTAAATCGAAACATAGTGAATGCTTGGGGGCTTATTGGCTCTTGCTCCTGGTTAGAGATCTACCCAACCCACGGGCCCACAAAGTGTTCAACTTCACATTCTTGTCATTAAAGGCCTGTGACAAAGGTGCATCTATTGGGGCAACATCGTCTCTGGCTTACACATCTACCGGGTCTCCATTTGACTTTGTATTGTCTAGGAGCAAGTCCACCCACACCTCCACTTCCACAAACTGCTGGCAGTTGCCTCACTCTGACTCAGAATTCTCCTCCTGCTTCACGATGTGAAGGTCCCATTTTGGAGTTGAATCTTCATCTTCACATATTACCTTCACTTCTTCGCTCATCACTTCTTCACATTTCACCTTCACCTCTTCACATTTCACCTTTATACCTTAAAAGTGTCCAAGCTGGTATTTTCTTCTGGTTCTTGTTTCAGGAGGGATGGGCTCATTGCGGCACTTTGACTTTCACAAGCTGATTTCAGACTCCGACTCCGCTCCTTGTGATGCTTTTGTGTTCTCTGGTGTACTTGAAGATTTGATGAATCTGCAAACGACTTCCCGCACAGAGTACACTTGAAGGGTTTCTCTCCTGTGTGTGTTCTCTGGTGTTTTACAAGAGCAGATGAACGTGCAAATGCCTTCACGCACACACTGCACTTGAAGGGTTTATCTCCCGTGTGTGTTCTATGGTGTACTTGAAGATGTGGTGACTGTGTAAACGCCATCCCGCACACAGTGCACATGAAGGGTTTCTCTCCCGTGTGTGTTCTCTGGTGTGTTACAAGATTACATGACTGTGTAAACGCCATCCCGCACATCGTGCATCTGAAGGGTTTCTCTCCTGTGTGTGTTCTCTGGTGTTTTTTAAGAGTAGATAAATCTGAAAATGCCTTCCCACACACACTGCACCTGAAGGGTTTCTCTCCCGTGTGTGTTCTCTGGTGTATTTTAAGAGCAGATGACTGTGAAAATGCCTTCCCACACACAGTGCACTTGAAGGGTTTCTCTCCCGTGTGTGTTCTCTGGTGGGTCTCAAGAACTGATGGCCATGCAAATGCCTTGTTACACACAATGCACCTGAAGGGTTTCTCTCCTGTGCGAGTTCTCTGGTGCTGTGTAAAATTTACAGTCCGATCCGTGCTGTATGCACGCTGGTCGCATTGTTGGCTTGTCGTACAGAGCTGTGCTGACTGCCTTTGCTCCATCAGACCAGCATCAGCTGCAGACAGAAAAAAAGAATATCCACACCATCTACACGTCAGTATCGAGGCACAGAGGAATGCAAATATACACAGTCACATATCACTTGCACGTCTTTACTTATTCATGATATAGTGAAAAAGTTTCAAAAATTCATCACACGGGCTGTTGTGGCACACAATGAGAGGGCAAATGGTTATAAACATGCCTGGAAGCCCTCGTATCTTCAAAATGAATGTTCACCCAAAACTCCGAGCACACAATTTCGGCTGTCTGGCTACAAATATGGAATATTTATAAAAAGCTAAATTCAGCTGACATAGCAAAGGGTGTTGATGAAGCATACACAACACGGCGGGGTGGGACCTCAAGGCCAGCACCCAGCGGCATGGTAAACAGTGGGGTGGGAGGGAAAAGCCCCTAGGCAGATAAGAGTTGACTCAAGTTGGAGGGAGCGAGGGGATTATCGATGAGTCAACGGCGAGGAACGCAGGCACAGAGACAATGGGAAGGGGGGGGATGACGCGACCCCCCCAACCCCCCCAACGGCCAGAGCGCTCAAAACGTCCGCAAACAGGATTCGATTGGATGCGCAGGGTGATGTCATGTCACCCGGGGGTTAAGGGGGGCTTTGGAGACATAAGGGGGCCGGAGGGGCGGATTGAATCAGAGTCCTTCTGGAGTGGCGGAGGAGACCAGCCGTCCTCAGCGTCCGTGCGACGCATGCAAGGTGGAGCTGGAAACGATCGGCCAGAAAAAGTCCCCGAGGCGTGCATCTTCCCCAGCCCCCATTGGGCAGCTGAAGAGGTGAATGGGTACGGGGAGGGGGGCCAATTCAGTCAGCTCGAGCTTGGGGGATAGACGCACTCTGCGACGGCCAGGTGACAGGAGGTTAGGCGCTGTCCGAAGGGTGCTGGCTGGAGGGGGCCATAAACGGGGGTCCCTATTCGGAAATAAATCTTAGCACAGACTGACGTTGTGACGCGTGGTGCATGTGTGCGTGTGAAGAGCGGTGGGACAGCGATCGGCGTACGACGGTGTGTGGGTGACTATAAATCAGTGTGGGTGTGTCGCGCGCGCATATTAAAATACCAACGGTTGCCCGCGCCGGCGCGTGTCTGTGTGTGCACCAACGGTGAGACACACGCGAGTGTCACTAGTGTCTGTGCACACCGCAGTGTTAATGGTGAGACACGCGCGAGTGGGTGGGTGGGGGGGGCATCAGCCCCCACCCATTAGACGTGCCCCCCCCCCCCGCTCGTGGAGAGTGAGAGGGAGATCAGCCCCCACGTAATGGGGAGTGGGGGGGGGCATGAGCCCCCACAAACGCTGGGGATGAACAGATCCGACTTCAGCTGCATGTGTGTGCTGTGTTCACCTCCTGTTTCCATTCTTACAAAGAGTTCGAGAGGAAAACAAAAATAAACTATTGTTTTGATATAACCTCCGTGTTCAACAGAGTTGATAGACTTTACTGCAAACACAAACTTGACACTGTCACACACTGCCATGAGTAAACAGGTGGCGGTGTGACCAGAACCATGCCTGGCCACCTTCATCTGCTCTGCATTAATTCTTCCTCACTCCACCAAGTAATGAATCGTCTCTCTCTCCCCGTGGTGAAGATGTTCCCCTCCACACATTCAGAGTCAACAGCGGCACGCGCTTAGCGTCTTTGTCCGATAGATACATTGACACACGTATTGTTGGTTCTTTCAGTAAAGTCAGGTAGATAGAAAATAAAAATAACAGATTAAATTTAATAAGATAAAGACCACTCGTGTTGCGATCGAAACGTCGTGGGTTTTTTGCTTCATTTTCAATTTTTTTTATTGTCATTTTATTTTCTATCTACGTGACTTTACCGAAAGAACCAAGAATATTAATTCCTGCAGTCACCAAAGTTTTAAGTCAAAACATTCACACACGTTGACAAAGCCTCACCTTGTGTTGTTGTGGGCAGGTCGCTTCTGATAACAAGAGCGGTATAGCAGCTCAAGCGGGCTTGGCCTGGTAACAAAAGAAAAGAAAAACTGCGTGAATATTTACAATAAAACAAAGTTACAAAGTGGCGAGCCGGGTGAAGACAAATTAAACTTAAGCGAGATAATTAAAGCGAACGCAATCAGGTGAGGGCAGGAGGCAAAGCCCCGCGTGGCTAGGCCCCGCGTTGTAAAGTTCCAACCTGGACAGCGATTCCCATGCTCGCTGCTACTCAACTGACATCCCTGAGAGAGAGAGGCTCTACCTTGGTAAACAACAACAACAACCACCACCACGATGAGAATTTCTCACCTCGGATTTCAGTGCAAGCGCGGATTGGCAGCCTCCTGCTACCTCGCGACGTCACGCGGGAAAGCAGGTAACATGACGTCACTTCCAGGGTAAGAGACACGCCCCTCCCATAATAAGCGGCTCTGTAACTGAATAAATTATACTCTTTGGTTCTAATGGGTAAAGTCAC
This sequence comes from Petromyzon marinus, assembly GCF_048934315.1. Lineage (NCBI taxonomy): Eukaryota > Metazoa > Chordata > Hyperoartia > Petromyzontiformes > Petromyzontidae > Petromyzon > Petromyzon marinus. Next base: position 22,902 of record NW_027422683.1, read on the forward strand.
GTAGGTAAAAAATAAAATAACAAAAATCACGACGTTTCGGCCACAACACAAGCGGCCTTCATCAGGTGAAGGGACGAGACTGTCTGGAGGACAGCGCACAGTACACGCACAGTACACACACACGGTACACACACACACACGGTACACACACACAGTACACACACGTACGCACGGCACGCCCACACTCCTTCAGTCACGTGACTAAGGTTGACGCGCCGCCCCGTCTCCCGAGGTGACCTCTTGGCTCTCTCGTCTCTCCTCGACACGTAGATTTATTTCTTACTCTTACCTAGAAGCGTCATTGTATGTCTGTCTGTGTCTGTGGACGCAACTTGAAAGGAATTGTACTCACACCCTGTGGGGTTTACGTTTCAAATAAAGTGCCCAGATACCACGCGATAAGCCCCGTGGTGAGCCAGTGCTATTCCTATTTCCAATCCGTCAACGTGAAAGTAGTTAAATTAACAATTTATTACTAATTTCCATATATACCAAAGGCAAAGTTGTGAATGTGTGCGTCTGTTCAAAATGTTTAGTGTACTTCTCGACACGCACCAAACTGGAAATTTGCCATGTGGGTAATTTCCAGACTGTACACCGTGCAAACATAAAAATAGACTTTTGTATATTTTTTGGGGGGGGCGCGCAATAATGGATAAGCATGAAAACACCACGATACATAGGACTTACTTTGATTAGAGTCTTGGAATTGATTGTGTACATGTTGAAATTGTTAAATGAGCATTTTGAGCACACTATTTTAATAAATGTTCATGATTCTGAGAATATAAGTGTAATTCTGAGCATCATAATGACCACATTGGAATTGTCATCATGAATGGGGGGTACAATCATTTTTATAATAGGAATGCGGTTTTGAGCATGACTATTCATATTTCGGACTCATTTATGACAATAGATTCACGATTAAATTGCGATTTTGTTTTGCTCATCAATCAGGACACTGTTAATGATGCGCATGCCCATAAATTGTTTAAATTACTAGAACTGCAAGTTGTGTATACTCTCCAACCCCATTCCTCTACCTACCCATTCCCTTGACGGGCTCCGTGCCCACTTAAACCCATGACGATGGCGGTGATGATTCCACCTCTCGCTGTAACAATCAAAGCACCTCCAACTTCTGAATGCAAAGGTGCTGGTTGGTGCAACGCCAAAAAACATCGTCAACGCCGCTCCCAAGCCCGCCCTACGTTAGTTACATCATTAGAATCAACAAAATAAAAAGTGCCACAGAGGAAACTAAAATGACATTACGCAATCCCCAGAGTGGCACGCGGTAGGCTACACGACTCGGAGAACAACGTCAGACTTCAAGACTTGCTTCGCCATCATCATCATCATTCTTCCTCTCCACAAGTCATCGCACGTCAATATTCAACAAGCTGCACATACGTGCAAGTAACCTCTCGACCCCCGCCACCTGCACAGTTAACGCGATCAGACCCGGGGGTCAAATTAAAATTGTGTCTTTGGTGACGTATTGCAACCGGTGTAATTGTAATGATGTACTTACAGCAACTGCTGTACGTACATCGAATTATATCATTGACAACGGGGTCCGCTGTTGCGATATCTGCGTGCGGTCTTTTAATTGTATAGATACGTAGTCAGTTCATTAGTAGGGGGTTCCTCTATAAGGAATTGTAATTGTAAAATGTATTACTTAATAATACGATTCCAGGCCGCACTTAGATTGTAGCAGTCAGAGCAGTTAAAATTACTGTACATGTGTAGGTATGAAATAAAATAAATGTAATTTAAATAAAATAAATTTTATTTATTAAAACATTTAATTTAATATAGGTATAAAATAAATGTAATTTAAATGAAATAAATGTAATTTATTAAAACATTTAATTTAAATAAAATAATTTAACTTGTTACAAATTTAATTTAACGTAGGTATAAAATAAAATGTATTTAAATAATGTAATTTATTTAAAAATTTTAATTAAACGTACGTATTAAATAAATGTAATTTAAATAAAATACATGTAATTTATTAAAAATTTCAATTTAATTTAACGTAGCTATGAAAAAAATAAATTTAAATTTATTACAAATTTAAATTAAATTTAACGTAGGTATAAAAAAGTATTTAAATAATGTAATTTATTTTAAAAATTCAATTAAACGTAGGTATTAAATAACTGTAATTTAAATAAAATAAATTTAATTTATTAAAAATTTCAACTTCATTTAACGTAGCTATGAAATAAAATAAAGAAATTTTGATTTATTACAAATTTCAATTACATTTAACGTAGGTATAAAATAAATTTAAATAAAATTAAGAACTCATTCATTCATTTAAAAAAATACGTAGGTATAAAATAAGTTTCAATCAACTTAATTAAAAATTTAAATTAAATTTAACGTAGGTATAAAATAAAATGTAAATAAAAGAAATAATAAATTATTTTTATTTTCTACCTCCGTGACTTTACCGAAAGCAAAGAGTGTGGACCCACGTGACATCAAGGCTGTCCTAGTCTAGGCAAGGCCTCAGGGTGTACCGGGGCTTTCACAACAGCAGCAGCAGCAACAACGGTTCTCTTGAGAAAATGCTTTAAAAAGAAAAGTCAACGTAGCTTACCTTGACACTCGCGAACTTTAATGGTTAAAATAATTAAAACAAAACTAAACACTCACACGCACATGGGCGCGCGCTGTTCAGCGTGTAGGGCATTAAAAATGGTAGCGTCCTCCCGCGATCTGATTGGTCGCCGCGTGCAAAAGTGGGGAGGAGGGGAGGGCCAGCGATCCGATTGGTCGAGAGGCAAACCTGGGCGCGTCTCCGGCAATGGTGCGCAGCGATTGGTCAACGGTTGACCTATGCTAATTTTGGTATGCTAATTAATTTTAATCTTGATTTAAAGCTTTCGTGACTGCAGTAATTCATATTCTTAGCTCTTTCAGTAAAGTCACGTTGAAGGGAAACAATAAAATAATATATAACAATAAAAATTCTCACGACGTTTCGACCATAACACAAACGGTCGTCATCAGGTGTGTCGGTTTGCATTAATTAATTTATTTTTAAACGGTGTATTTATTTGTAAACGTTAGCGCCACGCGCAGCGATTTGGCAGTTTATTTAGAAGGACGAGTCCATCTATGTTCTGAAAAGAGGAGGGGGGAGACGAAAAATTTATTTATGCTGTTTGAAAGCCACCGTAAGCGTGAATAGCTGCGCCATTCTCGCTCACGGCCAATACCAGCGACAATTAGGGGCCGTCCGTGAATGACGTCACGCACCTAGAGGGGGGGGTCAGACGTTTGTGACGATGTGTGACAAGGGGGGGGGGGGGTTGAGAAAAGTGACGTCACATCAAATTGCGCAACTTTAAATCAATATAAACACGTTCTACTTAATTAAATCGACTTTGTAATGTTTTCTACCTACAACATCAGAGTGCAGCGTCACATTAACAACGCACTACAATGACAATAGTTTAAAGCGATTTGAAGCAAGTTTTATTTTTTGGGGGGGGTGGGGGGGGCAGAGCTTTGTGACGTCATATCTGAGGGGGGAGGGGTCTGACTTTTTGTGACATCGTGTGACGATGGGGGCGGGGGGGGGGGTCAAAAATCCTCTAAAATCACGTGACGTCATTTAAGGTCGGCCCCTTACCTGAAGCAGTCCTGAGCGTCACTTAGGTGGACTCAGCCATAATTAAGGTGGTGAGGTGGGTGGGGGTGCTAACATCAGAATTGGAGAGACGAGCGGCCAGCCGTGGTTCTGTCCACACCAGCCCCTGGTGTTGTTCCATCGCGACCCTCACCGGTGCTCGCTAACAGCGCACGCCCAGTGGGAGTCGATGAGTCCGTGGGTTTCTGTGCGAGTCCGTGGGTCCATGTGTGGGTCTGTGGATGCGTCAGTCTACATTGGGGAGCCTTTGTCTTTGCAGTTTGGGGACTAGTGCTGCACTAGTGTGTAGTAGTGTATAGTAGTGTAGTGTATAGTGTAGTGTATAGTAGTGTAGTGTGTAGTGTAGTGTATAGTGTAGAGTATAGTAGTGTAGTGTATAGTGTAGTGTATAGTAGTGTAGTGTATAGTAGTACATATTGTAGTGTATATTGTAGTGTATAGTGTAGTGTATAGTAGTGTATAGTGTAGTGTATAGTGTAGTTTATAGTGTAGTGTATAGTGTAGTGTATAATAGTGTAGTGTATAGTAGTGTAGTGTATAGTGTAGTGCAGGTGTCGGGAACCTATGGCTCGCGAGCCAGATGTGGCTCTTTTGATGATTGCAAATGGCTCGCAGATAAAACAAAATATTCTCACTTGTTTTAATCCATCCATCGATTTTTCACTGCGCATGTCCTGTTCAGGGCTGCAGGAGCAATTGTCCATTATTTTAATTGGATGATACTGGCCTACGTTTGCCGTTGCTGGGTAAAACAGGTAAACGCCCCCTTTTGAATCAGTCTGAGACTGCGTCTGCTCGGTCATTAGCTCAAAGCTAACCCTTCGACGAAGAAGATGGCGAAAAGAAAAAAAGACGACGAGTATCGTACATTTCAGGACGAATGGACCGAAGAATTCGCCTTTGTGGAGAGAGCGGGTTCTGCGGTGTGTCTAATTTGCAATGACAAAATTACATCGTTGAAACGGCCGAATGTAAAGCGGCACTTCGACACGCGCCACGCTACCTTTGCATCAAAATACCCTGCGGGAGACAGCAGAAAGAAAGCGTGCCAAGAGCTTCTGAGCAGGGTGCAAGCTAGCCAGCAGCAACTCCGCGTATGGACCCGGCAAGGTGACTATAATTCGGCTAGCTTTGCTGGTTCTTTAGCAATAGTGAGGAACGGAAAACCATTCACAGATGGCGAGTATGCTAAAACGTTCATGCTGGATGTAGCCAATGAACTTTTTGATGATCTTCCGAACAAAGACAAGATAATCAAACGGATACAAGACATGCCTCTGTCGGCAAGAACTGTTCATGATCGTACCATCGTGATGGCAAACAAAGTGGAGGAAACGCAAGTGAAGGACATAAATGCAGCGCCGTTCTTTTCTCTGGCTTTGGATGAGTCAACAGACGTGAGCCATTTGTCGCAGTTCAGCGTGATTGCAAGATATGCTGTTGGTGACACACTGCGCGAAGAAAGTCTTGCTGTTCTGCCATTAAAAGGGTCAACAAGAGGTGAGGATTTATTCAAGTCTTTCATGGAGTTTGCTCAAGAAAAAAGTCTACCTATGGATAAACTTCTCTCAGTGTGTACTGATGGTGCTCCGTGTATGGTGGGGAAAAACAAAGGATTTGTGGCGCTTCTCCGTGAACATGAAAATAGACCCATCCTAAGTTTCCATTGCATTATACACCAGGAGGCACTTTGTGCTCAGATGTGTGACAGGCAGTTTGGCCAAGTGATGTTGCTGGTCATTCGTGTGATCAACTTTATTGTTGCCCGAGCCTTAAATGATCGCCAGTTTAAAACACTGCTGGATGAAGTTGTAAATAACTATCCTGGTCTGCTTTTGCACAGCAATGTGCGTTGGTTGTCAAGAGGGAAGGTGCTTAGCCGTTTTGCGGCTTGCCTGAACGAAATCCGGACTTTCCTTGAAATGAAAGGCGTCGGGCATCCTGAGCTAGCCGACACCGAGTGGCTCCTCAAGTTTTACTATCTCGTAGATCTGACTGAACATCTGAACCAGCTCAACGTGAAAATGCAAGGCATTGGAAATACAGTGTTATCCCTTCAACAAGCTGTATTTGCTTTTGAAAACAAGCTGGAGCTTTTCATCACGGATCTTGAAACAGGTCGTTTACTACATTTTGAAAAACTGAGCCAATTTAAAGATGCATGCACAGCAAGTGAGCCCATTCAAAACCTTGATCTCCACCAGCTAGCTGGCTGCACATCCAGTCTCCTACAGTCCTTCAAAGCACGCTTTGGAGAATTTCGTGAGCACACTCGTCTTTTTAAGTTCATCACCCATCCAAACGAGTGTTCACTGAACACAGCCGACCTGAATTACATCCCTGGTGTCTCCGTCAGAGATTTTGAAGCAGAAGTGGCTGACCTGAAGGCCTCAGACATGTGGGTGAATAAGTTCAAGTCACTGAATGAAGATTTGGAAAGAATCACACGACAGAAAGCGGAGTTGGCGAGCAAGCACATGTGGACAGAAATGAAAAAACTCCAACCCGAAGACCAGCTGATTCTCAAAACTTGGAACGCGCTTCCTGTCACATACCACACACTGCAGCGTGTGAGTATTGCTGTATTGACCATGTTTGGATCTACGTATGCATGTGAGCAGTCATTCTCACATCTTAAAAACATCAAGTCCAACCTACGATCACGTTTAACGGATGAAAGCCTCAACGCTTGCATGAAGCTTAACCTCACCAAGTACCAACCCGACTACAAAGACATCAGCAAATCCATGCAGCACCAGAAGTCGCATTAATGGTGAGTGTTATAACAACATTATTTAAAAGAATAAATTCAGAGGCTTATTATACTGACATTTAGTTGAATTCACTTTTAAAATATATTATATGGCTCTCACTGAAATAAATTTCCAAATGTTTTGCTTTCATGGCTCTCTTAGTCAAAAAGGTTCCCGACCCCTGGTGTAGTGTATAGTGTAGTATATAGTGTAGTGTATAGTAGTGGATAGTAGTGTATAGTAGTGTAGTGTATAGTGTAGTGTATAGTAGTGTAGTGTATAGTGTAGTGTATAGTAATGTATAGTGTAGTGTATAGTAGTGTAAAGTGTAGTGTATAGTGTAGTGTATATTAGTGTATAGTGTAGTGTATAGTAGTGTATAGTGTAGTGTATAGTAGTGTAGTGTATAGTAGTGTATAGTGTATAGTGTAGTGTATAGTAGTGTATAGTGTATAGTAGTGTATAGTGTAGTGTATAGTAGTGTATAGTGTAGTGTATAATAGTGTATTGTATAGTAGTGTATAGTGTAGTGTATAGTAGTGTATAAGTGTATAGTGTAGTATATAGTAGTGTACCTCATCTCAAACGCTCGAAGAGCATCCCCAAGTAGCAGCTGTCCCTGTGTGGCACAAGATGGTGGCCCTGCACCGGCCTGCATGTGGACAAGAGCCTGTCAGTAGGGGGCGATGATTGATGTGGCATCTCAGTTGTGTAGTTTGTAGGTAATGTTTAGAATTTGCTACATTTTCACTCAGACGCCAGCATGCAATGGCCTACTCGTTTTGAATGACACAATAGTATGTTTTACATACACTGTGAAGCAGACTGCAACTTTTTTGTAAAAGCTTCTTGTTAATACGATGTAACGTGATGCAGTATATTTCACTGCAGTAATCCAATTTTGTTAATATGCCTGTCAATAATTTAGAATGAATACTTGTCTGGTTTTGTGCATACTTGTAAGATTTGATCTGTAAGGGTCAAACATTGACTAAGTGATGTTAGGACAAAGTGTGTGTGTGTGTTTTGTAAGTAACCTGTACAGAGAACTCAGGTGAGACCCGTTGTTCTTGTGATACAGGTCAAACGGTATTTTCGTGTTCCACGAAGCATCTGGAGCAACTCATTGTCTTTGAAATAGGTAGCACACTCGGATCATTCATCAGTTACAAGGCATACCACTTAAAATTTACACGTATAGGAGGAGGTACATTCTCTACAACACGAATTGTTGTTTTGTCTTACGTGTTGAGGCCACGTGATATGTCGAAGGCTCTCTGCCAGCTCACAGGACAGACCCAAGTTGCCATGTGCTCAATAAGATGACTGACAGAGGCACCACTGCACCGACTTGGTGTGGTAGACGCTCCGCTCGTTGTCGTGAGCGTCGCTCATCCGCCCTCCGTTGTTACTGGAGGGCGACTGCCTCCAACTGCCCAGCAGCGTGCTTCACGAGCCTCCTCCAGAGAGGCCGATCTTGACACCGCTGGTACCGGTCATCGGCAAGTCCACTCAGCTCCACATCTTTATGTACAGCATCAGTCCATAAATCTTTAAGAGGGTTATCGAAATGCCATGCAACAGACAGATGGGCAGATATGAACGAACAGAGCTAATGCATTAACATCTCAACCTTGGTTGGAAAGCGTTAAAAAGGAATGTCTTATTTGACCTGAACTGCATATTGTTTGATTTGAGTTAAGGACAATAAAAAACTAATACAGAGATCGTGCACTCACATCAGTCTGGGTTAGCGCGTGAGAGGACCTCCTGTAATACTATGATCTCACCAGATACGGAAACAAATTGGCATTAATGCAGATTTGAGGCTATGCGGATGGCTTTGAACCCAATGCACCCTTCAATGGTAATGCACATAATAGAGACATGCTTTGTTCACTTTTCTAAACCCATGCTTTTAAGATAATCTCAAGCAATTTTCTCTGCCAATCATGTTGCCTGATCTTATTGCACTCACACAAAGACAAAGATCCCCCATATAGCCTTAACAGACTGTAGGGGCAAGTGCTGTTAGCGAGCACCTATGAAGGCCGGAACGGTACACGAAGGGGTGGGTGGCCAGCACCACGCCCGACCGCCTTTGTCTCCCTAGTGGCAATGTTTACACACCGTACCAGGAACTCACACACACACACACAAAGATCCCCCGTACAGCCTTCAACAGACTGCTGGGGCAAGTGCTGTTGGTGAGCTCCTATAAACGCCGGCACGCACGGCACTCGAGGGGGAGGGTGGCCAACACCACACCGGGCCGCCTTTGTCTCCCCTGATATTTACACCACACTAGGAAGTCATTCAAGACTACATCGATGTAGGGAAAACCCAGGACTGGTTTAAATATCTGCCACTGTTGTGTGTCATGAACAGGAATCCAATTTGGGTCACCGGGTTACGGAGTGCAGTGCGATAGCCACTAAATTACCGCTCCCCACTCATACACAACAACAAGAACCTACGTGACTTTACCGAATAGAACCAAAGAGTATGGATCCTTGCAGTCACGAAAGCTTTAAATTTAGAAAAGAACAAAGATCCCCGGTAGAGCATTAACAGACTCTAGGGGCAAGTGCTGTTAGCGAGCACCTATGAAGGCTGGCACGGCACACGAGGGGGGTGGGTAGCCAGCACCGCGCCCGGCCGCCTTTGTATCCTGAGTGGCGATGCTCACATCACACTGGGTACTCATCTTTAGGCTGAGTCGACCTAGGGAAGGCCCAGTACCGGTTCAGATAATCGTCACTGGCGGTGTTGGCCGTGAGCGGGAAACGATCCTGGGTCTCCGGGTTCGTAGCCCAGCGTAGCGCTAACCGCTGCCCTACCGCTCGTACAAAGATATGTTTAAACACGCGCACGCAAATACACATTCTGTTTGACTAACACTTCTTTCAAACCGTACGTAGCCAAACATTTCCGTTGTAGAGTTTCTGGATAATGTCTGGAATTACCACAATTTTGACCGTGACACCAGCATGCAATGACCTGTGCGTTGTGAGTGACACAATACTCTGTTTACATCCGCCGTGAAGCAGAACAGCGCATATTGTGGTGAATGTTACTGGGGTAGCCAGGTGTGCCTGTCGGATTTGAACTTTGAACCTCTGCAACAAATAGAGAATGCGCTATCATATTCCTGGTTCTTTCGGTAAAGTAACGTAGATAGAAAACAAAAAATAAACTAAATAAAAGATTTAAAAATAAAAAATATTAATACAAATAAAAAGAATACATTTAAAAAAATAAATTGATGATAAGATGCCATGGGTCGACTGACTCAGATGACTGGCCAATGCACCGCCTTTGCCCCCCACTACACACACACTGTGTACACGTACACACACTGTGTACGTGTACACACACACAGTATTTACACACTGTGTGTGTGTGCGTACACACTGTGTGTACGCACACGTACACAGTGTGTACGTACACACACAGTGTGTACACACACACAGTATATACACAATAATGTCCACGTTGTTTTTGCTGAGTTCACGCACCCAAGGGAGGGGGCAATGGAAAATGAATCTAAATCAACTTAAACTCCATCCCCGCTCTGTGACGTCACCACTCAGCATGACCTCATCGGCATGAAGTGCCAGCGGGAGGTGTAACTCGCTAGTGACGTCATGTCACCAAGGTATTCACACTCCCCCCGTCCACGGCGCTCTTGAGCGTGACGTCACCTCCGCTTGGGTCACTGCCGATATCCAGTGCCAATCCTTATTTGGGCAAAGGTACGCCCAGTGACTGGCGGTTCATTAACATAATGTGTTCGTTGAAGCCGTTGAGAGTTTATTGCGACGGGTTCAGCAGCCACGCCCCATCCCTCGACATATGGCCCGGACTCATTACAGAGCCGCTCATTTGTGGGAGGGGCGTGTCTCTTACCCCGGAAGTGACGTCATGTTACCTGCTTACGCGCGTGACGTCGCGAGGTAACAGGAGGCTGCCGATCCGCGCTTGCACTGAAATCCGAGGTGAGATTCTCATGGTGGTGGTGGTGGTTGTTGTTTACCAAGGTAGAGCCTCTCTCGTAGGGATGTCAATTGAGTAGCAGCGAGCATGGGAATCGATGTCCAGGTTGGAACTTTACAACGCGGGGCCTAGCCACGCGGGGCCTTGCCTCCTGCCCTCGCCTGATTGCATTCACTTTAATTATCTCGCTTAAGTTTAATTTGTCTTCACCCGGCTCGCCACTTTGTAACTTTGTTTTATTGTAAATATTCACGCAGTTTTTATTTTTTCACCAGGCCAAGCCCGCTTGAGCTGCTATACCGCTCTTGTTATCAGAAGCGACCTGCCCACAACAACACAAGGTGAGACTTTGTCAACGTGTGTGAATGTTTTGACTTAAAACTTTGGTGACTGCAGGAATTAATATTCTTGGTTCTTTCGGTAAAGTCACGTAGATAGAAAATTAAATGAAAATAACAATAAAAATGAATGTAAATAAAGCAAAAAAACTCACGTCGTTTTGATCGCAACACAAGTAGTCTTTATTTAATGTAATTGTATTATCAATTATTGTTATTTTCCATCTACGTAACTTTACTGAAATAAACAAGAATACATGTGTCAATGTCTATCGGTCAAAGACGCTATACGGAGAGACGCGCAAACTCCAAATATACAGCAGGCGTCAGGGTCGGAATCGAACCCACGACTTCCTGTATACCAGGTGAGGTAGTTAACATCTCACCACGGAGAGAGACACGCAAACTACAGTTAGCCTCAGCTATGTTCGTTGATCCTCAATTACTTGGTGGAGTGAGGAAGCATTCATGCCAAGCAGATGAAGGTGGCCAGGCGTGATTCTAGACAAGCCACCGCCTGTTTACCCAGTGGCAGTGTACAGTTTGTGTTTGCAGTAACGTCTATTAACTCTGTTGAACATGGAGGTTATTACGTAACAATAGTTTACTTTTGTTTTCCTCTGGAACTCTTTATAAGAATGGAAACAGGAGGTGAACACAGTACGCACATGCAGCTGAAATCGGAACTGTTCATCCCAGCATTCAAGGACATCTGAGCCTGGATTCACACCTCTAAGTTGCGATTGAACATTAATTTATGCATTACACAAATGGTATTGTTTTCAACACCCTTTGCTATGTCAGCTGAATTTAGCTCTCATAAAAATTCCTTTTGTAGCCAGACAGCCGAAATTGTGTGCTCGGAGTTTTGGGTGAACATTCAATTTGAAGATACGAGGGCTTCCAGGCATGTTTATGACCATTTGCCCTCTTATTGTGTGCCATAACAGCCCTGTGATGAATTTGGGAAACTTTTTCACTGCATCATGAATATATGAATAAGTATAGACGTGTAAGTCACATGTTAATGTATATATGCATTCCTCTGTGCCTCAATACTGACGTGTAGATGGTGTGGATATTATTTTTTTCTGTCTGCAGCCGACGCTTCCTCTGACGCTTCCTCCGCAGAATTGGTTTGATGGAGCAAATGCACTCAGCGCAGCTCGGTATGACAAGTCAACAATGCGACCAGCGTGCATACAGCACGGATCGGACTGGAAATTTGACACAGCACCAGAGAACTCACACAGGAGAGAAACCCTTCAAGTGCAGTGTGTGTGACAAGGCATTTTCACGGTCATCTGCTTTTAAAAGACACCAGAGAACACACGGGAGAGAAACCCTTCAAGTGCAGTGTGTGTGGGGAGGCATTTTCACAGTCATTTAATCTTAAAAGACACCAGAGAACACACACGGGAGAGAAACCCTTCAAGTGCAGTGTGTCTGGGAAGGCATTTGCATGGCCATCAGTTTTTCAGACCCACCAGAGAACTCACACAGGAGAGAAACCCTTCAAGTGCACTGAGTGTGGGAAGGCATTTTCACATTCATCAAATCTGCAAAAACACCAGAGAACACACACGGGAGATAAACCCTTCAAGTGCACTGTGTGTGGGAAGGCGTTTGCACATTCATTAAGTCTGCAAAGACACCAGAGAACACACACGGGAGAGAAACCCTTCAGGTGCACTGTGTGTGGGAAGGCGTTTGCACATTCATCAAGTCTGCAAAGACACCAGAGTACACACACGGGAGAGAAACCCTTCAGGTGCACTGTGTGTGGGAAGGCATTTTCACAGTCAACTGTTCTTAAAAAACATCAGAGAACACACAGGAGAGAAACCATTCAAGTGCACTGTGTGTGGGAAGGCATTTTCACTGTCATCTGTTCTTAAAAAACACCAGAGAATACACACAGGAGAGAAACCCTTCAGGTGCTTTTTGTGCGGGATGATGTTTGCACAGTCATCACATCTTCAAGTACACGAGAGAACACACACGAGAGAGAAACCCTTCAAGTGCACTCTGTGCGGGAAGGCGTTTTCACAGTCACCACATCTTAAAGTACACCAGAGAACACACACGGGAGAGAAACCCTTCAAGTGCAGTGTGTGTGGGAAGGCGTTTGCACAGTCATCTCCTCTTGTAACACACCAGAGAATACACACAGGAGAGAAACCCTTGAGGTCCACTCTGCAGGAAGGCGTTTGCACATTCATAAAATCTTCAAGTACACCAGAGAATACAGAAGCATCAGAAGATCTGCAAGGAGTAGAGTCTGAAATCAGCTTGTGAAAGTCAAAGTGCCGCAATAAGCCCATCCCTCATGAAACACGAACCGGAAGAAAATCCCAGCTTGGACACTTTTAAAGGTATCAAGGTGAAATATGAAGAGGTGATGGTGAAATATGAAGAGGTGATGGTGAAGAGGGAAGAGGTGATGGTGAAATGTGAAGATGAAGATTCAACTCCAAAATCGGACCTTCACATTGATGGAGGCAACGTGAAGCCAGAGGTGAATTCTGACTGAGGCAGAGCGAGGCAACTCCCAGCAATTCATGGAAGTGGAGGTGTGTGTGGACTTGCTCCTAGACAATACAAAGTCAAATGGAGACCCGGTAGATGTGTAAGCTTGAGACGGTCGCTACAATAGATGCACCTTTGTCATAGGCCTTTAATGACAAGAACGTGAAGTTGAACACTCAATTCCTAGGTTCAACCTGCAGAGTAAGAGCGAGCGGCCAGTCTTTGTGGACCCGTGGATTGTGGAGATCTCTGACCAGGAGTGAGAGCCAAGAAGCCCCCAAGCATTCACTATGTTATAATAATTGCATTTACACGGTGCTTGCTTAATCGCCTCGGCAACTCGGAGTTTCGTATCTCGTCTGAAACACTCGAAGAGCATCCCCAAGTAGCAGCTGCCCCTGTGTGGCACAAGGTGGTGGCCCTGCACCGGCCTGCATTTATTTTTTCCGCCTGAGGACGACCGCTTGTGTTACGAGCGAATCATAACGTCGTGATCTATTATTATTTGTTCTACCTACGTGACTTTACTGAAAGAACCAAAGAGTATTTGAACAAGAGGCTGTCAGTAGGGGGCGATGATTGATGTTTCATCTCAGTTGTGTAATTTGTCGCTAATGTTTAGAATTCGCCAGCATGCAATGGCCTACTCGTTTTGAATGACACAATAGTATGTTTTACATCCACTGTTACGCAGACGGTGCATATTTTTTTAAATAGCTTTTTAATCAGATGTTATCTGATGCAGTAGATTTCACTGCAGTAATTAAATTTTGTTAAAATTCCTGTCAATAATTTAGAATGAACATCTTCTTTGGTTCTTTCGGTAAAGTCACGTAGAATGAGAATAAAATAATAAATTAATAAAATTAAATATCAATAAAATTCTCACGACGTTTCGGCCACAACACAAGTGGCCTTCAGGTGAAAGGAACAAACCCGTCGGGACGACAGAGCTTCAATGAACGTTAAGATTCGTAGCGTCTTTTAAGCTGGTTTAGAGAAGTGAGGCACCTTGACAAAGGGGTTTACATATTAAACAGGAGAATTTAGCATTGAAATAGCTGAGTGATTAGCTTGTGACTGGTCATAGAAATAGACTGGTCTTGTAAATTGGTTTATTGTGTTATTTTATTTATTCATTATTTTATTCTCATTCTACGTGACTTAAGATGAATCCTTGCAGTCACGAAAGCTTTAAATCGAAATTTAGAATGAACACTTGTCTGATTTTGTGTGTACATGCATCACTTTATTTTTTATAAGGGTTAAACATTGAGTGGCTCATTGAACCATCAGGTCTCTTTTTAATTAGGACATCCAAAAAAGGTAGCTTGCCATCTTTTTCGACTTCCATGGTAAATCTGATGGCTGGGTGTATGGAATTGATGTGGTCGAAGAATTGGTCTAGAGCAAGCTACCTTTTTTGAATGTCCTAATTAAAAAGAGACCTGATGGTTCAATGAGCCACTCTGTCTACAGGAAAGCTACCCATACGGATGCTTATCTGAAACAGGATTCCCACCACCATCCATCACAGAAGAATTCTCTCATCAAGACTCTGTATCATAGAGCCCAATGCATATCCGACCAGGAACACATAGGCAGTGAACTCAAGCACGTACACCAAGCTCTTAAGGCTAATGGTTACTCCGACTAAACAATCCGCAAAGCTATCACTCAAACCATGAAGAAGGACCCTCTTGAGGAGCCTTTCAAAACCATCACTTTACCCTACATTGCGGGGATCACAAAAAAGATCTCCAAAATCTTGAATAAACACAAGATCCAGGCCCGGTTCAACACATTACATAAAATCCGTGATCTGGTTCCGTCTGTAAAAGATGTGATTCCGGACATACAATACCCCGGTGTCTACAAACTAAGTTGCCTCTGTGGTAGTAGTTACATTGGAGAAACCAAACGCCATGTCTCGGACCGCATTCGTGAACACAAAGCAGACCTTAAACACGGTAGGACCAACACCTCGGCCGTGGCAGATCATTGTTATAATTCAGTAGGCTCACATGACATTGACGTTCTTTGTAAGCCATCTGGCTACCATGAGAGATTCGTTCATGAGGCTATCCACATATACAAGCACAGAGACAATTTCAACCGAGAAGATGGATTCTGGCTTAGCAATCATTGGAAAGATTTGATAAACCATTTCAGGTCTTAATTGATTGTTCACGCTTACAGTGGCTTTCAGACAGCATACATAAAAAAAAGTTCGTCTCCCCCCTCCTCTTTTCAGAACATAGATGGACTAGTCCTTCTAAATAAACTGCCAAATCGCTGCGCGTGGCGCTAACGTTTTTTTATAAATAAATACACCGTTTAAAAATAAATAAATTTATGCAAACCGACACACCTGATGACGACCGTTTGTGTTATGGTCGAAACGTCGTGAGAATTTTTATTGTTTTATATATATTTTATTATTTTGTTGTTTCCCTTCAACGTGATTTTACCGAAAGAACTAAGAATATGAATTACTGCAGTCACGAAAGCTTTAAATCAAAGTGTACACACACACAGTGTATGCACACAGTGTACACACACACACATAGTGTACACACACACATAGTGTACACACACACACATAGTGTACACACACAGTGTCCACCAAAACCGGTCCACAGTTGGCTTGCACTGAAGCAATGCTGCAGTAATGATGGACTCGCACGAAGGCCGTGGGATTTATATTTCGTGTTAAACATTCCTTTGTTTAGTGGATAGACCGATTAAAACCGGGAGCAAGCGAGGGCTTTACCATTCTGGCGAATTGCCTGATGATGCTGGATGTATTTACCAGCGAAATGTCGTACTCAAACTGTAAATGTGGATTCACTCTTCAACACACCGGTGGGCTAAAGTAGTGAATTATTTGTCTTTTTGTCAACGTGACACTTTTTTTTGCTGATTGGTCATGTCGGGTGTTGGAGGGTTACGACACATTTATAAATAAACGCGATCTAACCCAAAAACCTTTATTATGAATAATATTGGTCGCGAAAGCCTACATGTTAAACTAAAGACGTCTTGTCTGCTGATCTTGTTCATATCTGCGTACATAGATATCCCACATTGCTTGCACGTACACACCACACGCAATTAAATCAATAAAAATAAGAACGACTTCCGGGCATTGCGATGATCGAGGAATCTCTTTCAATGGAGCGAGTTCAGTGTGTTCGATTCAACATGTCTCTGTCCGTCTGTGTCATCTGTTTGCCTCTGTGTTTCTGCCTGTGTCTCTCTGTCATCTCTGTGTTCCTCTTGTCTGTGTCTGTCCGCCTGTCTTGTCTGTGTTTGTGTCTATCAGCGTCTATCCAACCGTATTCAACGACTGTCAGTAGCAACACGCGCCTGGTCAACTTCCACGGCCCGCGACTCAAACTTGTTTATCTGTAACTTTCGCACCGTACGTAGCCAACCGTGTTAATCCATGGGTCTCTGTGTGTGTATATAACTTCTTTCGCACCATACCTATCCAACCGTGTTAATCTATGGGTCTCTGAGTGAGTCTCTGTGTGTGTATCTGGAACTTATTTCGCACCGTACGTAACCGAACCTGCCCAGGAGGAGCTGCTGGTATCTGTGGAGCTGTGGGCTGGGTAAATCTGTGAGCAGGAGCGAGAGACAATTAAGCTCCCAAGCATTCACTACGTTATAAACAACATATTTGCACTCATAAGTCGCTTGCCCAATTGCACTCAGCAACTCGGATGTTACATATCGAACCTCATCTCAAACAATGGAAGGGCGCCCCCTAGTGGCAGCTGCCCCTGTGTGGCACAAGGTGGCCCTGCACCGGCCTGCACGTGGACATGAGTCTGTCGGTAGGGGGCGATCATTGACGCGTCATCTCCCTGTGGAGTTTCTGGATAGTGTTACTGGAATTGCCACAATTTTGACCGTGACACCAACATGCAATGTGCGTTGTGAGTGACACAGTGGTTTGTTTGACATCCGCTGTTTAGCAGACTGCGCATGTTGTGGTGAATGTTACTGGGGTAGCCAGATATGCCTGTCGGATTTGAATCTCGGCAACGAATAGAGAATGCGCTACCATATTCCTGGTTCTTTCGGTAAAGTCATGTAGCTAGAAAAATAAAAGATAAAAATAATAAATTAACATTTAACTAATAAAATAATAAATAAAAATAATAAATTGATGAAAAAATGCCATGGGTCGACTGATTGAGATGACTGGCCAATGCACCACCTGTGCCCCCCACTACACACACAGTGTACACACACAGTGTACACACAGAGTACACACACAGTGTACACACACACAGAGTACACACATACAGTGTACACACACAGTGTACACACACAGTGTGTACGTGTACACACACACAGTGTACATACACAGTGTACACACACACACACAGTGTATACACATACAGTCTACACACACATAGAGTACACACACACAGTGTACATACACACAGTGTACACACACACAGTGTACACACACACTGTACACACACATATAGTATACACAGTGTACACACACACAGTGTACACACAGTGTACACACACACATTGTACAGTGTACACACACATATAGTATACACACACAGTGTACACACACACAGTGTACACAGTGTACACACACACATTGTACACACAGTGTACACACACAGTGTACACACACACATTGTGTACATACACACAGTATACACACAGTATATACACAGTGTACACACACACACAGTATACACACACACACACAGTGTACACACACACAGTGTACACACACACAGTATATACACAGTGTACACACACAGTATACACACAGTGTACACACACACACAGTGTACACACACAGTGTACACACACACACAGTGTATACACACACAGTGTATACACACAGTGTACACACACACACGGTGTACACACACACACAGTGTACACACACAGTGTACACACACACGCAGTGTACACACACACACACAGTGTACACACACACAGTGTATACACACAGTGTACACACACACACGGTGTACACACACACAGTGTATACACACACAGTGTACACACACAGTGTACACACACACAGTGTACACACACAGTGTATACACACACACAGTGTACACACACAGTGTACTCACACTGTATACACAATAATGTCCACGTTGTTGTAGCTGAGCTCACACACCCAAGGGAGGGAGCAATGGAAAATGAATCTAAATCAACTTAAACTCCAACTCTGTGACGTCACCACTCTGCATTACCTCATCGGCGTGAAACGCCAGGGGGAGGTGTACCTCGCTAGTGACGTCATGTCACCAAGGTATTCCACCGAGCTTTTTAGCGTGACGTCATCTCCGCTTGGGTCACTGCCGATTGCGTTCCAGTGCCAATCCTTATTTGGGCAAAGCTACGCCCAGTGACTGGTGGCTCATTAACATAAAGTATCCGTTAAAGCCGTCGCGAGTTTATTGCGACAGGTTCAGCGCCCACGCCCCCATCCCTCGACATATGGGTCGGCCTCATTAACATAACATAATTTATTCAGTTACAGAGCCGCTTGTGGGAGGGAAGGGACGGCATACTACTTCCTGCTGTCGCGAGGTAACAGGAAGCTGCCGTGTGCGCGCTTGCACTGAAATCCGAGGTGAGAAATTCTCATCGTTGTGGTGGTGGTGGTCGTTGTGGTGGTGGTGGTTGTTGTTGTTTACCAAGGTAGAGCCTCGCTCTCTCTCGTAGGGATGTCAGTTGAGTAGCGGCGAGCACGGGAATCGATGTCCAGGTTGGAACTTTACAGCGCGGGGCCTAGCCACGCGGGGCCTTGCCTCCTGCCCTCGCCTGATTGCATTCACTTGAATTATCTCGCTTAAGTTTAATTTGTCTTCACCCGGCTCGCCACTTTGTAACTTTGTTTTATTGTAAATATTCACGCAATTTTTATTTTCTTTTGTTACCAGGCCAAGCCCGCTTGAGCTGCTATACCGCTGTTGTTATCAGAAGCGACCTGCCCACAACAACACAAGGTGAGGCTTTGTCAACGTGTGAATGTTTTGACTTAAAACTTTGGTGACTGCAGGAATTGATATTCTTGGTTCTTTCGGTAAAGTCACATAGATAGAAAATTAAATGAAAACAGATTATAAATTAAATGAAAAATAAAAAAATTGAAAATAAAGCAAAAAACCCACGACGTTTCGATCGCAACACAAGTGGTCTTTATCTTATTGAATTTAATCTGTTATTTTTATTTTCTATCTACGTGACTTTACTGAAAGAACCAACAATACGTGTGTTAATGTATCTATCGGTCAAAGACGCTAAGCGCGTGCCGCTGTTGACTCTGAATGTGTGGAGGGGAACACCTTCACCACGGGGAGAGAGAGACAGACACACGGATAGCCTCGGCTATGTTGATTGATCCTCGATTCATTACTTGGTGGAGTGAGGAAGAATTAATGTTGAGCAGATGAAGGTGGCCAGGCATGGTGCTGGTCACACCGCCACCTGTTTACTCATGGCAGTGTGTGACAGTGTCAAGTTTGTGTTTGCAGTAAAGTCTATTAACTCTATTGAACACGGAGGTTATATCAAAACAATAGTTTATTTTTGTTTTCCGCTGGAACTCTTTATAAGAATGGAAACAGGAGGTGAACACAGCACACACATGCAGCTGAAGTCGGAACTGTTCATCCCCAGCATTCATGGACATATGAGCCTGAATTCACACCTGAGTTGCAATTGAACGTTAATTAATGCATTTCTGCACAACAGAAATAGTATTTTTTTCAACACCCTTTGCTATGTCAGCCGAATTTAGCTTTCATAAATATTCCTTTGTAGTCAGACAGCCGAAATTGTGTGCTCGGAGTTTTGGGTTAACATTCATTTTGCAGATATGAGGGCTTCCAGGCATATTTATGACATTTCCCCTCTCGTGATGAATTTGGGAATCGTTTTCACTACATCATGAATATAGTAATAAGTATAGACGTGTAAGTCACTGTGTATATATGCATTCCTCTGTGCCTCGAAACTGATATTCTTATTTTCTGTCTGCAGCTGACGCTTCCTCTGACGCTTCCTATGCAGAATTGGTTTCATGGAGCAAAGGCAGCAGCTCGGTACGACAAGTCAACAATGCGACCAGCGTGCATACAGCACGGACCGGACTGGAAACTTAACACGGCACCAGAGAACTCACACAGGAGAGAAACCCTTCAAATGTACTGTGTGTGGGAAGGCATTTGCATGGTCATCAGTTCTTGAGACCCACCAGAGAACACACACAGGAGAGAAACCCTTCAAGTGCACTGTGTGTGGGAAGGCATTTTCATGGTCATCTACTCTTAAAACACACCAGAGAACACACACAGGAGAGAAACCCTTCAGGTGCAGTGTGTGTGGGAAGACATTTTCAGATTCATCTACTCTTAAAACACACCAGAGAACACATACGGGAGAGAAACCCTTCAAGTGCAGTGTGTGTGGGAAGACATTTTCAGATTCATCTACTCTTAAAACACACCAGAGAACACACACGGGAGAGAAACCCTTCAAGTGCACTGTGTGCGGGAAGGCGTTTGCACAGTCACCACATCTTAAAGTACACCAGAGAACACACACGGGAGAGAAACCCTTCAAGTGCAGTGTGTGTGGGAAGACATTTTCAGATTCATGTAATCTTGTAACACACCAGAGAACACACACGGGAGAGAAACCCTTCAGGTGCACGATGTGCGGGATGGCGTTTACACAGTCAGGTAATCTTGTAACACACCAGAGAACACACACGGGAGAGAAACCCTTCAAGTGCAGTGTGTGCGTGAAGGCGTTTGCACATTCATCTGATCTTGTAAAACACCAGAGAACACACACAGGAGAGAAACCCTTCAGGTGCACTCTGTGCAGGAAGCCGTTTGCAGATTCATCAAATCTTCGAAAACACCAGAGAACACAAAAGCATCGGAAGATCCACAAGGAGCGGAGTCGGAGTATGAAATCAGCTTGTGAAAGTCAAAGTGCCGCAATGAGCCCATCCCTCATGAAACAAGAACCGGAAGAAAATCCCAGCTTGGACACTTTTAAAGGTATCGAGGTGAAATATGAAGAGGTGAAGGTGAAATGTGAAGAAGTGATGAGCGAAGAAGTGAAGGTAAAATGTGAAGATGAAGATTCAACTCCAAAATGGGACCTTCACATCGTGAAGCAGGAGGAGAATTCTGACTGAGAGTGAGGCAACTCCCAGCAGTTTGTGGAAGTGGAGGTGTGGGTGGACTTGCTCCTAGACAATACAAAGTCAAGTGGAGACCCGGTAGATGTGTAAGCCCGAGACGATGTCGCTACAATAGATACACCTTTGTCACAGGCCTTTAATGACAAGAACGTAAAGTTGAACATCAGTTTCTAGGTTCATCCTGCAGAGTAAGAGCGGCCAGTCTTTGTGGGCCCGTGGGTTGGGTAGATCTCTAACCAGGAGCAAGAGCGAATAAGCTCCCAAGCATTCACTGTTATCATAATAATTGCTTTTACATGGTGCTTGCTTAATCGTATCAGCAACTCGGAGTTTTGTATCTCATCTCAAACGCTCGAAGAGCATCCCCAAGTAGCAGCTGCCCCTGTGTGGTACAAGGTGGTGGCCCTGCACCGGCCTGCATGTGGACAAGAGCCTGTCATCTTCTTTGGTTCTTTCGGTAAAGTCACGTAGAACGAGAATAAAATAATAAAATAAAACAATAAAATAACACAAAAAATTATCACGACGTTTCGGCCACAACACAAGTGGCCTTCAGGTGAAAGGAACAAACCTGTCGGGACGACAGAGCTGCAATGAACGCTGCTAAGATTCTACGTGACTTTACCGAAAGAACCAAAGAAGATGAATCCTTGCAGTCACGAAAGCTTTAAATCGAAAAAAAGAGCCTCTTTGGTTCTTTCGGTAAAGTCACGTAGAATGAGAATAAAATAATAAATTGATAAAATAAAATAGCGGCCTTCATGAAGGCCGCTTGTGTTGTGGCCGAAACGTCGTGAGAATATTATTGTGTTATTTTATTTGATCAATTTATTATTTTATTCTCATTCTACGTGACTTTACTGAAAGAACCAAAGAAGATGAATCATTGCAGTCACGAAAGCTTTAAATCGAAAAAAGAGCCTGTCAATAGGGGGCGATGATTGATGCGTCATCTCAGTTGTGTAGTTTGTACGTAATGTTTAGAATTTGCTACATTTTCACTCAGACGCCAGCATGCAATGGCCTACTCGTTTTGAATGACACAATAGTATGTTTTACATACACTGTGAAGCAGACGGTGCAACTTTTTTTTAAAAGCTTCTTGTTAATACGATGTAACGTGATGCAGTATATTTCACTGCAGTAATCCAATTTTTCTTTTGTTCTTTCGGTAAAGTCATGTAGAATGAGAATAAAATAATAAATTGATAAAATAAAATAACACAATAATATTCTCACGACGTTTCGGCCACAACACAAGCGGCCTTCATCAGGTGAAGGGACGAGACTGGTAGGACAGCGCTGGAGTGAAAGAGCCACGTTCAGATCACGACCTTTAAGCTGTGTGAGAGGAAACAAAGCGCCTTGACAAAGGAATTCGAATATAATTTAGCATTGAAATGGCTGAGTGATTAGCTTGTGACTGGTCACAGAAATAGCTGTTAAAAGTTAAAGCATACACATCCGCAGAGGCACCCCTTGACAATGGAATTAGCATAAAATTTAGCATTGAAATAGCTAAGTTAAAGCATACACATCCGCAGAGGCACCCTTGACAAAGGAATTAGCATAGAATTTAGCATTGAAATAGCTGAGTGATTAGCTTGTAACTGGTCACAGAAATAGCTACGTTGAAGTCAGAGCATACACATTCACCGAGGCACTTAGTACAAATCAAACAGGAGAATTTAGCATTGAAATAACTAGGCGAATTTAGCATTGAAATAACTGAGTGATTAGCTAGTGACTGGTCACAGAAATTACTATGTTGAAGTCAAGGCCTACACATCTGAGCTATTCACAGTACTATATAGTGAACCAATGAAAAACTAAAATATAAATTACCTTAATGTTATCAATAAACTCTATATTCTCCAATCAGCTAAGCTACCAATAATAAGTCGTTATATATCACAATGCTATATGGCAAAAAAAATGGGTGGATTCTTACCCTCAACTTTAGCACCACGGATAGCTACGGGCCCCGTTCAGACGGACGAGTTCATCCATGGTCGGAACAGAGGAGGGGGAGAGAGACAGCTGCGAGGCGCTATTATACTCCATGTTGTAAACCATACCATTAACCGTGGTGTGAGAGGTATTAAGAGTCAATGCTGGCGAAAGAGCTGCGGTCTGAAGGTCATCGTAAAATACAATTAATTAAGAACAGAAATGGTTTACAACATGGAGTATAATAGCGCCTCGCAGTTGTCTCTCTCCCCCTCCTCTGTTCCGACCATGGATGAACTCGTCCGTCTGAACGGGGCCCGTAGCTATCCGTGGTGCTAAAGTTGAGGGTAAGAATCCACCCATTTTTTTCGCCATATAGCATTGTGATATATAACAACTTATTGTTGGTAGCTTAGCTGATTGGAGAATATAGAGTTTATTGATAACATTAAGGTAATTTATATTTTAGTTTTTTATTGGTTCACTATATAGTACTGTGAATAGCTCAGATGTGTAGGCCTTGACTTCAACATAGTGATTTCTGTGACCAGTCACTAGCTAATCACTCAGTTATTTCAATGCTAAATTGGCCTAGTTATTTCAATGCTAAATTCTGTTTGATTTGTACTAAGTGCCTCGGTGAATGTGTATGCTCTGACTTTAACATAGCTATTTCTGTGACCAGTCACAAGCTAATCACTCAGCTATTTCAATGCTAAATTCTATGCTAATTCCTTTGTCAAGGGTGCCTCTTCGGATGTGTATGCTTTAACTTAGCTATTTCAATGCAAAATTTTATGCTAATTCCTTTGACAAGGCGCTTTGTTTCCTCTCACACAGCTTAAAGGTCGTGATCTGAACATGGCTCTTTCACTCCTGCGCTGTCCTACCAGACAGTCTCGTCCCTTCACCTGATGAAGGCCGCTTGTGTTGTGGCCGAAACGTCGTGAGAATATTATTGTATTATTTTATTTTATCAATTTATTATTTTATTCTCATTCTACATGACTTTACCGAAAGAACCAAAGAAGATGAATCATTGCAGTCACGACAGCTTTAAATCGAAATTTAATCCAATTTTGTTAATATGCCTGTCAATAATTTAGAATTAATACTTGTCTGGTTTTGTGCATACTTCTAACATTTGATCTGTAAGGGTCAAACATTGAACAAGTGATGTTAGGACAAAGTGTGTGTGTGTGTATTTGAAAGTAACCTGTACAGAGAACTCAGGTGAGACCCGTTGTTCTTGTGATACAGGTCAAACGGTGTTTTTGTGTTCCATGAAGCATCTGGAGCAACTCATTGTCTTTGAAATAGGGAGCACGCTCGGATCATTCATCAGTTACAAGGCATACCACTTGAAAGTTACACGTATAGGAGGAGGTACATTCTATACAACACGAATTGTAGTTTTGTCTTACGTGTTGACGTAGATTTTGTCTAACAAGGACTAGAAATGCTCCTTGCTGATTCACGTCTGGATGTTCGTAACCATCGGTTGAAGCAAACCCCACTGCTGTTGTTGAGTCGCTGTGCACCAATAAGGGTCCAACACATTGATGGCCTTCAGGCCAGGAAAGTCACAACATTTGCACACGAAGGACGCATTCACGCAAGTACCCCATGCTCCGTTTTGAAGTTTTAAAATGAAACATCTTTGAATTGTGTTGTGTTTTGAGTTAGATGATTTTATTTCTTCATTAAAAGTTTATATCAATTTACATCTGGAAGACTTCATTGAAAAGGACATTTCGTGTGAATTTTCTCTCGTCATTAAGTAGATGGTTCGGTTCAATGCGGACACAAACAGTGTACACACACACAATGTACACACACAGTGTACACACACACACAGTGTACACACACAGTGTACAATGTACACACACAGTGTACACACACACAGTGTACACACACACAGTGCACACACACAGTGTATACACACAGTGTACACACACAGTGTACACACATACACACAGTGTACACACACAGTGTACACACACACAGTGTACACACACCACATACACAGTGTATACACACAGTGTACACACAATGTACACACACATTGTACACACACATTGTATACACAGTGTACACACACAGTGTACACACACAGTGTATACACACACACAGTGTACACACACACAGTGTACACACACACAGTGTATACACAATAATGTCCACGTTGTTGTTGCTGAGCTCACACACCCAAGGGAGGGAGCAATGGAAAATGAATCTAAATCAACTTAAACTCCAACTCTGTGACGTCACCACTCTGCATTACCTCATCGGCGTGAAACGCCAGGGTGAGGTGTACCTCGCTAGTGACGTCATGTCACCAAGGTATTCACCCCTCCCCCGTCCACCACGCTCTTGAGCGTGACGTCTCCTCCGCATGGGTCACTGCCGATATCGTTCCAGTGGCAATCCTTATTTGGGCACAGTTACGCCCAGTGACTGGTGGCTCATTAACATAATGTGTCCGTTAAAGCCGTTGCGAGTTTATTGCGACGGGTTCAGCGCCCACGCCCCCATCCCTCGACGTAGGTCGGGTCTCATTAACATAATTTATTCAGTTAGAGAGCCGCTCGTGGGAGAGAAGTGACGTCATACTACTTCCTGCTGTCGCGAGGTAACAGGAAGCTGCCGCGTGCGCGCTTGCACTGAAATCCGAGGTGAGAAATTCTCATCGTTGTGGTGGTGGTGGTCGTTGTGGTGGTGGTGGTTGTTGTTGTTTACCAAGGTAGAGCCTCGCTCTCTCTCGTAGGGATGTCAGTTGAGTAGCAGCGAGCATGGGAATCGATGTCCAGGTTGGAACTTTACAACGCGGGGCCTAGCCACGCGGGGCCTTGCCTCCTGCCCTCGCCTGATTGCATTCACTTTAATTATCTCGCTTAAGTTTAATTTGTCTTCACCCGGCTCGCCACTTTGTAACTTTATTTTATTGTAAATATTCACGCAGTTTTTATTTTCTTTTGTTAGCAGGCCAAGCCCGCTTGAGCTGCTATACCGCTCTTGTTATCAGAAGCGACCTGCCCACAACACAAGGTGAGGCTTTGTCAACGTGTGTGAATGTTTTGACTTAAAACTTTGGTGACTGCAGGAATTAATATTCTTGGTTCTTTCGGTAAAGTCACGTAGATATGAAATAAAATTAAAATAACAGCTAATAAAATGAAAAAATAATTGTAAATAAGGCAAAAAAACTCACGTTTTGATCGCAACACAAGTGGTCTTTATTTAATGTAATTGTATTATCTGTTATTGTTATTTTCTATCTACGTAACTTTACTGAAAGAAACAAGAATACGTGTGTCAATGTCTATCGGTCAAAGACGCTAAACGGAGTGACGCGCAAACTCCAAATATACAGCAGGCGTCAGGGTCGGGATCGAACCCACGACTTCCTGTATACCAGGTGAGGTAGTTAACATCTCATCACGGAGAGAGACACGCAAACTTCAGTTAGCCTCGGCTATGTTCGTTGATCCTCAATTAATTACTTGGTGGAGTGAGAAAGCATTCATGCCGAGCAGATGAAGGTGGCCAGGCGTGATTCTAGACACGCCACCGCCTGTTTATCCAGTGACAGTGTACAGTTTGTGTTTGCAGTAACGTCTATTAACTCTGTTGAACACGGAGGTTATAGCGTAACAATAGTTTATTTTTGTTTTCCTCTGGAACTTTTTGTAAGAATGGAAACAGGAGGTGAACACAGCACACACATGCAGCTGAAGTCGGAACTGTTCATCCCAGCATTCACGGACATCTGAGCCTGGATTCACACCTCTAAGTTGCGATTGAACGTTAATTTATGCATTTCTGCCTAACACATAGTATTGTTTTCAACACCCTTTGCTATGTCAGCTGAATTTAGCTCTCATAAATATTCCTTTTGTAGCCAGACAGCTGAAATTGTGTGCTCGGAGTTCTTGGTGAACATTCATTTTGAAGATACGAGGGCTTCCAGGCATGTTTATAACCATTTGCGCTCTCATTGTGTGCCATAACAGCCCGTGTGATGAATTTGGGAAACGTTTTTACTACATCATGAATATATGAATAAGTATAGACTTGTAAGTCACGTGTTACTGTGTATATATGCATTCCTCTGTGCCTCGATACTGACGTGTAGATGGTGTGGATATTATTTTTTTCTGTCTGCAGCTGACGCTGGTCTGATGGAGCAAAGGCAGTCAGCGCAGCTCGGTATGACAAGTCAACAATGCGACCAGCGTGCATACAGCACGGATCGGACTGGAAATTTGACACGGCACCAGAGAACTCACACAGGAGAGAAACCCTTCAGGTGCACTATGTGCGGGAAGGCATTTGCACAGTCATCTGTTCTTAAAGAACACCAGAGAACACACACAGGAGAGAAACCCTTCAAGTGCACTGTGTGTGGGAAGGCATTTTCACAGTCCCCACATCTTCAAGTACACCAGAGAACACACACAGGAGAGAAACCCTTTAAGTGCACTGTGCCTGGGAAGGTGTTTGCATGGCTATCAGTTCTTCAGACCCTCCAGAGAACTCACACAGGAGAGAAACCCTTCAAGTGCACTGTGTGTGGGAAGGCGGTTGCACATTCATCAAATCTGCAAAGACACCAGAGAACACACACGGGAGAGAAACCGTTCAAGTGCACTGTGTGTGGGAAGGCATTTTCACAGTCATCTGTTCTTAAAGAACACCAGAGAACACACACAGGAGAGAAACCCTTCAAGTGCACTGTGTGTGGGAAGGCATTTTCACTGTCATCTGTTTTTAAAAAACACCAGAGAACACACACTGGAGAGAAACCCTTCAGGTGCATTTTGTGCGGGATGTTTGCACAGTCATCAAATCTTCAAGTACACGAGAGAGCACACACGGGAGAGAAACCCTTCAGGTGCACTCTGTGCGGGAAGGCGTTTGCACATTCATCAAGTCTTAAAGTACACCAAAGAACACACAGGAGAGAAACCCTTCAGGTGCACTCTGTGCAGGAAAGCGTTTTCACAGTCACCACATCTTAAAGTACACCAGAGAACACACACGGGAGAGAAACCCTTCAAGTGCAGTGTGTGTGGGATGATGTTTGCACAGTCATCACGTCTTCAAGTACACCAAAGAACACACACGGGAGAGAAACCCTTCAGGTGCACTCTGTGCGGGAAGGCGTTTGCACATTCATAAAATCTTCAAGTACACCAGAGAACACGGAAGCATCTGAAGATCTGCAAGTAGTGGAGTCTGAAATCAGCTTGTGAAAGTCAAAGTGCCACAATAAGCCCATCCCTCATGAAACAAGAACTGGACGAAAATCCCAGCTTGGACACTTTTAAAGGTATCGAGGTGAAATATGGAGAAGTGATGGTGAAGAGCGAAGAAGTGAAAGTGAAATGTGAAGATGAAGATTCAACTCCAAAATGGGACCTTCACATCAATGGAGACAACGTGAAGCAGGAGGAGAATTCTGACTGTGAGGCAGAGCGAGGCAACTCCCAGCGGTTTGTGGAAGTGGAGGTGTGGGTGGACTTCTTCCGAGACAATACAAAGTCAAGTGGAGACCCGGTAGATGTGTAAGCTTGAGACAATGTCGCTACAATAGATGCACCTTTGTCACAGGCCTTTAATGACAAGAATGTGAAGTTGAACACTCAGTTCTTAGGTTCAACCTGCAGAGTAAGGGCGAGCGGCCAGTCTTTGTGGACCTGTGGGTTGGGGAGATCTCTAGCCAGGAGCGAGAGCCAAGAAGCCCCCAAGCATTCACTATGTTATTATAATTGCATTCATATGGTGCTTGCTTAATCGCCTCGGCAACTCGGAGTTTTGTATCTCGTCTGAAACACTCGAAGAGCATCCCCAAGTAGCAGCTGCCCCTGTGTGGCACAGGGTGGTGGCCCTGCACCGGCCTTCATTTATTTTGGTTTTTTTTCCGCCTGAGGACGACCGCTTGTGTTACGATCGAAACTTCGTGATCTATTATTATTTTGTCTACCTACGTGACTTTACTGAAAGAACCAAAGAGTATGTGAACAAGAGGCTGTCAGTAGGGGGCGATGATTGATGTTTCATCTCAGTTATGTAATTTGTCGCTAATGTTTAGAATTCGCCAGCATGCAATGGCCTACTCGTTTTGAATGACACAATAGTATGTTTTACATCCACTGTTAAGCAGATGGTGTATTTTTTAAATAGCTTCTTGTTAATACGATGTAACCTGATGCAGGATATTTCACTGCAGTAATTCAATTTTGTTAATATGCCTGTCAATAATTAAGAATGAATACTTGTCTGATTGTGCGTGTACATGTAACATTTTGTCTATGAGGGTCAAACATTGATTAAGTGTTCAAATCTAGATTGATTAAGTGATGTTAGGACAAAGTGTGTGTGTGTGTTTGGAAGTAACCTGTACAGATAACTCAGGTGAGATCCGTTGTTCTTGTGATACAGGTCAAAGGGTACTTTTGTGTTTCACGAAGCGTCGGCCTCTGCAGCAACTCATTGTCTTTGAAATAGGGAGCACGCTTGGATCATTCATCAGTTACAAGGCATACCACTTACAAGTTACACGTAGCGGAGGAGGTACATTCTCTACAACACGAATTGTAGTTTTGTCTTACGTGTTGACGTAGAGTTTGTCTAACTAGGACTAGAAATGCACCTTGCTGATTCACGTCTGGATGTTCGTAACCATCGGTTGAAGCAAACCCCACTGCTGTTGTTGAGACGCTGGGCACCAATAAGGGTCCAACACATTGACGGCCTTCAGGCCAGGAAAGTCACAACATTTGCACACGAAGGACGCATTCACGCAAGTACCCCATGCTCCATTTTGAAGTTTTAAAATGAAACATCTTTGACTTGTGTTGTGTTTTGAATTAGATGATTTTATTTCTTCATTAAAAGCTTGTATCAATTTACATCTGGAAGACTTAATTCAAAAGGACATTGCGTGTGAATTTTCTATCGTCATTAAGTAGATGGCCTTGCCGGGGTTTCGGTTCAATGTGGACACAGTGTACACACACTGTACACACAGTTTACACACACACAGTGTACACACACACAGTGTATACACAGTGTACACACACACAATGTACACACACAGTGTACACACACACTGTACACAGTGTACACACTGTACACAGTTTATACACACAGTGTACACACACAGGGTACACACACAGTGTATATACACAGTGTACACACACACAGTGTACACACACAGGGTACACACACAGTGTACACACACACAGTGTATACACACAGTGTACACACAGTGTATACACAATAATGTCCACGTTGTTGTTGCTGAGCTCACACACCCAAGGGAGGGAGCAATGGAAAATGAATCTAAATCAACTTAAACTCCAACTCTGTGACGTCACCACTCTGCATTACCTCATCGGCGTGAAACGCCAGGGGGAGGTGTCCCTCGCTAGTGACGTCATGTCACCAAGGTATTCACCCCACCCCGTCTACCGCGCCCTTGAGCGTGACGTCACCTCTGCCTGGGTCACTTCCGTTATCTGTTCAAGTACAATCCTTATTTGGGCAAAGCTACGCCCGGTGACTGGCGGCTCATTAACATAATATATTCGTGAAGGCCGTCGCGAGTTTATTGCGACGGGTTTCAGCACCCACGCCCCATCCCTCCACGTATGGGCTGGGCTCATTAACATAATTTATTTAAATTAAAACCCGCTCGGTGCAGGAGGAAAGTGTCTTGTACCACGCGAGTGACGTCACCAATCCTGCTGCCGCGTGACGTCACGAGGTAACAGAAATCTGCCGCTCTGCGCGTGAACTGAAATCCGAGGTGAGAAATTCTCATTGCGATTGTGGTTGTTGTGGTGGTGGTTGTGGTGGTTGTTGTTTACCAAGGTAGAGCCTCGCTCTCTCGTAGGGATGTCAGTTGAGTAGCAGCGAGCATGGGAATCGATGTCCAGGTTGGAACTTTACAACGCGGGGCCTAGCCACGCGGGGCCTTGCCTCCTGCCCTCGCCTGATTGCATTTACTTTAATTATCTCGCTTAAGTTTAATTTGTCTTCACCCGGCTCGCCACTTTGTAACTTTGTTTTATTGTAAATATTCACCCAGTTTTTATTTTCTTTTGTTAGCAGGCCAATCCCGCTTGAGCTGCTATACCGCTCTTGTTATCAGAAGCGACCTGCCCACAACAACACAAGGTGAGGCTTTGTCAACGTGTATGAATGTTTCGACTTAAAACTTTGGTGACTGCAGGAATTAATATTCTTGGTTCTTTCGGTAAAGTCACGTAGATAGAAAATAAAATAAAAATAACAGATAATAATTTTTTCTTTTTTAAAATGAAGCAAAAAACCCCACAACGTTTCTATGGCAACATTAATGTTGAAGATGCGAGGGCTTACAGGAATATTTATGACATTTGCCCTCTCATTGTGTGCCATGACAATGCTGTTTGCACAGTCACATATAGTCACTGTAAGATGTTCCTCTTGGTCGTGTTTTTGTATTTTTGCTTGTTGTGGTTGCACCCGATTCAAGAGCCGAATGGCTCACGGGACTATTACCAAAATAAATCAAACTGAAAATCAAAAAAACTGAAACCGCGTGATGAATTTTGGGAAAGTTTTTCACTGCATCTCCAAATATATATAAAAGGCAAAGTTGTGATTGTGTGTGTCTGTTCAAAATGTTTAGCGTACTTCCCGACATGCAACAAACTGGAAACTTGCCATGTGGGTACTTTCCAGACTGTACACCGTGCAAACTTTTTGGTTTTTATTGGGGGGGGGGGGGGAGCTCAATAATGTATAGATTTTTTGCTCGGCAAGTGAGCTGTGACGTCAAATCTGTCACGTGACCCTCGCACGTGGAAGAGTAACGCATTGTAGTGTAGCGGTTAGCGTTGTCTGTGTGTGTGTCTGTGTGTGTATCTGTGTGTGTGTCTGTGTGTGTGTGTCTGTGTGTGTATCTGTGTGTGTCTGTGTGTGTGTGTAAGCCTAACGCATTGTAGTGTAGCGGTTAGCGCTACGCCGCGCTATGAACCCGGCGACCCGAGTTCGATTCCCGCTCACGGCCACCACCGGTGACGATTATTTGAACAGCTTCTGGGCCGCCCCTAGGTAGACTCAGCCTAAAACGAGTAACTGTCGTGGTGTGAACATCGCCACTGGGGAGACAAAGGCGGCCGGACGTGGTGGATCCAAGTCCCGGTCGAAGCCGGGTAGTACAGCTAGTCATGAATACATGAATGAATATAGACGTGTAAGTCACGTGTCACTGTATATATTCATTCCTCCATGGCTCGATACTGACGTGTAGATGGTGTGGATATTCTTATTTTCTGTCTGCAGCTCACGCTGGTCTGATGGAGCAAATGCACTCAGCACAGCAAGCCGGGAAGACAAGTCAACAATGCGACCAGCCTGCATACAGCACGGATTGGACTGGAAATTTGACACAGCACCAGAGAACTCGCACAGGAGAGAAACCCTTCAAGTGCACTGTGTGTGACAAGGCATTTTCAGATTCATCGACTCTTAAAAAACACCAGAGAACACACACGGGAGAGAAACCCTTCAAGTGCACTGTGTGTGGGAAGGCATTTTCAGATTCATCGACTCTTAAAAAACACCAGAGAACACACACGGGAGAGAAACCCTTCAAGTGCACTGTGTGTGGGAAGGCATTTTCACAGTCATCTGCTCTTAAAATTCACCAGAGAACACACACAGGAGAGAAACCCTTCAAGTGCAGTGTGTGTGGGAAGACATTTTCAGATTCATCTGCTCTTAAAACACACCAGAGAACACACACGGGAGAGAAACCCTTCAGGTGCACGATGTGCGGGATGGCGTTTACACAGTCATATAATCTCGTATTACACCAGAGAACACACACGGGAGAGAAACCCTTCAAGTGCAGTGTTTGTGGGAAGACATTTTCAGGTTCATTTGTTCTTAAAACTCACCAGAGAACACACACGGGAGAGAAACCCTTCAAGTGCACTGTGTGTGACAAGGCATTTGCATGGCCATCAGTTCTTGAGACCCACCAGAAAACACACACAGGAGAGAAACCCTTCAAGTGTACTCTGTGCGGGGAGCCGTTTGCAGATTCATCAAATCTTCGAAGACACCAGAGAACACAAAAGCATCACAAGGAGCGGAGTCGGGAGTCTGAAATCAGCTTGTGAAAGTCAAAGTGCCGCAATGAGCCCATCCCTCATGAAACAAGAACCGGACGAAAATCCCAGCTTGGACACTCTTAAAGGTATAAAGGTGGAATATGAAGAGGTGATGGTGAAGAGGGAAGAGGTGATGGTGAATAGCGAAGAAGTGAAGGTAAAATGTGAAGGTGAAGATTCAACTCCAAAATGGGACCTTCACATCGTGAAGCAGGAGGAGAATTCTGACTGTGAGTCAGAGTGAGGCAACTCCCAGCAGTTTGTGGAAGTGGAGGTGTGGGTGGACTTCCTCCTAGACAATACAAAGTCAAGTGGAGACACGGTAGATGTGTAAGCTTGAGACAATGTCGCTACAATAGATGCACCTTTGTCACAGGCCTTTAATGACAAGAATGTGAAGTTGAACACTCAGCCCCTAGGTTCAACCTGCAGAGTAAGAGCGGCCAGTCTTTGTGAACCTGTGGGTTGGGTCAATCTCTTACCAGGAGCGAGAGCCAATAAGCTCCCAAGCATTCACTCTTTTATCAATTGCATTTATATGGTGCCTGCTTAATCGCCTCTACGTTACTTTACCGAAAGAACCAAGGAGTATGGATCCCTGCAGTCACAAACTTCAAATCAAGATTGCCTCAGCAACTCGGAGTTTTGTATCCCGTTTCAGCCACTCGAAGAGCATCCCCAAGTAGCAGCTGCCCCTTTGTGGCACAAGGTGGTGGCCCTGCACCGGCCTGCATGTGAACAAGAGCCTGTCAGTAGGGGGCGATGGTTGATGTGGCATCTTAGTTGTGGAGTTTGTAGGTAATTTTTCTATTTAAAGCTTTTGTGACTGCAGGGATTCATCCTCTTGGTTCTTTCGGTAAAGTCACGTAGAAGGGAAATAATAAGATAATAAAAATGAAACATAAAATAAAATTCTCACGACGTTCGCAAGAAGCCGAAACGTCGTGAGAATTTTATTTGATTATCTTATTATTTCCCTTCTACGTGACTTTGTAGGTAATGTTTAGAATGTTATCAATTTTGACGAAGACGCCAGCGTGCAAATGACAATAGTACGTTGTACATACACTGTTAAGTAGACGGCGCATATTTTTTTAAAAATAGCTTCTTGTTAATACGATGTAGCCTGATGCAGTCTATTTCACTGCAGTAATTCAATTTAGTTAAAAAGCCTGTCAATAATTTAGAATTAATACTTG
This sequence comes from Petromyzon marinus, assembly GCF_048934315.1. NCBI lineage: Eukaryota > Metazoa > Chordata > Hyperoartia > Petromyzontiformes > Petromyzontidae > Petromyzon > Petromyzon marinus. Next base: position 57,727 of record NW_027422683.1, read on the forward strand.
TCTGATTGTGCGTGTGCATGTAACATTTTGTCTGGGGGTCAAACATTGAATAAGTGATGTTAGGACAAAGTGTGTGTCTGCTTGGAAGTAACCTGTACAGAGAACTCGGGTGAGACCCGTTGTTCTTGTGATGCAGGTCAAAGGGTACGTTTGTGTTTCACGAAGCGTCTGCCTCTGGAGCAACTCATTGTCTTTGAAATAGGGAGCACGCTCGGATCATTCATCAGTTACAAGGCATACCACTTAAAAGTTACACGTATAGGAGGAGGTACATTCTCTACAACACGAATTGTAGTTTTGTGTTACGTGTTGACGTCGATTTAGCCTAACTAGGGCTATAAATTCCCTTTACTGATTCACGTCTGGATATTCGTACCTATCGGTTGAAGCAAACCCCACTGCTGTTGTTGAGACGCTGTGCACCAATGAGGGTCCAAGCATTTTAGGGCCTTTGGCCAGGAAAGTCACAACATTTGCACACGAAGGACGCATTCACGCAAGCACCTCGTGCTCCGTTTTGAAGTTTTAAAATGAAACATCTTTGAATCGTGTTGTGTTTTGAATTAGATGATTGTTATTTCTTCATTAAAAGCTTATTTCATTTTACATCCGGAAGGCTTCGTTGAGAAGGACATTTCGTGGGAATTTTCTCTCGTCGTTAAGTAGACGGCCTTGCCGGGGGTTCGGTTCGATGCGGACTTTCGCCTGTTTGGGATTGCGGGATCGAGATAAGGCGACACGGAGCTGCTGGCCGTCTGCAGATCGATTCCAACGTAATCGAGCGTCTATCCCTGCGCGTCCGTCGTTGGTACAGGGGGTGCGTGTCTCCGTTGTGGAGTTTCTGTGTAATGTTTGGAACTGCCCCAATTTTGACCGTGACACCAACATGCAATGTCCTGTGCGTTGTGAATGACACAATGTTATATTTTACATCTGCCGTTTAGCAGACTGCGCATATTGTGGTGAATGTTACTGGGGTAGCCAGGTGTGCCTGTCGGATTTTAACCTTGAACCTCTGCAATAAATAGAGAATGTGCTACAACATTCTTGGTTCTTTCGGTAAAGTCACATAAATAGAAAATAAAAAAATGCGTTTATTTTTATTATTTAAATCGTCAATTTATTTTTTTCTTTAATGTAACATTTTAATTTACGTGACTTGACGGAAAAAAAACAAGAACGTTAATTCCTGCGGTCGCGAACGTTTTGAGTCAAAATAGAATGTGCCACCACTCGGCTCGCCTCAATCTGCATGGAGGCGTGGGGGTGGGGGTCAGCCTGAGAGAGTTTCTCACCGGCGCAGAACTTCGACGCAGAGGCTCCACTCAGCTTCGTGCGGAGCGACAGGCCAGGCAGCTCCCACACAGCGTGGTGCAGCTCGTTAACATTTATGGTCTTGCTTCTTTCGGTAAAGTCACGTAGATAGAAAATAACAAAAACAAGAAAATTGGAGAAATAATAAATTGATGAAAAGATGCCCATTGGTCGACTGAGATGACTGTACCCCCCACAGTGTACACACACACAGTGTACACACACAGTGTACACACACACACAGTGTACACACACATTGTACACACACACAGTGTACACACATTGTGTACACACAGTGTACACACAAACAGTGTATACACACAGTACACACACACAGTGTACACACAGACACAGTGTGTACACACACACAGTGTACACACACACACAATGTACACACACACAGTGTACACACACGGTGTACACACACACAGTGTACACACTGTGTATACACACAGTGTATACACAGTGTATACACACACAGTGTATACACATTGTATACACACAGTAAACACACACAGTGTATACACAGTGTACACACACACAGTGTATACACACAGTGTACACACACACACAGTGTACACATACACACACAGTGTACACACACAGTGTACACACACACAGTGTACATACACAGTATATACACACACACACACATAGTGTACACACACAGTGTATACACACACACAGTGTACACACACACACAGTGTACACACACAGTGTATACATACAGTGTATAAACAATAATGTCCACGTTGTTGTAGCTGAGCCCACGCACCCAAGGGCGGGAGCAATGTAAAATTAATCTAAATCAACTTAAACTCCAATCCCGCTCTGTGACGTCACCACTCAGCATTACTTCATCGGCGTGAAACGCCAGGGGGAGGTGTACCTCGCTAGTGACGTCATGTCACCAAGGTATTCCACCGCGCTCTTGAGCGTGACGTCACCTCCGCTTGGGTCACTGCCGATTGCGGTCCAGTGCCAATCCTTATTTGGGCAAAGCTACGCCTAGTGACGGCAACTCATTAACATAATGTTTTCGTTAAAGCCGTCGCGAGTTTATTGCGACGGGTTCATTGCCCACGACATATGGGAGGTACATTAACATAATTTATTCATTCTCTAATTTATTTATGGAGCCGCTCATTGTGGGAGGAGCGTGTTTCGTTCCCCGGAAGTGACGTCACGTCACCTGCTGCCGCGATAGCTTCCTGCACTGGAATCCGAGGTGAGAAATTCTCATTGCGGTTGTGGTGGTGGTTGTGGTGGTGGTTGTTGTTGTTGTTGTTTACCAAGGTAGAGCCTCTCTCTCGTAGGGATGTCAGTTGAGTAGCAGCGAGCATGGGAATCGATGTCCAGGTTGGAACTTTACAACGCGGGGCCTAGCCACGCAGGGCCTTGCCTCCTGCCCTCGCCTGATTGCGTTTACTTTAATTATCTCGCTTAAGTTTAATTTGTCTTCACCCGGCTCGCCACTTTGTAACTTTGTTTTATTGTAAATATTCACGCAGTTTTTATTTTCTTTTGTTAGCAGGCCAAGCCCGCTTGAGCTGCTATACCGCTCTTGTTATCAGAAGCGACCTGCCCACAACAACACAAGGTGAGGCTTTGTCAACGTGTGTGAATGTTTTGACTTAAAACTTTGGTGACTGCAGGAATTGATATTCTTGGTTCTTTCGGTAAAGTCACGTAGATAGAAAATGAAATTCCTGTATACCAGGTGAGGCAGTTAACATCTCACCAGTTAGCCTCGGCTATGTTAATTGATCCTCGATTAATTACTTGGTGTAGTGAGGAAGCATTAATGCTGAGCAGATGAAGGTGGCCAGGCATGATTCTAGACACGCCACCTCCAGTGTGTGACAGTGTAAAGTTTGTATTTGCAGTAAAGTCTATCAACTCTATTGAACACGGAGATTATATCAAAACAATAGTTAATTTTTGTTTTCCTCTGGAACTCTTACTAAGAATGGAAACAGGAGGTGAACACAGCACAAACATGCAGCTGAAGTCGGAACTGTTCATCCCAGCATTCAAGGACATCTGAGTTGCGATTGAACATTAATTCATGCATTTCAGCATAACACAAATAGTATTGTTTTCAACACCATTTGCTATGTCAGCTGAATTTAGCTCTTATAAATATTCCTTTTGTAGCCAGACAGCCGAAATTGTGTGCTTAGAGTTTTGGGTTAACATTCATTTTGAAGATACGAGGGCTTCCAGACATGTTTATAACCATTTGCCCTCTCACTGTGTGCCATCACAGCCCGTGTGATGAATTTGGGACACTTTTTCACTACATCATGAATATATGAATAAGTATAGACGTTTAAGTCACATGTGACTGTATATATGCATTCCTTTGTGCCTCGATACTGACGTGTAGATGGTGTGGATATTATTTTTTTCTGTCTGCAGCTGACGCTGGTCTGATGGAGCAAAGGCAGTCAGCACAGCAGCTCGGTACGACAAGTCAACAATGCGACCAGCATGCATACAGCACGGATCGGACTGGAAATTTGACACAGCACCAGAGAACTCACACAGGAGAGAAACCCTTCAAGTGCACTGTGTGTGACACGGCATTTGCATGGTCATCAGTTCTTGAGACCCACCAGAGAACACACACAGGAGAGAAACCATTCAAGTGCACTGTGTGTGACATTTCATTTGCATGGCCATCAGTTCTTGAAAGACACCAGCGAACACACATGGGAGAGAAACCCTTCAAGTGCACTGTGTGTGACAAGGCATTTACATGGCCATCAACTCTTCAGACCCACCAGAGAACACACACGGGAGAGAAACCCTTCAGGTGCACGATGTGCAGGAAGGCATTTTCACAGTCATCAAATCTGCAAAGACACCAGAGTACACACACGGGAGAGAAACCCTTCAGGTGCAGTGTGTGTGGGAAGACATTTTCAGATTCATCTTCTCTTAAAAAACACCAGAGAACACACACGGGAGAGAAACCCTTCAAGTGCAGTGTGTGTGGGAAGGCATTTCCACGGCCATCTGCTCTTAAAAAACACCAGAGAATACACACAGGAGAGAAACCCTTCAGGTGCTTTTTGTGCGGGATGATGTTTGCACATTCATCATATCTTAAAGTACACCAGAGAAAACACACGGGAGAGAAACCCTTCAAGTGCACTCTGTGCTGGAAGGCGTTTTCACAGTCATCACATCTTAAAGTACACCAGAGAACACACACGGGAGAGAAACTCTTCAGGTGCACTCTGTGTGGGATGGCGTTTCGACAGTCATCACATCTTAAAGTACACCAGAGAACACACACGGGAGAGAAACCCTTCAGATGCACTCTGCGGGAAGGCGTTTGCACATTCAGAAAATCTTCAAGTACACCAGAGAACACAGAAGCATCAGAAGATCTGCAAGGAGTGGAGTCTGAAATCAGCTTGTGAAAGTCAAAGTGCCACAATATTCCCATCCCTCGTGAAACACGAACCGGAATAAAATCCCAGCTTGGACACTTTTAAAGGTATCAAGGTGAAATATGAAGAGGTGATGGTAAAGAGGGAAGAAGTGATGGTGAAGAGGGAAGAAGTGATGGTGAAGAGGGAAGAAGTGATGGTGAATAGCGAAGAAGTGAAGGTGAAATGTGAAGATGAAGATTCAACTCCAAAATCGGACCTTCACATCGATGGAGGCAACGTGAAGCAGGAGGAGAATTCTGACTGTGAGGCAGAGCGAGGCAACTCCCAGCAGTTTGTGGAAGTGGAGGTGTGGGTGGACTTCCTCCGAGACAATCCAAAGTAAAGTGGAGACCTGGTAGATGTGTAAGCCTGAGACGATGTCGCTCCAATAGATGCACCTTTGTCACAGGCCTTTAATGACAAGAATGCGAAGTTGAACACTCAGTTCCTAGGTTCAACCTGCAGAGTAAGAGGGAGCGGCCAGTCTTTGTGGACCTGTGGATTGGGGAGATCTCTGACCAGGAGCGAGAGCCAAGAAGCCCCCAAGCATTCACGTCGTGATATATTATTATTTTTTCTACCTACGTGACTTTACTGAAAGAACTAAAGAGTATATGAACAAGAGCCTGCAGTAGCGGGCGATGATTGATGTTTCATCTCAGTTTTGTAATTTGTCGCTAATGTTTAGAATTCGCCAGCATGCAATGGCCTACTCGTTTTGAATGACACTACAATAGTATGTTTTACATCCACTGTTAAGCAGACGGTGCATATATTTTTTTAATTGCTTAATCAGATGTTATCTGATGCAGTATATTTCACTGCAGTAATGAAATTTTGTTAAAACTCCTGTCAATATTTTAGAATGAACACTTGTCTGATTTTGTGTGTACATGCATCACTTTTTTTTATAAGGGTCAAACATTGAATAAGTGTTATTTATAAATGTGTCGTAACCCTCCACCACCCGACACGGCCAATCAGCAAAAAAGTGTCACGTTGACAAAAGACAAATAGGTCACTACTTTTGCCCACCGGTGTGTTGAAGAGTGAATCCACAACATTTACAGTTTGAGTACGACGTTTCGCTGGTAAATACATCCAGCATCATCGGGCAATTCACCAGAATGGTAAAGCCCTCGCTTGCTCCCGGTTTTATATAGGGCAGCAGGGTGACGTCATTATTTAACTCATATCACGTGCAGTGATTAGAGGCGGAGGGGGGGGTATTGTAATTATATAATCGATTAGTAATCAGTCAATGGTTATGATTAGTAATGAGTTGTAGATTAGTAATTAGTTATAATGTGTGTTAGTGATTATATGCTATGTTAGTAATCCGTTAATTAGTATGTGTTTCCCCTATAAGGAATTGTAATGTGTATTATTTAATAATACGCTTCCAGGCCGCACTATTGGTCGCGAAAACCTACGTGTTAAACTGATTGAATAAGTGATGTTAGGACAAAGTGTGTGTATGTTTTGGAAGTAACCTGTACAGATATCTCAGGTGAGACCCGTTGTTCTTGTGATACAGATCAAAAGGTATTTTTGTGTTTCAGGAAGCATCTGGAGCAACTCATTGTCTTTGACATAGGAAGCACACTCGGATCAGTCATCAGTTACAAGGCATACCACCTTAAAGTTACACGCAGAGGAGATACATTCTCTACAACACGAATTATAATTTTGTCTTACGTGTTGACGTAGATTTTGTCGAACTTTGACTAGAAATGCTCCTTGCTGATTAACGTCTGGATGTTCACAACCATGGCTTGAAGCAAGCCCCACTGCTGTTGAGACATTGTCCACCAAAACCGGTCCACAGTTGGCTTGCACACACAGTGTACACACACACAGTGTACACACACACAGTGTACACACACACACAGTGTACACACACACAGTGTACACACACATAGTGTACACACAGACAGTGTCCACCAAAACCGGTCCACAGTTGGCTTGCACTGAAGCAATGCTGCAGTAATTATGGACTCGCAGGAAGGCCGTGGGATTTATATTTCGTGTTCAACATTCCTTTGTTTAGTGGAGAGACCGATTAAATTAAAGACGTCTTATCTGCTGATCTTGTTCATATCTGTGTACATCGATATCCCACATTGCTTGCACATACACACCACACGCAATTAAATCAATAAAAATAAGAACGACTTCCGGGCATTGCGAAGATGGAGGAATCTCTTTCAATGGAGCAAGTTCAGTGTGTTCGATTCAACATCTCTCTGTCCGTCTGTGTCATCTGTTTGCCTCTGTGTTTCTTTCTGCCTGTGTCTCTCTGTCGTCTCTGTGTTCCTCTTGTCTGTGTCTGTCCGCCTGTCTTGTCTGTGTGTGTGTCTCTCTATCAGCGTCTATCCAACCGTATTCAACGACTGTCAGTAGCAACACGCGCCCGGTCAACTTCCACGGCCCGCGACTCAAACTTGTTTATCTGTAACTTTCGCACCATACCTAGCCAACCGTGTTAATCCATGGGTCTCTGTGTGTATATAACTTCTTTCGCACCATACCTAGCCAACCGTGTTAATCCATGGGTCTCTGTGTATATAACTTATTTCGCACCATACCTAGCCAACCGTGTTAATCTATGGGTCTCTGTGTGAGTCTCTGTGTGTGTATCTGTGTGAGTCTCTGTGTGTGTATCTGTGTGAGTGTGTGTATCTGTGTCTGTGTGTGTATCTGTGTGAGTCTCTGTGTGAGTCTCTGTGTGTGTATCTGTGTGAGTCTCTGTGTGTGTGTCTGTGTGTGTATCTGTGTGAGTCTCTGTGTGTGTATCTGTGTGAGTCTCTGTGTGTGTATCTGTGTGTGTATCTGTGTGAGTCTCTGTGTGAGTCTCTGTGTGTGTATCTGTGTGAGTCTCTGTGTGTGTGTATCTGTGTGAGTCTCTGTGTGTGTATCTGGAACTTATTTCGCACCGTACGTAACCGAACCTGCCCAGGAGGAGCGGCTGGTATCATAAATCGCTTGCCTTATTGCCTCAGCAACTCGGTGTTTCGTATCGAACCTCATCTCAAACAATGGAAGGTCGCCCCCTAGTGGCAGCTGCCCCTGTGTGGCACAAGGTGGCCCTGCACCGGTCTGCACGTGGACATGAGTCTGTCGGTAAGGGGCGATCATTGACGCGTCATCTCCCTTGTGGAGTTTCTGGATAGTGTTACTGGAATTGCCACAATTTTGACCGTGACACCAACATGCAATGTGCGTTGTAAGTGACAGTGGTTTGTTTGACATCCGCTGTTAAGCAGACTGCGCATGTTGTGGTGAATGTTACTGGGGTAGCCAGATATGCCTGTCGGATTTGAACCTTGAACCTCTGCAACAAATAGAGAATGCGCTACCATGTTCCTGGTTCTTTCGGTAAAGTCACGTAGATAGAAAACAAAAAATAAAAGATAAAAATAATAAATTAAAATTTCAATAATACAAATAATTAAAAATAATAAATTTAAAATAAATTGATGAAAAGATGCCATGGGTCGACTGACTGAGATGACTGACCAATGCACCACCTGTGCCCCCTACTACACACACACAGTGTACACACACACATTGTGTACACACACAGTATACACAGTGTACACACACAGTGTACACACACACACTGTATACACAGTGTATGCACAGTGTACACACACAGAGTGGACACACAGTGTACACACACACAGTATATACAAACAGTGTACACACACACAGTATACACACACAGAGTGGACACACAGTGTACACACACACAGTGTATACAAACAGTGTACACACACACAGTGTACACACACAGTGTACACACAGAGTGGACACACAGTGTATACACACACACAGTATACACACACAGAGTGGACACAGTGTACACACACAGTGTATACAAACAGTGTACACACACAGTATACACACAGTGTATACACACAGTGTACACACACACAGTGTACACACACACAGTGTATACACACAAACACAGTGTACGCACACACAGTGTATACACACAGTGTATACACAGTGTACACACACAGAGTGGACACACAGTGTACACACAGAGTTTGCACAGTCACCACATCTTCAAAAACACCAGAGGACACAGGAGAGAAACCCTTCAAGTGCACTCTGTGCAGGAAGGCCTTTTCAGAGTCATATAATTTTGTAACACACCAGAGAACACAAGGGAGACCGCATCGCCCTGTGGACCTCCAACGCTGACAGCAGCGAGGCCGTCATTACCATCGGGTGAGCGAGACGCTCACCTACTGACACATCCAACTCACATACCAACTCACATACTCACCAACTCACCTACTCACTCACCTACTCACCCACCTAGTCACCTAATCACCCACTACTCACCCACCTACTCAGCCACCTACTCACTCACCAACCACCCACCTACTCACTCGCCCACTCACTCACCTACACCCACTCATCTACTCACCCACTCAATCACCTACTCACTCACCAACTAACCCATATACTCACCCACCCACTCACATACTCATATACCAACTCAGCCACTCATTCACTCACCCACTCGCTCACCCAATTGCTCACTCAGCCACTCACTCAGCCATTCACTCACCTACTTGCTCGCTCGCTCACTCACCCACTCGCTCGCTCACTCAACCACTCGCTCACTCACTCAACCACTCGCTCGCTCACTCACCCACTCGCTCAGTCACTCACTCACCCAGCCACTCACTCATCTACTCTCTCACATTCACTCTCCCACTCAGTTTCCTACTCACTCAGCCACTCAATCACCTACTCAGCCACCCACTCAGCCACTCACTCACCTACTCACTCACCTACTCACACAGCAACTCACCCAACAGCTACTCACTCACCGACTACCCATCTACTCACTCACCCACTCACTCACCCACCTACTCACCCACCCATGCTAATGACGATGCTGGCTGTGTCTTTGTCTCATCTCTCTCGCCGTGTCTCTCTGACCGTGTCTTTGTCTCCGTGTCTTTCTGACGGTGTCTGTCTGCGTCTCTCTGTCTGTGTCTCTCTCTTTGTCTGTCTCTCTGTCTGTGTCTCTGTCTCTCACTGTCTGTGTCTCACTCACTGTGTGTCTCTGTCTATCTAGGCGTGTGTACAAGCGCAGGCTGGGCTTGCCTGCCGACACGATCATCGCTTATCAGGCACACGGAGACAGCATGGCCAAGAGTGGACAGCCCTGGGCGGACAGCGCCCGGCAGACATCGGCGCGGTCGGACAGCGAGAGAGCAGGGGGCGGAGAGACAGCGGCACGAGCTGGAGGAGACACGGGGTGGTGGGACACGGGGAGAGAGAGACACGGGGAGAGAGAGACACGGGTAGAGAGAGACACGGGTAGAGAGAGACACGGGTAGAGAGAGACACGGGTAGAGAGAGACACGGGTAGAGAGAGACACGGGTAGAGAGAGACACGGGTAGAGAGAGACACGGGTAGAGAGAGACATGGATTGAAAGAGACACGGGGAGAGAGAGGTGGGCAGTGTTGAGCAATTGGGCAGTGTTAGTCTATGGGCCGTGTTGAGTATATGGGCAGTGCTGAGTTTATGGGCAGTGTTGAGTCTATAGGCAGTGCTGAGTCTATGGGTAGTGTTGAGTCTATGGTGCAGTGTTGAGTCTATGGGCAGTGTTGAGTCTATGGTGCAGTGTTGAGTCTATGGGCAGTGTTGAGTCTATGGGTAGCAGTGTTGAGTCTATAGGTGGCAGTGTTGAGTCTATAGGCAGTGTTGAGTCCCCCCACTCACCCACTCACTCACCCACTCACTGACCCAGCCACCCACCCACTCACTTACCCACTCATCCACCCACCCACTCACCCACCCACTCACTCGCTCACGTATCCACTCAATCACCCACTCACTCACCCACCCACTCACTCACCCACCTACTCACCCACCCACTCGCCCACTCACCCACGCACGCGCTCACGCTCACTCACACACACACGCACACACACGCGCTCACGTTCACTCACGCACACACGCACGCACACACGCTCACGCTCACTCACGCACACACACGCACACATGCACGCACACACGCACGCACACACGCTCACGCACGCACGCACACACACACGCTCACTCACGCACGCACACACACACGCACACACACGCCCTCACGTTCACGCACACACGCACACACACACGCGCTCACGTTCACGCGCACACGCTCACGCACGCACGCACACACACACGCTCACTCACGCACGCACACCCACACACGCCCTCACGTTCACGCACACACGCACACACGCACACACACACGCTCACTCACGCACACACGCACGCACACACACACACACTCACGCTCACTCACGCACGCACACACACACGCACACACACGCGCTCACGTTCACGCACACACACACGCCCCCACCACCGCCCTTTATCCCCCCCTCCCCCTTAGGTAATGGGCGGTGCCATTCGTCACATGGGAAGTGACGTCACGCCAGCTGCTGCCCCACCCCCCCCTCTCCGTCACCCACGCGCCAGCTCTCAGCGCCATTTTCCCGCGGGCGTAGTCGCTGAGAGGTCCCCAGCGAGCCCGGGACCCCGACAGCAGCCAGACCCCCGGAGCCACGGGGATCCCTTCCCGAGATCAGGCAACAACCCTCTCGCCAACACCGCCCACAGCACGAATCGGGGACCTCGCAAACGGCAGCAGCAGTCACCCTCGCTACCCCCTTGCTGAGACGGGAGAGAGCTCCCTTCTCTGAGGCGAACTTGAGGGGATTCAGGGACCCCCCCCCCCGCCGCCCGCGAAGACGGAACCCCCGAAATGAGGGGGCTGTACCCCAGGGTGCTGCTGCTGCTACCCCTGCTGCTGCTGCTGGGCGCGGTGAGAGCGGAGGAACAAAGCCGCGAGTCTCAGGTAACGGGGCCTCACACCCCCAAACGCGTCCTCCTCATCCCCTTCATCCCCTTTTCGAGCTCGTTCGTCAGCCCCCCCACTCGCATCCCTCTACCCCTTACACTGCTTCCCCCCACCAACCTCCCACCTCACCACCCCCCCACCAACCTCCCACCCCACCAACCTCCCACCCCACCAACCTCCCACCCCCCACCCCACCACCCCCCCACCCCACACCCCACCACCCCCCCACCCCACCAACCTCCCACCCCCCACCCCACCACCCCCCCACCTCACCACCCCCCCACCTCACCAACCCCCCACCCCACCAACCCCCCACCCCACCACCCCCCCACCTCACCACCCCCCCACCCCACCAACCTCCCACCCCACCACCCCCCCACCTCACCACCCCCCCACCTCACTAACCCCCCACCCCACCAACCCCCCACCCCACCAACCTCCCACCCCACCACCCCCCCACCTCACCACCCCCCCACCTCACCAACCCCCCACCCCACCAACCCCCCACCCCACCACCCCCCCACCCCACCAACCTCCCACCCCACCAACCTCCCACCCCACCACCCCCCCACCTCACCAACGTCCCACCTCACCACCCCCCCACCTCACCAACGTCCCACCTCACCACCCCCCCACCTCACCAACGTCCCACCTCACCACCCCCCCACCTCACCACCCCCCCACCCCACCACCCCCCCACCTCACCAACCTCCCACCTCACCACCCCCCCCCTCCCCAACATTGCCAGCAGCACCTGTGGCGAGGGTGACGGTGCCACTTTGGAATCTTCGCTGGCACAATTTCCGAGTGTCCTCACCTCCGTCTGCCACCCTCACCACCGCCGCCACAACCACAGCTGTTGCCCCCCCCCCTCCCATGCCCCCCCCCCGCTCCACGCGGCCTTAACGGATCACTTCCTGCACCACGCAGCTTTGCGCCGTGCCTAATAAGCAGCAGGCGTTGAGTTCACGACCTCTGACCCCCCCCGCCCCCAACCGTATAACCGGAGTGGCTGAACGCAGCGTTTGAGGTAGGGTTGAGACGACGTAGAGGTACTGCTGCCTTGTGTGAGCGCAGTTACGGTGCGAGCGACGCGTCTTCGCCGTTAACTTTGACGTGTACCTTTTTATTTTTCGATTTAAAGCTTTCGTGACTGCAAGGATTCATCTTCTTTGGTTCTTTCGGTAAAGTCACCACGTAGAATGAGAATAAAATAATAAATTAATAAAATGACACGATAAAATTATCACGACGTTTCGGCCACAACACAAGTGGCCTTCAGGTGAAGGAACAGACCTGTCGGGACGACTTGAAGCTCTGTCGTCCCGACAGGTCTGTTCCTTTCACCTGAAGAAGGCCACTTGCGGTGTGGCTGAAACGTGGGAATTTTATTGTGTTATTTTATTAATTTCAATTATTTTATTCTCATTCTACGTGGTGGTGACTTTACCGAAAGAACCAAAGAAAAAGCGTACCTTTTTATCCGCAGCTGGCGTTGATATTCGGAGTTTATTTTCCGGGTTTAGGCCACGCAACGATCCGGCCAAATTTATGTCGTTAAGAACACCCCCCACCATCGGACCCCCAAGCAAATTGAATCGCCGTGGGTGAAATGAGCGTCTTAACGGTACGCCCGTTATTAATTTCGCCTCGAAATTGCGGATTAGAGGTCGGAGTATAATTAAACTATTTCAAACTTTTGTTTTATTTCACCAGGTAAAGCCCCACTGGGTTATGTAGCTCGCTTTCAGAAGCGTCCTGCCCACAAACGATAGCCCGATGAGGCGGTTAATCACGTGGGCATCTTTAGCGTCACAAACAACTCCCAAGCGCACGTTGACTCTAAATGTGCAGGTAAAAACCTGTAAGAACCGGAGAAAAATCCACACGGCCACGGGGAGAACACGCAACCTCCAAATACACAGGCACCGTTAGCGTCGGCATCGAACCCACGACCTCCGGCACACCAGGCGAGGTAGTTAACATCTCGCCACCGTGGGGAAACGTGAAGTAAGCGACTTGGCACGCGCGGCAATCTTCAGGTTCAGGGGCCGAGGCAAATGGGAACGGTTGGCCGGTGTCGTCGACGCGTGGCCCAACGCGACCAACGTCGCTTGTGAACTTCGTGACGTTGACCGCGCTACCCCCCCCCCCACGTGATGAAATGGGGGGCGGGGGGGGCGGCCCGGCTGGATTTAGAGCGGCGAGGAGTGCGTGAGAGAGGGGGGGGGGGCGCGCGCGGCACCGTTAGCGTCGTCCCAACGGAGTCGCCTCCGCCGCTTTGCCTCGCAGGGAAGGCACGGGGGGACGCCCAAGCAGGAGACGGAGCGCCAGGAGGAGGAGGAGCGCCAGGAGGAGGAGGCGGGCGTCGGCGCCGTGGGGGCGGAAGAGGGCGGCGTGCTCGCGTTCCGCCGGCTGCGGAGCGGCAGGCGGCGCCGGCAGAAGCGCGGCTGGCTCATCCCGGTGATCAACGTCCCCGAGAACGACCGCGGGCCCTTCCCCAAGGGGCTGGTGCAGGTGAAGGTCCCCCTGCCCTCTTCCCCCCCTCGCCCCCTCTACCCCCGCACCCCTCCCACACCGGCAAGAAAGGGGGGCCTCTGGGTTCAATCCCCAACTCGGGTGCCCTGCTGCCTATGTTCAACCCCCTGTTGAGCAGTGTGTGAATGTCACGCGTCGGTTAGGTGTGAGGGTGAATGTGTGTGTGTGTGTGGCATGTGGTGTATGTGTCTTTGGGGTTCGTGGTGTATTTAGCATGTGATGTTTGTGTGTGTGTGTACATGTATATATGTTGGGGGAACGGTGGCCAATTGGTTAGCACACACTGCGCTCTGAACCTGGAGACGTGAGTTTGATTTCCACTTACGGCTAACACCCAGTGACAGTTATCTGAACTTGGTCTCAACTAAGTACACGGTGCGGTGTATATAGCCGTCTCCACACTGGGGGGATAAAGGCGGCCGGGTGTGTTGGTAACCGCGTATCGCACCCCCTCGTGTGCCACGCCAGCCTTCATATTTGCTGCCGCTCGCCAACCGCGCTTGCCCCGCGTATTCACGCGATGTACGAGCGTGGCTATCGTGCAGAGCGTAACGCCGCCCCCTGCCGCCTCCCCTACCCCGTCCGCATCCGCCCCCGCAGATCAAATCGAACACGCGCGGGAAAATCCGCTACAGCATCGTGGGGCCCGGCGCCGACCAGAACCCCACGGGGGTGTTCGTCGTAAACTCCGTGACCGGGCGCCTCTCGGTCACCAAGACCCTGGACCGTGAGCTAATCGCAGAGTATCTGGTGAGGCGCCCACGCGAGCACACCCACGTGTGTGTGTGTGTGTTAGCGAGCACACCCACGTGCGTGTTATTGAGTACTCCCACGTGTGTGTGTGTGTGTTAGCGAGCACACCCACGTGTGTGTGTGTTTGTGTTCGCGTAGTAAGGTCCAGGCCTCTATTGCGGAGTTTTCTCAAATTTCCTGGTCCCCGGACCACTCGGTCAGTGTAAACATTTACGTGGTGCAACCCCCTCCTGCCCCTGGTGACACAAACCATTCACTTCTCTAAATACCAATATTACTAAATTATATTCATATTACCGGAACATTAAAAGAACGTTAACGCAGCTATAACGGTTGAGATCTCAGGGTTCGGGTAGTTTTAATCGAGGTGGTTTACTTAATTTAATTTTTCAATTTTAAATATCACGAGTAAACTATTAATGTCCGAAACAAAAGGCGTAAACATTTGCGGATCAACCTGCAATCAGCATCGCAACCCAGCGGACCTCCAGGAGTACCGTCCCAGACCGTCGGTGGTCCAGGTACTACCCTTAGAGAACCGCCGCTCTAGAGGGATGTTTGGCCAACTCTAAACATCCAAACGTCGGCGACTACAACCACACCACCACCACCGCAACAACAACGAGACGCAGGGACAAAGGATCTCTTGTATAGCGCGTCGTAGACGGTTGAGGCAAGTGCTGTTAGCGAGCACCGCATAAAGGCCAACATTTGTGCACGACGGGGTGGGTGGCCAGCAACCCCACCCACGCTTTTGTCTCCAGAGTGGCGACGTTTACACGGCCGGGCAATCGGGGGCGGCACCAATGACTGGGACCCAGGGGCAGCTCAGGGCAGCTCCAATGGCGATGAGAACCAGGGCGCAGAACAACGACCAGTCCCCACGCGCTTTCTTGCGTGTGCCGCACATTGCGTGCGTTGCGTGTAACGCGCGTGTGCGTTGCGTGTAACGCGTGTGTGCGTTGCGTGTAACGCGCGTGTGCGTTGCGTGTGCGTTGCGTGTGCGTGGCGTGTGCGTGGCGTGCCCGCTGCAGCTCAAGGCCCACGCGGTGGACATGAAGGGGCATCCGGTGGAGAACCCCGTGAAGCTCGTCATCAACGTCATCGACATGAACGACAACCGGCCCGAGTTCGCCACGCCCGTTTTCCAGGGCTCCGTGGCTGAGGGATCCCCACCAGGTGCGGCGTGCGGACGGGCACAGACGGGCGCGGTGGTGACGGGGGTGTGATAGTGATAGCGCCCGCCTGGGTATTTTGTACCATCGGACACTCAACCCCCGCAACTCTCAATTGGTGATGGGGCAGTTGTGGAGAGAGTGGAGAGTTTACCCATACCGGGGCAGTGTGCTCATGACCAGCTCCGGTTTGACAGCAGAGGTCTCACTCTGAATCAGTCGAGCGGCAATGTCTTTTCATCGGTTGCGTAACGCCGTGTGGAAGCTACCTGGTCTGTTGCTCTGCACGAAGCTTCAGGTCTTCTCGGCCACGGTCATTCGCTCCCTTCTCTCCGCTTGCGAAACGTAGACCCCCCGAATGGAACATCTTCGCCGGTTTAAAACATTTAGGCTGGCCTGCCTACGATTCATCCTGGGTTTAACCAGGCAGCCTGGATTGTGTGAGGAGTTCACGTATCCTCGAAAGATCTGGACAAAGTCCCATCGGTGAGCTCCTCCGGCATATAGCTGTGTCATGGAGCCCGCATGCCCAGCCACCGCATGCCGAAACTGCTTTTGTTCGGCCGGATCGAGGGAGATAAAACAGGCGCGTCACGGGCTAGAGAAGAGATGGAGTGATGTGGTACAGGAGGATGTGGAGCTAAGCGGACTTGCCAGTGTCAAGATCGGCCTCTGTGGAGGAGGCTCGTGAAGGACGCTACTGGGCAGTTGGAGGCAGCCGCCCTCCAACAACAACGGAGGGCGGAGGAGCGACACTCACAATAAGCGGAGTGCCGGGTGGCTAAAACACAGCAAGTTGGCACAGTAGGGGGCACAGGTGGTGCATCAGCCAGTCGTCTCAGTCGACCCGTGACACCTGGGTTTGCCCTGTGACCGCCTCCCAGCGGGCGTTCGACACTTCACGTGGCCTCAAGGTGTACATAGCCTGGCACAAGCGTCGTGGTGATGTCACCGCCACTTAGTGGCGAATGGCGGTTGTTGTTGTTGTGATGGTGGTGGTAGTGGCAGTGGGGATATTGGTGGTGAATGAGGTAGAGGTGGCAATAGGCATGGTGGTGACGTTGGTAACAATGGCAATGATGTTTATGATTAACAGGTGAAGCTGGTTTAAATCATTATGATTGTGATGACATTATTTATAATATCTTTGATCGTGGATGTTGGATCGTGGACATGGACGTGGATGTTCTTGATAACGACGATGATGTTGAGAATGACAAGAATGGTGGTGGTTGTGATGCGAACGAATATAATGTTTTGTTTTTTGATAGTAACGACGTCCACGCCTCCCTCCCTGCTTTTCCCCTCTGCCCTCCCCTGCCCTGCCCTCCCTCCCACCCCCGGCAGGCACGGCGGTGATGAGGGTCGAGGCGAGCGACAAGGACGACGCCTTAACGGCCAACGGCATGATCCGCTACAAGATCATGTCGCAGGCCCCCAAGGTGCCCTTGGAGCGCACGTTCACCATCGACAACGCCACGGGCGTCATCAGCACCATCGCCGCCGGGCTGGACCGCGAGGTGCGTCGTCCCGCGGCAACCGCCGCCGATTGGCTGACGTCGGTCCGGGGGATGGTGGCTAACCTCCGGGGTTGTGTGTACGGTGTTACGTTCGCGTGTTTTCAGTCGTGTATGCACGTTGCGTTGAACGTCAAGTCGCGCGCCGTACGCAGGCGACCGCGCTGATCGGAGGTGCGAGGGAAGGGCGAAAGGCTCGACACGAAAAGCAGCTCTAAAGAAACGAGTTTTCAGTCTGGATTTAAAAGTGCACAGCTATTGTGTGGTGCCCTAATAAAGTATTAAAGCTTTCGTGGCTGCATAAAATTACTCATTGGTTTTTTCGGTAAAGTCACGTACGTAGAAATACAATAAAATTATATTAGAACAAAAAAACAATCGCGACGTTTCGATCACAACGCAAGCAATCTTCATCAGGTGTCAAGAACAAATCGCGGAGGTAAATACAGCAAAGAGATGAGAGATGAGAATTCAACAAACCTGAAAAAACATTATGTGAAGCACATCCAGTCAGGCCAACAACACAGTTAGACACTTCCTGGCGGACCACGAATTTCAGAAGAGCGTTAAATTTCGTGTTCAACCTTTGGATTGCACATACCAGCATAGATAGAATGAAATATATGTATTTCTACTGACCATGTACCTCGTATTGTGTGGTGCCCTGTGTCTCGGAAGCGACGGTGACGCTGCTAGCGTGCCGCGCTACGAACCCGGGGACCTGAGACCGGTCCAACACCGGTGACGGTCGACTCGGGCCTCAAATGAGTAGCCTGCTGCAGTGTGAAAACATCCCCACTAGGGAGACAAAGGCGGCCGGGCGTGATGCTGGCCACCCAGCACAAAGGTCTGTCGAGGCTGCACGAGGAATGCTTGTCCTCGTCGTTTTGTTGTTCATCTGTAAGAGTCGTGCGTCTGCGTGCCCCGTCTGTGTAGAGGACGCCGCAGTACGTGCTGGTGGTGCAGGCCTTGGACATGGAGGGCGACCCGGACATCGGCCTCGCAAACACGGCCACCGCCATCGTCGCCATCACCGACAAAAACGACAATGCCCCCGAGTTTACGGGCATAACCGTACGCACCGCCGCCGCCGCACACAACCACGCCGCGCCACCAGATCACCCGCCTAGACTTTACATGGCCCGTAGATTAACATTGCATGTAGATTTACATTGCACTTAGACGAAAATGGCCCGTAGACTTACATTGCCTCTAAATTAACATTCGCCATCGACTAACATTTCCCGGTTGGCAAGATGTTCACTTCCTTGTGCGGTATGCGGAAGGTCGTGGGTTTGATCCTGACCCTGACGCGTGTATATTTGTAATTTGAATGTTCTCCCCGTGGTGGTCTTGCGTTCAAAGCTGTTGTGTACATTTCCACGTGATGATGAGCCACTTCGCTGAGCTACCATTTGATGGCTAGGTTGCTTCTAAAAACAGAGCTGCATAGCTCCGTGCTGTGGGGCCTTACCTGGTAAAATATTTTTATTTTTGAGACTGGCGGAACAATGAATCTGACGACGTCCCCCTCCCCCACCACCGTCTCCGCCGCAGTTCAGCGGTACGGCGCGCGAGAACGCGGTGAACGTGACGGTGACGACGCTGACGGCGACGGACGTGGACGAGCCCGGCACGCCGGCGTGGCGCACTCGCTACGTCGTCCGCGGCGGGGACCCCGGCAAGAACTTCGCCGTGGAGACCGACCCCCGCACCAACGACGGCAGGCTCTACGTCGTCAAGGTGGGGGGGGGGGCGGTGGGGGGGGGGCACGGTGGTGGGGGGAGGGCGGTGGGGGGGGGGGCGGTGGGGGGGGGGCACGGTGGTGGGGGGAGGGCGGTGGGGGGGGGGGTCTGCCACGCGCTGCCGCGGCGGAGACGGTGATGGTGGTTGGGTAGTGATAGTGGTGGTGATGATGGTGATGCTGATGGTCGTGGTGATGGTGTAACGTAGGAGACGGTGATGGTGATGGGGTAGTGGTGGTGGTGGTGATAATGGAGTCATAATAAAGGTTTTTGAGTTAGATCGCGTTTATTTATAAATGTGTCGTAACCCTCCACCACCCGACACGGCCAATCAGCAAAAAAAGTGTCACGTTGACAAAAGACAAATAATTCACTACTTCAGCCCACCGGTGTGTTGAAGAGTTAATCCACATTTACAGTTTGAGTACGACGTTTCGCTGGTAAATACATCCAGCATCATCGGGCAATTCGCCAGAATGGTAAAGCCCTCGCTTGCTCCCGGTTTTTATATAGAGCAGCACGGTGACGTCATCACTTAACTCATATCAGGTGCAGTGATTAGAGGCGGAGGGGGGGGGGGGTATTGTAATTATATAATCGATTAGTAATCAGTCATTGGTTATGATTAGTAATGAGTTGTAGATTAGTAATTCTTTAAATGTAATGTGTATTATTTAATAATACGCTTCCAGGCCGCACTAAGCCGGTAGCTGTCAGAGCGATTAAAGTTTAATCGATTAAAGTTCACTCCGAATCAGTCGAGCGGCAATATTTTTTCATCGGTTGCGTAACGCTGTGTGGAAGCTACCTGGTCTGTCGCTCCGCACTAAGCTTCAGGTCTTCTCGGCCACGGTCATTCCCTCCCTTCTCTACGCTTGCGAAACGTGGACCCCCCTAATGGAACATCTTCGCCGGTTAGAAACATTTAGGCTGGCCTGCCTACGATCCATCCTGGGTTTAACCAGACTGGATTGTGTGAGGAGCTCACAAATCCTTGAAATATCTGGGCAGGGTCCCATCGGTGAGCTCCTCCGGCAGGCAAGGCTGCGATGGCTGGGTCATGTAGCCCGCATGCCCAGCCACCGCATGCCGAAACAGCTTTTGTTTGGCCGGATTGAGGGGGCTAAGCGGGCGCGGCACGGGCTAGAGAAGAGATGGAGTGATGTGGTACAGGAGGACGTGGAGCTGAGTGGACTTGCCGATGACTGGTACCAGCGGTGTCAAGATCGGCCTCTGTGGAGGAGGCTCGTGAAGGATGCTACTGGGCAGTTGGAGGCAGTCGCCCTCCAACAACAACGGAGGGCGGAGGAGCGACACTCACAACAGCGAGCGGAGCGCCGGGTGGCTAAAGCACAGCAGGTTGGCACAGTAGGGGGCACAGGTGGTGCATCAGCCAGTCATCTCAGTCAGTCGACCCGTGGCACCTGGGTCTGCCCCGTGACCTCCTGCCAGCGGGCGTTCGACACTTCACGTGGCCTCAGGGTGCACATAGCCTGGCACAAGCGTCGTGGTGATGTCACCGCCACTTAGTGGCGAATGGCGGTTGTTGTTGTTGTGTGGTGTGTGTGTGTGGTGTGTGTGCGTGGTTGGTGTGTGGTGCGTGGTAAGTGTGTGTGGAGTGTGTGGTGTGTGGTGTGTGTGCGTGGTTGGTGTGTGGTGTGTGGTGCGTGGTTGGTGTGTGTGTGTGGTTGGTGTGTGTGGTGTGTGTGGTGTGTGTGTGTGTGGTGTGTGTGTGGTGTGTGTGTGTGGTGCGTGGTTGGTGTGTGTGGTGTGTGTGTGTGGTGTGTGTACGCTGCAGCCCTTGGACTTTGAGAGCTCGTCCAAGTACAACCTCGTCGTCGCCGTGGAGAACGAGGCGTCGCTCAAGAGCGCCGAGTTCGGACCGGCGAGCACCGCGACCGTCACCGTGAGTGCCCCCCGCGGCCCGCCGCTGCCCCCCGCGGCCCCCCACAAGTTTCGCCCCCCCACAGCTTCCTGCGCCGCTCGCGGGGGCAGATCTGATACCGCCTCAGACGGCGAAACTTCAGTCGCGCCCGTTTGTTATCGACAATTTTTCTCGGCCGATGAGAGCGAATGACTTAAGCACCCCGATGTTTACTTATTTCAAGTCCAGTAGACCTTTTTTTTCACAGGTGTCTCCTGGACATCTGTGCCGTCACCAGCGCTGTGAAGCACAGCGCTGGTGACGGCCGCACCGCCTCCCGCACGACCGCCCACACCGTGCCCCCCCCCACCACCTCTACAGGTGCTCGCTAACAGCCCCCCCCCCAACTCTACAGGTGCTCGCTAACAGCCCCCCCCCACCACCTCTACAGGTGCTCGCTAACAGCCTCCCCCCCACCCCCCCGCCGGCCCGGTAGGTGACGGTGGAAGACGAGAACGAGGGGCCGACGTTCGAGCCGCTGCGGCGGGAGGTGAAGCTCCCCGAGGGCCTCCCCATGGGCCACCACGTGACCACCGTGGTGGCCCGTGACCCCGACACCGCGCAGGGGCAGGCCGTGCGGTGAGGCCTTCCCCAGCCACACTCCCCCCGGCCGCTCCCGTCGCCGCCCGGACAGCCGGCAGCCGACCCTTCTGTGTGTGTGTGTGTGTGCGCGCCTCACCTGTGTGTGTGTGTGCGCGCCTCACCTGTGTGTGTGTGTGTGCGCCTCACCTGTGTGTGACTCACTCTGTTCGGCTGTGTGACACTAAGCTGTGTGAATCGCCTGTGTGAACCCTGTGCATCTGTGTGTCTGACTCACCTCTGTGTGTGACTCACCTCTGTGTGAGACTCACCTCTGTTCATCTGTGTGAGACTCACCTCTGTGTGAGACTCACCTCTGTGTGAGACTCACCTGTGTGTGAGACTCACCTGTGTGTGTGACTCACCTGTGTGTGTGACTCACCTGTGTGTGAGGCTCACCTGTGTGTGTGACTCACCTCTGTGTGAGACTCACCTGTGTGTGAGACTCACCTGTGTGTGTGACTCACCTGTGTGTGAGACTCACCTGTGTGTGAGACTCACCTGTGTGTGTGACTCACCTGTGTGTGAGACTCACCTGTGTGTGTGACTCACCTGTGTGTGTGAATCACCTGTGTGTGAGACTCACCTGTGTGTGAGACTCACCTGTGTGTGTGACTCACCTGTGTGTGAGACTCACCTGTGTGTGTGACTCACCTGTGTGTGTGAATCACCTGTGTGTGAGACTCACCTGTGTGTGAGACTCACCTGTGTGTGTGACTCACCTGTGTGTGAGACACCTGTGTGTGAGACTCACCTGTGTGTGAGACACCTGTGTGTGAGACTCACCTGTGTGAGACTCACCTGTGTGTGTGACTCACCTGTGTGTGTGACTCACCTGTGTGTGAGACTCACCTGTGTGTGAGACTCACCTGTGTGTGTGACTCACCTGTGTGCACGTGTGTCTGCGTGATGGGGCCGCGCGCAGCTACAAGAAGCTTTGGGTGCCGGGCGACTGGCTGGACATCGACCCCGTGAGTGGCAAGGTGACCACGGCCGTGGTGCTGGACCGCGAGGCGGCCCTGGTGCAGGCCAACACCTACACGGCCACCTTCCTGGCCACGGATGACGGTGAGGGCTGCCCCTCCCCCACACTGCACCACCCCCCTCCCTGTGTACAGACACGCCCCAGCCACACCACATTGGCTCGCTTATTCACTCGTCATCACACCACGCTTACTCACCACTCACTCACCATCACTCACTCACCATCACTGGCTTACTCACCATCACTGGCTTACTCACTCACCATCACTCACTCACTATCACTCACTATCACTCGCTCACTCACCATCATTGGCTTACTCACTCACCATCACTGACTTACTCACCACTCACTATCACTCACTCACCATCACTGGCTTACTCACTCACTCACCATCACTGGCTTACTCACCACTCACTCACTATCACTCACTCACTGTCACTCGCTCACTCATCACTCACTCACCATCACTGGCTTACTCACCACTCACTCACTATCACTCACTATCACTCGCACACTCACCATGACTGACTTACTCACCATCACTCACTCGCCATCACTGGCTTACTCACTCGCCATCACTCACTCACCATCACTGACTTACTCACCATCACTCACCATCACTGACTTACTCGCCATCACTCACTCACCATCACTGACTTACTCACTCACCATCACTCACTCACCATCACTGGCTTACTCACTCACCATCACTGACTTACTCACTCACCATCACTCACTCACCATCACTGGCTTACTCACTCACCATCACTCACTCACCATCACTGAGTTACTCACTCGCCATCACTCACTCACCATCACTGACTTACTCACTCACCATCACTGACTTACTCACCATCACTCACCATCACTCACCATCACTGACTTACTCACTCACCATCACTCACTCACCATCACTGGCTTACTCACTCACCATCACTCACTCACCATCACTCACCATCACTGACTTACTCACTCACCATCACTCACTCACCATCACTCACCATCACTGACTTACTCACTCACCATCACTCACTCACCATCACTGGCTTACTCACTCACCATCACTCACTCACCATCACTGGCTTACTCACTCACCATCACTGGCTTACCACTCACTACCACTCGTTCACTCACCATCACTGGCTTACTCACTCACCATCACTGGCTTATTCACTATCACTCGCTCACTCACCATCACTGGCTTACTCACCACTCACTCACTCACTGTCACTCGCTCACTCACCATCACTGACTTACTCACCATCACTGACTTACTCACCATCACTCACTCACCATCACTGGCTTACTCACTCACCATCACTCACTCACCATCACTGACTTACTCACCATCACTCACTCACTATCACTGGCTTACTCACTCACCATCACTGACTTACTCACTCACCATCACTGACTTACTCACCATCATTCACTCACCATCACTGACTTACTCACCATCACTCACCATCACTGACTTACTCACTCACCATCACTCACTCACCATCACTCACCATCACTGACTTACTCACCATCACACACTCACCATCACTGACTTACTCACTCACCATCACTCACTCACCATCACTCACCATCACTCGCCATCACTCACCGTCGCGCCGCGCTCGTTCGCCATTTCCCGCACCTTCGATTGGCGTGTGTGGCTTCTCCTTAAAGGTGCAATTCACAAAATGAGTGAGTGGGGTGCGTCTGTAGGTAGACTCAGCCTTACAATGCGTCCCTGGTGTGGTATGCTTGTGTAACCGGTCCACGTCTGGAGCGGTGGTGGAAGGGTCGGCGCGCTGCATCACAAACCCGGCAAGCCGAGTTCGATTGCCGCTCACGCCCAACATCGATGACGATTATCCGAATCGGTCTCCCCTTGGTTGACTCGGCCTCAAACAAGAGTACCCGGTGCCGTGTGTGTGTGTAAACATCCTCACTGGGGAGACAGAGGTGCCGTGTGTGTGTGTGTAAACATCCTCACTGGTGAGACAGAGGTGTCGTGTGTGTGTGTGTAAGCATCCTCACTGGGGAGACAGAGGTGTGTGTGTGTGTAAACATCCTCACTGGGGAGACAAAGGCTGCCGTGCCGAACCTTCCCAGGTTTGTAGAAGGCCGGCGAGCGGTGGGGGCGTGCGGGAATCTCGCTCTTCGTGTCTCGGCGTGCCGGTGGGAGCAGGCGACCCCGTGGCGAGTGGCACGGGGACGCTGGCGCTGCTGCTGTCGGACGTCAACGACAACGCCCCCGTCGCCCGGCCCGACGAGGCCGCGGCGTGCGGCGCGCCGGGCGGCGCCGTCGACGTCACCGCCAGGGACGCCGACGAGGACTTCAACGGCGCTCCCTTCGGCTTCTAGCTGGCGCCCGGGAACCCCGCCGCCGACGACAACTGGACCGTCCACCGGGTGGACGGTGCGTGAGGGGCCCCTCCACCACCCCCCCCCCCACGCTGCCCTTGCACTGCGCCACCCACACAATCACTCAGCAATCATTCGCTCACAATCACTCAGCAATCACTCAGCAATCACTCAGCAATCACTCGCTCACAATCACTCAGCAATCACTCGCTCACCATCACTCAATCGCTTGCCATCACTCAGCAATCACTCTGCTCCCACTCGCTCGCCATGACTCCTACGCTTGCACTGCCCCCTACCCTGTCCCGCTCTGCCCCCACCTTGCTCTTGGCCTGTGTTGTCAGCAGAGGGCAGCGTAGCAGCAAAACCCAGCGCCCTACTCAGGGATTACTTCGTAATTATCTCGCCCAGTATCTCGTTGTTTCTCGTGAACCCACTGAGCGTGGGGGTGGCACGCAACTGAGCAGGAGCCAGTGGTATACTGGACGCGGTGTGCCGGGTACGAAAATATTTTCCGGGTTTTTCCGATCCGGACGGATCCCCATTCCCCCTCTCCCCCTCCCCGCCCCAGCTTGAGCCGTAAGGCAGAGTCGCCAAATCCCGCCACGTTGATGGATCAAACACGGCGGCGGCGGGGTGCGGCATCGCAATGCGCAAAATCTCGTCCTCGCCCCAGGCCACCGCTCCAAAACAACCGAACGCGCCGGTCCATTGTCGTCGACCCGCACCTCGCGACCCGTCGGACGAGAGCCGGGAAAACGTCGCCGCCCCCGACCCCCTCCGGATTCGCCGGCGCTTTCCGAACGAGCGGGCGGCCCGGGACGCGGCCGAGAGCCGCGTCGTCGACTCTCGTCGCCGGCGCGACTCCCCGCGTCACGATGTGCCCGCCACCCCGCCCTCGGCGCACCGCACGACATCTCTCCGCTCGCCGCTCCCCTCCCCTCCTGCCCCGCAGGCGGCGGCTCGCAGCTGCGCATGAAGACGGCGCTGCCCGAGGGCCTCTACTTGGTGCCGCTGCTCGTCACGGACTCGGGCAACCCCGCGATGAGCGCCGTGTCGGAGCTCCAGGTGAAGGTGTGCGCCTGCGACCGGCGTGGCGACTGTGTCGGCCGCGATGCCGCCGACGCCGCCGGCGGCCTCGACGTCGCCGCCGCCGAGGCCGCCCTCCTCTGCCTGCTGCTGCTGCTGCTGCTTCTCGGTGAGTTTGACGTCGTCGTCGGCATCTTTTTGATTTAAAGCTTTCGTGACTGCAGCGATTCATATTCTTAGCTCTTTCGGTAAAGTCACCATGTTGAAGGGAAACAATAAAATAATAATATATATATAAAACAATAAAAATTCTCACGACGTTTCGACCATAACACAAACAGACACACCTGATGACGACCGTTTGTGTTATGGTCGAAACGTCGTGAGAATATTTATTGTTTTATATATATTTTATTGTTTCCCTTCAACGTGACTTTACCGAAAGAGCTAAGAATATAATAGCCGTCGGTATCATTCGGGGGGACCCGGTGCTGCGGACGCGGGGCCCCCCCCGGCGGCGCGGGGATTCGTGCGGCGAGATCTCCGTTTGTTCGCGGAGGATTTCCGCGGTTTGACCGGGGCGGGTCGCCCCCCCCCCCCCCCCCCGCGTGCAGTCCTGGCGCCGCTCTTCGTCACTCGCAAGAGGCGCCGCGACGAGAAACCGCTCTGCGACCCCGAGGACGAGGAGGAGGGCGGCGACGTCTTCACGTACGACGACGACGAGGGCGGGGGAGAGGAGGACCGGGTGAGAGGCGTGCTCGCACATCTGCGCGGTGCGTTTACGCGGTGCGGCGGTGCGGTGGTGCGGAGAGACGGCGGTGTGGCGGTGGTTGCGGTTTGACTGTCCAGCGAGAGACCCTCTCGCGGCGGCGGCAGCGCCCTGCGTGCCCACGCGCCGGCGAGATGACGGCGCGGTCTGCCGCCGCAGGACTACGACCCGGCGCTGCTACTGCTGC
This sequence comes from Petromyzon marinus, assembly GCF_048934315.1. Lineage (NCBI taxonomy): Eukaryota > Metazoa > Chordata > Hyperoartia > Petromyzontiformes > Petromyzontidae > Petromyzon > Petromyzon marinus. Next base: position 84,922 of record NW_027422683.1, read on the forward strand.
TGCGGCTCCCGAGCGAGCTGCCGCCGCCGGAAGCGCCGCGCCGCGAGGGCCCCGGCGTGCGCCACCTGGACGAGCGGCCGTCGCTGGCCGAGCCGCGCTACCCGCACCCCAGCGACATCGGCGACTTCATCAGCGAGGTGGGTGGTAAGGGGGTGGTGGGTGGGTGGGTGGGAGAGGTGGCAAACACCGCACGCACATAGGGGATGGAACCGCGCACGACCAAACCCAGCGTCGCGCACGTGAACCACCGCTGCCACCGCCCCGTCAAACGATGCACGCGGCACGAGACAAAGGTCCCGTTGGCGAGGAGCGGCGCACGGAGGAGGGTGGGTGGCCGGCACCATGCCCGCTGGCCGTCTTTGTCCCCCCCCAGTGGCGATGTTGACACGCCGCGCCCGGGGACTCGATTGAGGCGGAGTCGAGCTAGGGGGGGAGGCCCAGGACCGGGTCAGATAATCGTCACCCCGGTGTTTGCTCGTGAGCGGGAATCCAACTCGGGCCGCCGGGTTTCGTAACGCCCCCAATTGGCGCAGTTGGCTACGTACGGCGCAGTGGAAGTTCTACGTAGACACGTACGTAGTGCGGCGCGCTGACCACTACACCACCACACAGTGCACAGCGTGCAGATGATGACGATGTCGTCTTAATGGTGGACGACGTCGTTGCTGGCGACGTTATCGCCGATGTTGTTGATGCCATGGCGAAATTTTGTCGTTAGGTCATCGTCGTCGGCTGTCGATGTCGATGATGTCATCGTCGGTGCCGGCGTTTGTATCGTTGCTGATGCTGTCACAAACGTCACCGTCGTTGTCGGCTGTCGATGACGTCATCGTCGGTGCCGACGTTTGTATCGTTGCTGATGCCGTCACAAACGTCATCGTCGTCGTCATCATTGGCTGTCGACGTCGATGACGTCATCGTCGTTAACGTCACCGTCTGTCTCCCACGGCGGCGGCGGTGGTGGTGGTGTTCTGGCTTCCAGGGCCTGCGCACGGCCGACGACGACACGACAACACCGCCCTACGACTCGCTGCACGTGTTCCACCACGAGGGGGACGGCTCCCTGGCCGGCTCGCTCAGCTCGCTCGGCTCTTCGAGCACGGGGGGGGGCGGCGACGACGACGACCACCACGACCACCACGACTACTACGAGCGTCTCAACTCGTGGGGGCCGCGCTTCCGTAAGCTCGCCGACATGTACGGCGGCGGCTGTGACGACTGAGACCCCCACCAACACCACCACCACCACCCTGCCAACCACCACCACCACCACCCCCACCACCACCACCACCCTGCCCCCCACCACCTACTCTCAGCCCCACTCTCTCCTTGTCGTCATTTCCCCCCCCCCCGCCGTGCACCTCCACTCACCCCCCCCCACACACACCTGCCAGCCTCGCCTACCCCCCCCAGCGCCCACCCACCACAACACCCCCGCCCACCGCATAGCACCGGCTGGACTGTCGATCCACCAGCCAGCCCGCCTGCCTGTCCGCCTGTCCGCCTGCCCACCTGTCCGCTACGCAGCAATTTTGAGTTTGGAGGCTACTCATTTTTTTCTTCTTTTGGGGGGGGGGAGGGAAGGTATAACCCGACTGGAGGACGAGGCGACGGTACGTGTAACGACTTCGTGGTACCAGGGCGACGCCGCTGTGGTCCCTCCCCCCCCCCCCCCCCCCGGCGAGGCGAAATCTGCGTTGGTTCACGACGTCAGGAACGGGAGGAAGTGGGCGTGCTTGCGGCGACGCGGTTCCAGATCTCCGGGTACGGACGAAGCCGATCTCGCGTCGGGTTTACGATGCGTTTAGAAATTCATGGACGGCTTTTTCTCAAGTCCGCGTCGCGACCTTGGACGAGGGGAGGTTCCTCGTCGACGAATCGGCGACGCTGAACGTTGGTTTGAGATGAAACCGGCCGGCCCGCCCGCCCGCGAGCTGAACCGCAAAAAACCATGGCCGCCGGTTAAAAAGGGGCGAGTGGGCGGGGTGAGTGAGCGGGGAGGGGCGGGCGAGCGATTTTAAGCGAGCGCCGTCGCTAACGCTCCAGTCGGTACGTCGGAGCGACTCCCCCAAGTGACGCTGCTGCCCGTGGGTTCCCAGGTGCCCCCCCCCCCCCACGTACTCCACAACTCCAGCCTCATGAACCATCGTTGGCCGAGACAATGACGTCTCTCCTCTTACCCCACCCCCGCCCCTGCCAGTATAGTCGCATGGATAATGAGTTTATGGGACTGTACCAACCAATCACGTCAGCCGGGGGGTGGGAGGGGGGAGGGAGTGTCGGGGCTCTACCGACAGACGTGGTTGCCAGCAGGCGGTGATGTGCAACCTTCCGGTGTGCCACCGCCTGCGTTTTGAATGGTTCAACTAATCACGACTAATCACGACTATAATCACGACTAATCACGACTATAATCACGACTATAATCACGACTATAATCACGACTAATCACTTTTAGGCAGTGGAGTTGGGGCAGCAAGCAATGAGGCCTCCTGCCCCGTTTTCAGCGCTGTGGAAATATACGCTTTATATATATAAAAATAATAATAACCATGTTGATTTGAGCTTGGCCTCTGTAGCTGTTAACTTGCCGAGTACAACATTTATTTAAGTGCCTATTTTGGTTCAGCACTGGGCGCCGGCTCAGCAGAGCTGCCGTGCCAGGGGGCATGGCGGGGGGGGGGGTGGGGGCGGAGCGGTGGGTGGGGCGGTGAGCCGGCCGTGGCAGCAACCGCGCCCCGCGGAGACGGAGCCGCTTGCCGTCTCAGAGCCAGGCGGAACCGCTCGCGGTGACGTAGCCGCCACGGCGGTGCGACGTAACCAGCGGCAACGTAAAACCACGGCGATGGAGCTGCGCGTGGCGACGTCACCACGTCGACGTGAGCCACGTGCCGACACCGATTGGACCGTGGTGCTAAAGGCCCTCGCGTCATAATGGAACCATGCTCGGTGAGCGAACCACGCTCGCGGTTACAGAACCACCACCGCCGCCCCCTCATATCGAGACTCGCAGGGCTCTAACCAGCGCCATGCGCAGCGCACGATTGATTTTGTTTTAGTTTCATTTATTTTTGTTAATCGGGTACAACCGCAATGAACATAAAACAAAAACATGAAAACATCTTAAAGTGAACGGGAACCGGACCGGCGCACGTGCCGGGCGGAAATTGAACGACGACAAACAGAAACGCGAGGCTGGCGGCCGGACCTCGGGCCGCGTGCTCGACCGCGAGGAGGGCACGGCCGAAGCCGGACTACTAGCGCAGTGGCCTCCGGCGCTCGCGCCAGGCTAGGTGCACCGCATTCACCGCTCGCACGGTAAACGGGGCATCTCTCGCGCGTGCGAGCGCCGCCGTCCGATGCGAGCGCCGGCTGGGAGGGGCGGCCCCGGCTTGCGCTCGGGGCGCCGGCTCGAGCGGAGGCCAGAGGGCGACTCGGTGCCGCGGCAGGGAGAGCCGGAGTCGAGGAGGGCGCCCGCGGCGCCGAGATTCTCTGCCAGGCCGAGGCCGACGACGGACGGCGGCGAGAACTCGGGATGGCCGGCGGGGCGATTCGCCGTCGATGTCCACCGAGGGGCCTGGCGATGTTTGGAAAGATAAAATGTCACTGTTCGATAACTTCCACGTGTTCGTTAAAGGAGAGCTGAAAAAACTGTCAGGTTTTCTTGCAGCGGCTGCGTACGCCGCTGCGATTTGTCTGGACGATGTTAATTTGAAATTGCCAGCCCCTTCTCTCGAGACGGGGGGGCGCATGTTTGAGCACATGGGTTGGCGAAAGTGGAGGCCCAGGAGTGGTTCGGGTATGAGCCTCCATCGATGTGAAGGTCCCATTGTGGAGTTGAATCTTCAACTTCACATTTCACCTTCACTTCTTCGCTGTTCACCATCACTTCTTCACTCTTCACCATCACTTCTTCACATTTCACCTTCACCTCTTCATATTTCACCTCGATATCTTTAAAAGTGCCCAAGCTGGGATTTTCTTCCGGTTCTTGTTTCATGAGGGATGGGCTCATTGCGGCACTTTGACTTTCACAAGCTGATTTCAGACTCCACTCCTTGTTGATCTTCTGATGCTTGTGTGTTGTCTGGTGTCCATGAAGAGTTGATGACTGTGAAAACGCCTTCCCACACACACTGCACTTGAACGGTTTCTCTCCTGTGTGTGTTCTCTGGGGTGTTACAAGAGAAGATGAATGTGCAAACACCTTCCCACACACACTGCACTTGAAGGGTTTCTCTCCCGTGTGTGTTCTCTGGTGTGTTACAAGAGCAGATGAAACTGAAAACGCCTTCCCACACACACTGCACTTGAAGGGTTTATCTCCTGTATGAGTTCTCTGGTGTACATGAAGATGTGGTGACTGCAAATGCCTTCCCACACACCCCGCACTTGAAGGGTTTTTCTCCCGTGTGTGTTCTCTGGTGTCTTTGAAGATTTGGTGACTGTGAAAACGCCTTCCCACACACACTGCACTTGAAGGTTTTCTCTCCCGTGTGTGTTCTCTGGTGTTTTACAAGAGTAGATGAATGTGCAAACGCCTTCCCACATACACTGCACTTGAAGGGTTTCTCTCCCGTGTGTGTTCTCTGGTGTGTTACAAGAGCAGATGAAACTGAAAAGGCCTTCCCACACACACTGCACTTGAAGGGTTTATCTCCTGTGTGAGTTCTCTGGTGTACATGAAGATGTGGTGACTGTGCAAACGCCTTCCCACACACCCCACACTTGAAGGGTTTCTCTCCCGTGTGTCTTCTCTGGTGTCTTTGAAGATTTGGTGACCGTGAAAACGCCTTCCCACACACACTGCACTTGAAGGTTTTCTCTCCCGTGTGTGTTCTCTGGTGTGTTACAAGAGTAGATGAACGTGAAAACGCCTTCCCACACACACTGCACTTGAAGGGTTTCTCTCCTGTGTGTGTTCTCTGGTGTGTTACAAGAGTAGATGAACGTGAAAACGCCTTCCCACACACACTGCACTTGAAGGGTTTCTCCTGTTGTATATATAGGTGTTGTGAAAATTGATGAAAATAATGAAAATTAAATGAAATTTGAGATTTGCATAATTTATCTGAAATTATGTTAATCGGTGTAACTATGCGCATAAATTATGCTGATTCGAGAGATAATCGTATTAATTTATGCGAGTGGGCGTGGTTATGATAATGCAGGTCGTTATGGATTATCAGGTCGAGCCTCGGTGACGAGGATTGTGTTGTGAATTGGAATAACGCAATTAATCGTATGCAGTGACGCAGGCGTTGTGAGCGTGAATGAGAGAGAGTCGATTCGACTCTGCTCTTTAATTCCGAATCATCGATAAGGATACGATTACTCTCGATTGAACATTATGAATTACGTGTGTTATGGATTATGTGTGGTGATAGCGTGCTTATGATAGGACCCCAGGATTCAGATCTCATACGCAGAACAATATTATGCAGAATTTCAGGAAGAATCACACACAAACCTTCTGCTTTAATCAATTTTATTTCTAGCTAACTTTAATTTTTGGATAATATAAAAACTCAATCTCGGGATTTTGGAATTTCAACACAGCGTTAACATGATACCATCACGATTGCGTTGTTTCACCTCGATAGCGGCACCTGTGGTTAATTCCCGATGCGTAACGCAATCGATCGGTTGTTGAGAGAGAGATTAAAAACATGCGAACTATTCTATCAAACCTTAACTTTATAATACGCAAACTCGTATACTTGAATTGTTACACAACACGGCACTTGGTCTTTGATTCGTATCCAATCATTAATACATTCTGATATGCGAAGTTATTATGCTTGAAATCGTCAGCACAGTACCACGTTGATGTTCGTTCATTGATTCATAACGATTATGAATTTAAAGCGTTCGACTGAAATACTTCTAATTGCCTTATCAACACCACTCGATGGCCGCAATGCTTCGTTACTTGAATTGTCACAACACAGCATTCGGTCATTGATCGTGCGTGGCCCTTAATGCAATTATTGTCACGTTGTTAACAATAGGATGACTGATTATTATGCAACGCTACTTGTTGAAAGGGCACTCCAACCAGTATTATTCTTGGAGGCACAAATATGTGTTTTAATTCGTTATTGCATTCGTGGATACCAGCAAGATTATGTAGAAAGAAAAATATTAATGAACGACTCAAGTATTTCTAATCGACTTCTCAACGCGACTCAATGGGTGGCGATGTTTCCTTTTGAGATCCTTATCTCGGGCAAATCTTTTAATTAATTGTGGCCAGACCCTTGACAGGGAACCGGTTGAACCCGCTCTTCACCCCCGCGAGCGGCGCTCCGTGGTGAGGTGCCAAGAATTAATCCTTGTTAATGGGTCAGTTGGTAATTTATGCGGTTAGAAGTACAGCCCCAGCACAATATTACAGAGGAAGATTATGAACACTCTTAAAAACGATGGATTATTCACTCGGTCGTTGCGATGTTTCCACAATCACGGGTGGTTCAATGGCTTGAGGTTTTAGGCTTTGTTAATGACCCGTGTGTGTGTGTTGAATGGTATGAGTGGTGAAAGAGTAGGCCAATGTTCGGAATAGATTCTTTGCGTCAAGCAGATGTCTGGTTTGTCGTGTAGTGGGGGGCAGTGTATCGTACGTATCAGTTGATTCTTCTTTCAGTAGTTGGTTCGGACTCGACGGACGTTGGTGAACGAGTAGATACGTTGTTTTAGCTGCGATGACCGTCTGGTAGATGGCGCTAGAAGCACGCCCGCAGCGCGGTTGTACGCGGACAGTAGGTAATGCGCGCAGTGCGTCTGCGAGCAGCTGGCACGCTGGTGCTCCGTCGTCGGCGGTTGTAGATTGCAGGCTCACGATTCGCTCGTGGTGGCGCTGGCCGCTAACAGCGGCAGCGGGTCGCCAATCGGCGACACTCGCCAATTCGGCGAGTTGTAGAGGCGTCTCCGCGTCGGTGATGGCTGGTCTTCTGCTGAGATGAGTTGAGCGGGTCTTCTGCTGAGATGAGTTGAGATGAGTCTTCTTCTGTTGAGCTGAGTTGAGATGAGTCTTCTGTTGAGCTGCCCCCGAGGGCTGATGAGTTGATTTCAATGCTGAAACGGCTCCTTTTTATGCCAAAAATCTCTCTCCTTCTCGGCTCCCCCTCACGAGGCGGAGCTATCTTTGATCTGATCGTATGTCGGTGGGGGGGGGGGGGGGTTCGTGTGTCGGTGGTGGAGGGGGGTTCGTGTGTCAGTGTGTATGTTTGTGTGTGTGTCATTTATGACACGGTTCTGTTCGGGTCTTTCCTCAAGCCATAAACATCAAGACAACAGACACTTCGATTCATCTTGAAGGCGTCTGGTTGTCTACTCCATCCACCCAGAGAGAGGGGTGGGTTCCCCCCCCCCCCCTTTTTCGTACACGTTTTCGACGCACAAAGAAATGGTTAAGATTTTTTTTTAAGTTTAACATTTCACATCACAGTTGGTATCTTATACACAGTTATGATCCTGCTTGTGATTCATAGTATTTGATTTATTTCCAAGTGAAGATGCTCTTCCGAGCGTATGCATTTTATCACGTGCTGCAGGGAAAGACAAAGGTGGCCGGGATCTTCCCATCTCTCTATACTTTGCAAATATCATTTCGACTCCACATTCTACCAGCCTAATCCACCCCGTTACCTTGGCTCTTACTTAGTTTATTAATTTTCGTCACTTTGTGTGTTTATAAATGCGTGACAGTTTAGCTTAAACTCGCTCGCTCTTTTGCTGCCCGTGTGCAGGGTGGGGTGGGGGCCACTACTAAGTCCCATGTGTGGCAGATGGTGCCCGCGATAACGATCTGTTTGCCCTGGCGTGAAATTCCTCTCTCGCGCTCTTCGGGAGAGACAAAGGTGTTCGGGAGCACCTCTTTATACTTTCGACTTATATTTCTCAAATACCATTTGGTCCCATGTTCGCCAAGACTCGTGTTTGTAACTACGTCCTCCCGACACCTCTCGGTTTTACCGAGGTTCGAATTGTTATGATGGAATTATTAAAAAGAGAAATAATTATCATCCTGAGTTTAAGAGGTCCGTTTCTTGATTGTTGGAATCCTAATCCCTTGGTTCTGTAAGGTTCTATAATGGAATGTCGTGTAAGGTTAACACGTTGTTATTATTAATATTATATTGCAATTTTCTTTAAAACTTTCTTTGCCTGGTTGCCGTGTGTGGGGTTGGGTGTGTCTCCTCATCAAACCCGGCTGGCTTTTCCAGATGGCCCCTTGTGATAAGGTGTAATTCCTGCTTCTCCGCGCTGTGAGAGAGACAAAGGTGGTCGGGGTGGCTTGGGATATTGTTTAAACTCTTTCGCAAGTTTGCCCGTTGTCTCATTCCTTCTTGATAACCTTTGATGTGACTCGGTATTCCTGCTCCAAGCTTTGTTTTAACAGTAAAAGTATTAAAGGTGAAAATCATTTGATAGCGAATTAATCATTGGATAATAATTCACTGATGTGTCTGGTGGCCTGTTCTTAACTGGAGTGAGCGTTAGGATCGCTAATTTTATCTTATTCTTGTTGTTGCCTCTTAATTTTTCTTGTTGTTTTACTGGCAAATAAGAAAAAGAATATGTATACGATTTACCCTGTTGGGGTCTCCGTGTCTAGTCTCTTGGTGTTCTGACCTCGGAGGGACCTTTCCTAAGGGGCCCATCAAACTCTTGTTCATTTGGAGATTTTCGCCGATAGCTGTTACATCCTCGCCTTGAGAGTTTTATTATTTCTTTATATATATGGCCTGTTTATGACCGACATCTGGTTTTTCGTGTTTCTGGCTTACGGGTTTGATTCATTAAAAAAATATATATATTGTTTGTCACGAAAGAAAGGAAAAAGAAATCTAGGTGTATGCATCCGTAAATATTCTTATGGATATTAATTGTGGAAAAAGGGCCGTATACAACACTCCCCTGTGTGAGTTCTCTGGTGCAATGTCAAATGTTCAGTACGATCCGTGCTGTATGGACACCGGTCGCATTGATGCCTTTTTGCACCGAGCTGCACCGAGTGCCTTTGCTCCATCAGACAAATTCTGCAGAGGAAGCGACAGCTGCAGAGAGAAAAAAAGAATATCCACACCATCTACACGTCAGTATCGATGCACAGAGGAATGCATATATACAGTCACACGTGACTAACACGTCTATACTTTTCATATATTCATATATATGGCCTGTTTATGACCGACATCTGGTTTTTCGTGTTTCTGGCTTACGGGTTTGATTCATTAAAAAATATATATATATATTGTTTGTCACGAAAGAAAGGAAAAATAAATCTAGGTGTATGCATCCGTAAATATTCTTATGGATATTGTGGAAAAAGGGCCGTATACAACATTCCGCCCTTTTAAAAATGATCGGTGGTCTGCCACCGGTTATTTTTAATATTAAAGAAAAATGCCTTTTTCCACCATGAACCATCGATTGTCTTCAATTTTTGGCTGATATTCCTTACAATGCGCGTGTACGTGTCACAACTTAGCATGATTATATTTGAATTAATAAGGGAAAATGTTTTTGTAATAAGAAAAGGAAGTATTCTACTGACTACATGTTATAGGGGAAGTTGTTGATTTAAATTTTTTTTGTCTCTTTATTCTTCCTCTTGTTCTCTCAGCACAGGGTACGGTTTGATTTGATTGATGTGTACCCACTTGTACTGCTGCTCTCTTCCTGTCTTTGTTATTTTTAGCTGATATACAACTGGGGACATTTTGTCAACAATCTCGTGTGGTCCTGTCCAGGAAGGGAGGAATTTCCTGCACTTCTGCTTTCTTTTTTCGTAATTGAGGTACAACACCTGGTCTCCGGGCTGGTATTCTGCGTGGCTGGCTTTTTGGTCATAGTATGCTTTGCTCCCCTGAGCCTCTGCTTGCAACTGGTCTCTGACCATAGCGAATGTGCTCTGTAGGTGACTGTTCAGTCCCGCTAGGTATTCAGTGGGCGTCATTGCCGTCGGGGTCTCGTCCTCCAGTGGGACATACAGCAGGTGCACTGGCAGGGTCATTAGTCTCCCTGTCATGATCTCGAATGGTGTCCTGCCTGTAGCTCGGTTGGGTGTGGCTCGCATGGCCATCAAGACTAGGGGTAGTTTCGTATCCCAGTCGCGTCCCGTGGTGGACACATATTTCTTTAGGAGGCTCACGATGGTCCTGTTGGCTCTTTCCACCTGTCCTGAGGATTGTGGATGGTAGGCGATGTGTAGTTGTCTTCTTACTCCCAACATCTTCCACACTTCTGTGATGACTTCGGCTGTGAAGTGGCTTCCTTTGTCTGAATCGATTGTTGACGGTAGGCCCCACCTACTGAATATTTGGTTGATCAGTAGGATAGCTGTCGTTTCCGCGGTGTTGTTGGGTGCTGGTAAACACTCTATCCATTTGGAGAATGCACAGGTCACAGTCAGCATGTACTTATTTCCTTTGGTTGATCGGTTGACAGGTCCTATCCAGTCGATTTGTAGGTTGGACCATGGATAGTCTGTTCCCCTCTTCTGTAGGGGTGCCCTATGCTGTGAGGTCGTTGGCTGGTATTTGCAACACACGAGGCAGTTGGACACATGTTCGTGTATGTCTTGACTCATTTTAGGCCAGTAGGCCACCTGCCGCAGCATCTGTCCTGCGTTCATCTCGCATCGGTGGCCGCTGCATGGTTCGTCGTGGGCGTGTTGTAACATTATCTCTTGATATTGTGAGGGGACTACCCATCTAGTTTTACCGTGTTTTTCGTTCGTATATACTAGTAGCCCTTTTCGCATTGAGAACCTTTTGATTTGGTTATGCATGATCTCGAGCTCTTTGTTGTCGTTCAGGTTGTCGGTAGTGATTGGTTTTCCTGTTGGATCCTGGATATGATCAGCCAGTGTTTTTAGTGTTTCGTCCTCTTGTTGCATTCTGACTAGATCTTCGGAAGGCTGTGCACTGTTCAATTGGGCTCTGACTCCAGCTTCTGCAGGGTTCTTCCCACTTCTGGTGATCAGTCTTATTACGGCGGGGTCTTGGTTCGTCGACTCTTGTTGTCCGTCTCTTTCGGTTTGGCTTTCTAGCTTCCACGGTGTGCCTTCCAGGCTTCCCGCTTTTGCTAGGGCGTCTGCCTGGTCATTTCCAGTTTTCTCTTGGCCAGGTATCTTGGAGTGCCCTTTGACCTTCCAAAATATCTTCATATCTTTGTTCTGAACCATCGTATCTATGGCCTCGAACAGTTCTTGATGGTGAATTGGTTTATTTCTATGGTTCTTCATACCGTTCTTTTTCCATATGGGTAAGTGGTGTAGGAAGCTGTGCTGTACGTAGTTGGAATCAGTACACATCACCATGGTCTGTATTTGGTTATTGGATGCCATTTGGACGGCGATGTGTACCCCGGCCAATTCTGCATACTGGTTGGACTTTGGTCCCAGTTGAAATCCCACTTGAATCCCTGTGAGTGGGCCAGTTTCCCAAACGATTCCTGATCCGGCGTGGAGTTTGTTTTCCTTCATTTTGGAGCATCCATCGATGTACACCATTGGTAGGTCGGCACATGTTTCCTTTTCGAAGGGCAGGTGCCTGTTGTCCTCCGGAGGTACCTTTGCGGCACATGCTTCTATGCTGTTTAGGGTGCAATCATGTAAGTCAGCCAGACCTTGGGCCATTGGACTTTTCTTGTTTTTTTGCGTATTTTACTGTGATTGGTAGGCCTTGGAGTGTCAGTGCCCAATTGGCTATCCGGCTGCTGGTTACGCGGCCCTCTCAAATCTTCTTACTGTTGAGGTACGCCAAGGATTCATGATTCGTTTCTAGGATGATTTTCTCTCCGTTCAACAAGTTCCAAAAATGTTGTATAGCCCAGATGTTTCCGAATATTGCCTTCTCGCACTCGGAGAACTTTGTCTCTACCCCACAGAGGGCCTTGCTGGCATAGGCAATAATTCGTTTCCCTGCTTCCTGTATCTGGTACAGTACCGAGCTGATACTATGATCTGAGTATGCGGTCTCTAGGTAGTATTCTTTTCCTTTCTCTGGGTATGCCAGGCAGGATGCCCCTGTGATCTGTCGTTTTAATTCCTCCACTGCAGATTCCTGTTCTTGTCCCCATTCCCAGGGTTTGTCTTTTTGAAGTAGTTTGACTAGGGGTCGAGCGATCCCTGCGTATTAGTCCACAAACTGTCGAAGGTAGTTGCAGATCCCTAAGAAGCTCCGAAGGGTCGTGACTGTGGTGGGCGGTTTGAGCGCGCGGAGGGCTTCAAGTCTTTTCGTTTGGGGTAACATTCCTTCAGTGCCGATCTGGAACCCGAGGTAGTCCACCCTTTTACGTGCCCACTGTCCCTTTTGTATTGATATCTTTGCACCTGCTTCTTTTAACTGCTCGAGGGTATGCTGGAGGTTCTCGAGGTGTTCTTCCCATGAGGAGTCCTTGACCAGAATGTCGTCGACATAGACGATGGTGCCTCGCTCTTTTGCGTCACCCACGACAGCTTCGAATCAAGATTACCTACAAACAACACAACTGAGATGACGAAAAAAGTATTTGATCCCCCGCTGATTTTGTACGTTTGCCCACTGACTCAACACTGCCCATAGACTCAACACTGCACCATAGACTCAACACTGCACCACCATAGACTCAACACTGTACCATAGACTCAGCACTGCACCATAGACTCAACACCGCACCATAGACTCAACACTGCCCATAGACTCAACACTGCACCATAGACTCAACACTGCACCATAGACTCAACACTGCACCATAGACTCAACACTGCACCATAGATTCAACACTGCCCATAGACTCAACACTGCCCATAGACTCAACACTGCCCATATACTCAACACTGCACCATAGACTCAACACTGCACCATAGACTCAGCACTGCACCATAGACTCAGCACTGCACCATAGACTCAACACTACACCATAGACTCAGCACTGCACCATAGACTCAGCACTGCACCATAGACTCAACACTGCACAATAGACTCAGCACTGTACCATAGACTCAGCACTGCACCATAGACTCAGCACTGCACCATAGACTCAACACTGCACCATAGACTCAGCACTGCACCATAGACTCAGCACTGTACCATAGACTCAACACTGCACCATAGACTCAACACTGCACCATAGACTCAACACTGCCCATAGACTCAACACTGCACCATAGACTCAACACCGCACCATAGACTTAACACTGCCCACTGACTCAACACTGCACCATAGACTCAACACTGCCCATAGACTCAGCACTGCACCATAGACTCAGCACTGCACCATAGACTCAACACTGCACCATAGACTCAACACCGCACCATAGACTCAACACTGCCCACTGACTCAACACTGCACCATAGACTCAGCACTACACCATAGACTCAACACTGCCCATAGGGGGATCCCTGCCTAGGGGTGTGAGGGGTCAAGGGGATCCCTGCCTAGGGGGTGTGAGGGGTCAAGGGGATCCCTGCCTAGGGGGTGTGAGGGGTCAAGGGGATCCCTGCCTAGGGGGTGTGAGGGGTCAAGGGGATCCCTGCCTAGGGGGTGTGAGGGGTTTTACTGGCACGAAGTTTTCGCCGAGGCTTCGCGGTCCGCCCCTCTAGGCCGCTGTAATTTTATTGACACCACGCGGTTCCTGTAACTTTATTGACACCACGTGGTGTCTGTAACTTTATTGACACCACGTGTGTCACTGTGTGTCGCTGTGTCACTGTGTACACTGTGTGTGTGTACACTGTGTCACTGTGTGTGTACACTGTGTGTGTGTACACTGTGTGTGTGTACTGTGTGTCACTGTGTGTCCACTGTGTGATGTACTGTGTGTCACTGTGTGTGTGTCGCTGTGTGTCACTGTGTGTGGGGAGCGATAGTGTAGCGGTTAGCGCGCTGCGCTATGAACCTGGCGACCCGGGTTCGATTCCCGCTCACGGCCAACACCAGTGACGATTATCTGAACCGGTCCCGGGCTTCCCCTAGGTCGACTCAGCCTAAAATGAGTACCTGGTGCGGTGTGTAAACATTGCCACTAGGGAGACAAAGGCGGTCGGGCGTGGTGCTGGCCACCCACCCCCTCGTGTACCGTTCAGGCCTTCATAGGTGCTCGCTAACAGCACTTGCCCCTACAGTCTAAGGCTATATGGGGGATCTTTGTATCTTTGTTTTTGTCACTGTGTGTGTCGCTGTGTCACTGTTTGTGTACACTGTGTGTGTACACTGTGTGTGTACACTGTGTGTGTGTACACTGTGTATACACTGTGTGTGTGTACACTGTGTGTGTACACTGTGTTTGTGTACACTGTGTGTGTGTACACTGTGTGTGTACACTGTGTATGTGTACACTATGTGTGTATACACTGTGTGTGTGTACACTGTGTGTGTACACTGTGTATACACTGTGTGTGTACACTGTGTGTGTGTACTGTGTGTACACTGTATGTGTGTATACACTGTGTGTGTGTACACTGTTTGTGTCCGCATTGAACCGAACCCCCGGCAAGGCCATCCACTTAACGTTGAGAGAAAATTCACACGAAATGTCCTTTTCAACGAAGTCTTCCAGATGTAAATTGTTACAAGCTTTTAATGAAGAAATAAAATCATCTAATTCAAAACACAACACAATTCAAAGATGCTTCATTTTAAAACTTCAAAACGGAGCATGGGGTACTTGCGTGAATGCGTCCTTCGTGTGCAAATGTTGTGACTTTCCTGGCCTGAAGGCCGTCAATGTGTTGGACCCTTATTGGTGCACAGCGTCTCAACAACAGCAGTGGGGTTTGCTTCAACCGATAGGTACGAACATCCAGACGTCAATCAGCAAGGAGCATTTATAGTCCTAGCTAGACAAAATCTACGTCAACACGTAAGACAAAACTACAATTCGTGTTGTAGAGAATGTACCTCCTCCTATACGTGTAACTTTTAAGTGGTATGCCTTGTAACTGATAAATGATCCGAGCGTGCTCCCTATTTCAAAGACAATGAGTTGCTCCAGAGGCAGACGCTTTGTGAAACACAAAAGTACCCTTTGACCTGTATCACAAGAACAACGGGTCTCACCCGAGTTATCTGTACAGGTTACTTCCAAAACACACACACACACTTTGTCCTAACATCACTTATTCAATGTTTGACCCTCAGATAAAATGTTACATTTACGCGCACAATCAGACAAGTATTAATTCTAAATTATTGACGGGCATATTAACAACATTGAATTACTGCAGCGAAATTGACTGCATCACGTTAAATCGTATTAACAAGAAGTTATTTTACAAATACGCACCGTCTACTTAACAGTGTATGTACAACGTACTATTGTTGCGTCATTCAAAACGAGTAGGCCGTTGCATGCTGGCGTCTGGGTCAAAATGTATCAAATTCTAAACATTACGCTACAAATAATAGATCACGGCGTTTCGATGGCAACACAAGCAATCGTCATCAGGTGGGACAAGCACAGCAGCAAGAAGAAGAAACTGCTGGAGTAGGCGCCTACTACTTCAGCAGTTTCTATTGCTGTGGTTGTCCCACCTGATGACGATTGCTTGTGTTGTGATCTAAACGCCGTGATCTGTTATGTTTCTACCAACGTGGTGACTTTACCGAAATAACTCAAGAGTGTGGATTCCTGCAGTCACGACAGCTTCGAATCAAGATTACCTACAAACAACACAACTGAGATGACGCATCAATCATCGCCCCCTACTGACAGGCTCTTGTCCACATGCAGGCCGGTGCAGGGCCACCACCTTGTACCACACAGGGGCAGCTGCTACTTGGGGATGCTCTTCGAGTGTTTCAGACGAGGTACGACACGAAACTTTGAGTTGCTGAGGCGATAAAGCAAGCACCGTGTAAATGCAATTGTTATAACATAGTGAATGCTTGGGAGCTTATTGTCTCTCGCTCCTGGTTACAGATCTACCCAACCCATGGGCCCACAAAGTGTTCAACTTCACGTTCTTGTCATTAAAGGCCTGTGACAAAGGTGCATCTATTGTAGCGACATCGTCTCTGGCTTACACATCTACCGGGTCTCCACTTGACTTTGGATTGTCAAGGAGGAAGTCCACCCACACCTCCACTTCCACAAACTGCTGGGAGTTGCCTCGCTCTGCCTCAGTCAGAATTCTCCTCCTGCTTTACGTTGCCTCCATCGATGTGAAGGTCCCATTTTGGAGTTGAATCTTCATCTTCACATTTCACCTTCACTTCTTCGCTCTTCACCATCACTTCTTCACATTTCACCTTCACCTCTTCATATTTCACCTCGATACCTTTAAAAGTGTCCAAGCTGGGATTTTTTTCCAGTTCATGTTTCATGAGGGATGGGCTCATTGCGGCACTTTGACTTTCACAAGCTGATTTCAGACTCCACTCCTTGTGGATCTTCTGATGCTTCTGTGTTCTCTGGTGTACTTGAAGATTTGATGAATGTGCAAATGCCTTCCCACACACACTGCACTTAAAGGGTTTCTCTCCCGTGTGTACTCTGGTGTTTTTTAAGAGCAGATGACTGTGAAAATGCCTTCCCACACACACTGCACTTGAAGGCTTTCTCTCCCGTGTGTGTTCTCCGGTGTGATTTAAGACCAGATGACTGTGAAAATGCCTTCCCACACACACTGCATTTGAAGGGTTTCTCTCCCGTGTGTGTTTTCTGGTGTTTTTTAAGAGCAGATGACCGTGAAAATGCCTTCCCACACACACTGCACTTGAAGGGTTTCTCTCCCGTGTGTGTTCTGTGGTGTTTTATAAGAGTAGATGAATCTGAAAATGTCTTCCCACACACAGTGCACCTGAAGGGTTTCTCTCCCGTGTGTGTTCTCTGGTGTGTTTTAAGAGCAGATGAATCAGAAAATGTCTTCCCACACACACTGCACAAGAAGGATTTCTCTCCTGTATGTGTTCTCTGGTGTGTTTTAAGAGCAGATGACCGTGAAAATGCCTTCCCACACACACTGCAAATGAAGGGTTTCTCTCCTGTGTGTGTTCTCTGGTGTGTTTTAAGAGCAAATGAATCTGAAAATGTCTTCCCACACACAGTGCACCTGAAGGGTTTCTCTCCCGTGTGTGTTCTCTGGTGTGTTTTAAGAGCAGATGAATCAGAAAATGTCTTCCCACACACACTGCACAAGAAGGGTTTCTCTCCTGTATGTGTTCTCTGGTGTGTTTTAAGAGCAGATGACCGTGAAAATGCCTTCACACACACACTGCACTTGAAGGGTTTCTCTCCCGTGTGTGTTCTGTGGTGTTTTATAAGAGTAGATGAATCTGAAAATGTCTTCCCACACACAGTGCACCTGAAGGGTTTCTCTCCCGTGTGTGTTCTCTGGTGTGTTTTAAGAGCAGATGAATCAGAAAATGTCTTCCCACACACACTGCACAAGAAGGGTTTCTCTCCTGTATGTGTTCTCTGGTGTGTTTTAAGAGCAGATGACCGTGAAAATGCCTTCACACACACACTGCACTTGAAGGGTTTCTCTCCCGTGTGTGTTCTCTGGTGTTTTTTAAGAGTAGATAAATCTGAAAATTTCTTCCCACATACAGTGCACTTGAAGGGTTTCTCTCCCGTGTGTGTTCTCTGGTGTGCTTTAAGAGCAGATGACCATGAAAATGCCGTCCCACACACACTGCACTTGAAGGGTTTCTCTCCCGTGTGTGTTCTCTGGTGTTTTTTAATATTAGATGATTCTGGAAATGCCTTCCCACACACACTGCAAATGAAGGGTTTCTCTCCTGTGTGTGTTCTCTGGTGTGTTTTAAGAGCAAATGAATCTGAAAACGTCTTCACACACATACTGCACTTGAAGGGTTTCTCTCCCGTGTGTGTTCTCTGGTGTATTTTAAGAGTCGATGAATCTGAAAATGCCTTCCCACACACAGTGCAAATGAAGGGTTTCTCTCCTGTGTGTGTTCTCTGGTGTGTTTTAAGAGCAAATGAATCTGAAAACGTCTTCACACACATACTGCACTTGAAGGGTTTCTCTCCCGTGTGTGTTCTCTGGTGTATTTTAAGAGTCGATGAATCTGAAAATGCCTTCCCACACACACTGCACTTGAAGGGTTTCTCTCCTGTGTGAGTTCTCTGGTGGGTCTCAAGAACTGATGGCCATGCAAATGCCTTGTCACACACAGTGCACTTAAAGGGTTTCTCTCCCGTGTGTGTTCTCTGGTGTGATATAAGACCATATGACTGTGAAAATGCCTTCCCACACACACTGCACTTGAAGGGTTTCTCTCCCGTGTGTGTTCTCCGGTGTGATTTAAGACCAGATGACTGTGAAAATGCCTTCCCACACACACTGCACTTGAACGGTTTCTCTCCTGTGTGTGTTTTCTGATGTTTTTTAAGAGCAGATGACCGTGAAAATGCCTTCCCACACACACTGCACTTGAAGGGTTTCTCTCCCGTGTGTGTTCTCTGGTGTGTTTTAAGAGTAGATGAATCTGAAAATGTCTTCCCACACACACTGCACCTGAAGGGTTTCTCTCCCGTGTGTGTTCTCTGGTGTGTTTTAAGAGCAGATGAATCAGAAAATGTCTTCCCACACACACTGCACAAGAAGGATTTCTCTCCCGTGTGTGTTCTCTGGTGTGTTTTAAGAGCAGATGACCGTGAAAATGCCTTCGCACACACAGTGCACTTGAAGGGTTTCTCTCCTGTGTGTGTTCTCTGGTGTATTTTAAGAGCAGATGACCGTGAAAATGCCTTCACACACACACTGCACTTGAAGGGTTTCTCTCCCGTGTGTGTTCTCTGGTGTTTTTTAAGAGTCGATGAATCTGAAAATGTCTTCCCACACACAGTGCACTTGAAGGGTTTCTCTCCTGTGCGAGTTCTCTGGTGCTGTGTCAAATTTCCAGTCCGATCCGTGCTGTATGCACCCTGGTCGCATTGTTGACTTGTCGTACCGAGCTGCTGTGCTGAGGGCCTTTGCTCCATCAGACCAGCGTCAGCTGCAGCCAGAAAATAAGAATATCCACACCATCTACACGTCAGTATCGAGCCATGGAGGAATGAATATAAACAGTCACACGTGAGTTACACGTCTATATTCATTCATGTATTCACGACTAGCTGTACTACCTGGCTTCGCCCGGGACTTGGATCCACCACGTCCGGCCGCCTTTGTCTCCCCAGTGGCGATGTTCACACCACAGCAGTTCCTCGTTTGAGGCTGACTCGACCTAGGGGAGGCCCAGAAGCGGTTCAAATAATCGTCGCCGGTGGTGGCCGTGAGCGGGAATCGAACTCGGGTCGCCGGGTTCGTAGCGCGGTGTAGCGCTAACCGATACACTACAATACTTTACGCTTCCACACACACACAGATACACACACAGACACACACACAGACACACACAGACACACACACAGATACACACACAGACAACGCTAACCGCTACACTACAATGAGTGACGCTTCCACATGCGCGGGTCACGTGACAGATTTGACGTCACAGCTCACTTGCTGTGCAAAAAATCTATACATTATTGAGCTCCCCCCCCCTAAAAAAACCAAAAGTGTATTTGTATAATGTTTGCACGGTGTACAGTCTGGAAAGTACCCACATGGCAAATTTCCAGTTTGTTGCATGTCGGGAAGTACGCTAAACATTTTGAACAGACAACACACAATCACAACTTTGCCTTTTATATATATTTGGAGATGCAGTGAAAAACCTTCCCAAATTCATCACGCGGTTTCAGTTTTTTGATTTTCAGTTTGATTTCTTTTGGTTATAGTCCCGTGAGGCATTCGGCTCTTGAATCGGGTGCAACCACAACAAGCAAAAAAACAAAACCACGACCGAGAAAATCATCTTACAGTGAGTATGTGTGACTGTGCAAACAGCACTGTCATGGCACGCAATGAGAGGGCAAATGTCATATATATTCCTGTAAGCCCTCGCATCTTCAACATTAATGTTGCCATAGAAACGTTGTGGGGTGTTTTGCTTCATTTAAAAAAATATAATTTATTATGTTATTTTAATTTTATTTTCTATCTACGTGACTTTACCGAAAGAACCAAGAATATTAATTCCTGCAGTCACCAAAGTTTTAAGTCAAAACATTCACACACGTTGACAAAGCCTCACCTTGTGTTGTTGTGGGCAGGTCGCTTCTGATAACAAGAGCGGTATAGGAGCTCAAGCGGGCTTGGCCTGGTAACAAAAGAAAATAAAAACTGCGTGAATATTTACAATAAAACAAAGTTACAAAGTGGCGAGCCGGGTGAAGACAAATTAAATTTAAGCGAGATAATTAAAGTGAATGCAATCAGGCGAGGGCAGGAGGCAAGGCCCCGCGTGGCTAGGCCCTGCGTTGTAAAGTTCCAACCTGGACATCGATTCCCATGCTCGCTGCTACTCAACTGACATCCCTACGAGAGTGGTTGAGTGGGTGAGTGAGTGGGTGAGTGGTTGAGTGAGTGGGTGAGTGGGTGGGTGAGTGGGTGAGTGGGTGAGTGAGTGGGTGGTTGACTGGGTGAGTGAGTGGGTGATTGTGGGTGTGTGGATAAGTGGGTGGGTGAGTGGATAAGTGGGTGAGTGGTTGAGTGGGTGGTTGACTGGGTGAGTGGGTGGGTGTGTGGATGAGTGGGTGGGTGAGTGAGTGGGTGAGTGGTTGAGTGAGTGGGTGAGTGGTTGAGTGAGTGGGTGAGTGAGTGGTTGACTGGGTGAGTAAGTGGGTGAGTGAGTGGGTGAGTGGGTGGGTGAGTGGGTGAGTGAGTGGGTGGTTGACTGGGTGAGTGAGTGGGTGATTGTGGGTGTGTGGATAAGTGGGTGGGTGAGTGGATGAGTGGGTGAGTGGTTGAGTGGGTGGTTGACTGGGTGAGTGGGTGGGTGTGTGGATGAGTGGGTGGGTGAGTGAGTGGGTGAGTGGTTGAGTGAGTGGGTGAGAGGTTGAGTGAGTGGGTGAGTGAGTGGTTGACTGGGTGAGTAAGTGGGTGAGTGAGTGAGTGAGTGGGTGAGTGGTTGAGTGAGTGGGTGAGTGGGTGAGTGAGTGGGTGAGTGAGTGGTTGACTGGGTGAGTGAGTGGTTGACTGGGTGAGTGGGTGAGTGAGTGAGTGAGTGGTTGACTGGGTGAGTAAGTGGGTGAGTGGGTGAGTGAGTGGGTGAGTGAGTGGTTGACTGGGTGAGTGGGTGAGTGAACCAGAGAATCAACCCCCTCCTACGGGGGGAGGGCGTTCCGACGGCGTCTGCAGGCCGCCTCTACCGGTGACTCCACCTGCACACTAGAACATCGGATCATGGTGTAAGTATTTGTACTACAATACACACTGCACCATAGACTCAACACTGCACCATAGACTCAACACTGCACCATAGACTCAACATTGCACCATAGACTCAACATTGCACCATAGACTCAACACTACACCATAGACTCAACATTGCACCATAGACTCAACACTACCCATAGACTCAACATTGCACCATAGACTCAACACTGCACCATAGACTCAACATTGCACCATAGACTCAACACTGCCCATAGACTCAACACTACCCATAGACTCAACACTGCACCATAGACTCAACACTACACCATAGACTCAACATTGCACCATAGACTCAACACTACCCATAGACTCAACATTGCACCATAGACTCAACACTGCACCATAGACTCAACATTGCACCATAGACTCAACACTGCCCATAGACTCAACACTACCCATAGACTCAACACTGCACCATAGACTCAACACTGCCCATAGACTCAACACTGCACCATAAACTCAACATTGCACCATAGACTCAACACTGCACCACAGACTCAACACTGCACCATAGACTCAACACTGCACCATAGACTTAACATTGCACCAAAGACTCAGCACTGCACCATAGACTCAACACTGCACCATAAACTCAACACTGCCCACAGACTCAACACTGCACCACAGACTCAACATTGCACCATAAACTCAACACTGCACCATAGACTCGACACTGCCCACAGACTCAAAACTACCCATATGCTCAACATTGCCCATAGACTCAAGACCTCACCTCCGATTGAGTTGTAGTGGTAGTAGTAGTAATTGATGAGTAGTTATAGTGGTAGTAGTATTTTTCGTAGATATAGTGGCAGTAGTAGCAGTGGTAGTTGTAGCCGTAGTAGTACCGGTGCTAATGGTTGTAGTAGTACTGGTAGTAGCGGTAGTAGTACCAGTAGTAGTACTGGTAGTAGTAGTACTGGTAGTAGTACTGGTAGTAGTAGTACTGGTAGTAGTAGTAGTACTGGTAGTAGCGGTAGTAGTACCAGTTGTACTGGTAGTAGTAGTAGTTGTAGTACTGGTAGTAGTAGTAGTAGTAGTACTGGTAGTAGTACTGGTAGTAGTAGTACCAGTAGTAGTACTGGTAGTAGTAGTACTGGTAGTTGTAGTACTGGTAGTAGTTGTAGTACTGGTAGTAGTAGTTGTAGTACTGGTAGTAGTACTGGTAGTAGTAGTACTGGTAGTAGTACTAGTAGTAGAAGTACTGGTAGTAGTACTGGTAGTAGTAGTTGTAGTACTGGTAGTAGTAGTAGTACTGGTAGAAGTAGTAGTACTGGTAGTAGTACTGGTAGTAGTAGCAGTGGTAGTAGTAGTACCGGTGCTACTGGTTGTAGTAGTACTGGTAGTAGCGGTAGTAGTACCAGTAGTACTGGTAGTAGTAGTACTGGTAGTAGTACTGGTAGTAGTAGTACTGGTAGTAGTAGCAGTGGTAGTAGTAGACCCGGTGCTACTGGTTGTAGTAGTACTGGCAGTAGCGGTAGTAGTACCAGTAGTAGTACTGGTAGTAGCGGTAGTAGTACCAGTAGTAGTACTGGTAGTAGTAGTACTGGTAGTAGCGGTAGTAGTACCAGTAGTACTGGTAGTAGTAGTACTGGTAGTAGTACTGGTAGTAGTAGTTGTAGTACTGGTAGTAGTAGTACTGGTAGTAGTACTGGTAGTAGTAGCAGTGGTAGTAGTAGTACCGGTGCTACTGGTTGTAGTAGTACTGGTAGTAGCGGTAGTAGTACCAGTAGTACCAGTACTGGTAGCAGTAGTACTGGTAAGTACTGGTAGCAGTAGTACTGGTAGTGGTAATAGTGGTAGTAGTATTAGTAGTACTGGTAGTAGTACTGGTAGTAGTAGTACTGGTAGTAGTAGTACCGGTGCTACTGGTTGTAGTAGTACTGGTAGTAGCGGTAGTAGTACCAGTAGTAGTACTGGTAGTAGTACTGGTAGTAGTAGCAGTAGTACTGGTAGTAGTACTGGTAGTAGTAGTACTGGTAGTAGTAGCAGTTGGTAGTAGTAGTACCGGTGCTACTGGTTGTAGTAGTACTGGTAGTAGCGGTAGTAGTACCAGTAGTACCAGTACTGGTAGCAGTAGTACTGGTAGTGGTAATAGTGGTAGTAGTACTGGTAGTAGTACTGGTAGTAGTAGTAGTACCGGTGCTACTGGTTGTAGTAGTACTGGTAGTAGCGGTAGTAGTACCAGTAGTAGTACCGGTAGTAGTACTGGTAGTAGTACTGGTAGTAGTAGCAGTAGTACTGGTAGTAGTAGTACTGGTAGTAGTACTGGTAGTAGTAGCAGTGGTAGTAGTAGTACCAGTGCTACTGATTGTAGTAGTACTGGTAGTAGCGGTAGTAGTACCAGTAGTACCAGTACTGGTAGCAGTAGTACTGGTAGTGGTAATAGTGGTAGTAGTATTAGTAGTACTGGTAGTAGTACTGGTAGTAGTAGTACCGGTGCTACTGGTTGTAGTAGTACTGGTAGTAGCGGTAGTAGTACCAGTAGTAGTACTGGTAGTAGTACTGGTAGTAGTAGCAGTAGTACTGGTAGTAGTAGTACTGGTAGTAGTGCTGGTAGTAGTAGCAGTGGTAGTAGTAGTACCGGTGCTACTGGTTGTAGTAGTACTGGTAGTAGCGGTAGTAGTACCAGTACTGGTAGCAGTAGTACTGGTAGTGGTAATAGTGGTAGTAGTAGTTGTAGTACTGGTAGTAGTACTGGTAGTAGTAGTACTGGTAGTAATACTGGTAGTGGTAGTACAGTAGTAGTACTAGTTGTCGTAGGCCTTGTAGTAGTACCGCTAGTACTAATACCACAACTAGTAGTATTAGTGGTACTAGTACTACTAGTAGTACCAGTACTAGTAGTACTGGTACTACTACTACTCGTGGTAGTAGTAGTACCAGTACTAGTAGTACTGGTACTACTACTCGTGGTACTCGTGGTAGTAGTACCGCTAGTACTAATACAACTAGTAGTATTAGTGGTACTACTACTACTACCAGTACTAGTAGTACTGGTAGTAGTAGTAGTACTGGTACTAGTAGCCGCATCTTCACTGCCCTACTGGAGGTGATCAGTCTGCAGCTGGAGACGTCAACGTGGGCACAGGAGCAGCACCGCCATTGTGGATCGCGAATCGTGGTTTTTATCGTCGATTCCCTCATGTCGAGTCGATCCGGAAGTGCCGCAGGCATTAAACGTCGATTCTTCGGCTGGTGAATCGTTTGGTAAACGATTCCTTCGACAAGCAATTCCTTTGTTCACGTGACACGCACACCCCCTGATTGGCTCACATCGCCTCCCTCCTCAAAGCCCCCTCAGCACGAGACAGCCCCTCCCCCCCACCCATAGCAGAGTGTATAGTAGTGTATAGTGGTGTAGTGTATAGTGTAGTGTATAGTAGTGTATAGTGTAGTGTAGAGTAGTGTATAGTGGTGTAGTGTATAGTAGTGTATAGTCGTGTAGTGTATAGTAGTGTATATTACTATAGTGTATAGTCATGTATAGTAGTGTATAGTGGTGTAGTGTATAGTAGTGTATAGTGTAGTGTATAGTAGTGTATAGTGATGTATAGTGGTGTAGTGTATAGTAGTGTATAGTGGTCTAGTGTATAGCAATATATAGTGTAGTGTATAGTAGTGTATATTACTATAGTGTATAGTCATGTATAGTAGTGTATAGTAGTGTATAGTGGTGTAGTGTATAGTAGTGTATAGTGTGTATAGTGGTGTATAGTGTAGTGTATTGTTGTGTATAGTGTAGTGTATAGTAGTGTATATTACTATAGTGTATAGTAGTGTAGTGTATAGTGGTGTAGTGTATAGTAGTGTATAGTGGTGTAGTGTATATTACTAGTGTATAGTCATGTATAGTAGTGTATATTACTATAGTGTATAGTAGTGTAGTGTATAGTGTGTGTATAGTAGTGTATAGTGTAGTGTATATTAATATAGTGTATAGTAGTGTAGTGTATAGTAGTGTATAGTGGGGTAGTGTATAGTAGTGTATATTACTATAGTGTATAGTCATGTATAGTAGTGTATAGTGTAGTGTATAGTGGTGTAGTGTATAGTAGTGTATAGTGTGTATAGTGGTGTTGTGTATAGTAGTGTATAGTGCAGTGTATAGTAGTGTATATTACTATAGTGTATAGTGGTGTAGTGTATAGTAGTGTATAGTGTAGTGTATAGCAGTGTATATTACTATAGTGTATAGTGATGTATAATGGTGTAGTGTATAGTAGTGTAGTGTATAGTGGTGTATGGTAGTGTAGTATACAGTATTGTGTGTAGTGTATAGTAGTGTAGCCTATATTACTGTGGTGTATAGCAGGGTATAGTGTAGTGTATAGCAGTGTATATTACTAGTGTATAGTGATGTATAGTAGTGTATAGTGCAGTGTAGTGTATAGTAGTGTATATTACTAGTGTATAGTGATGTATAGTAGTGTATATTGGTGTATGGTAGTGTAGTGTACAGTATTGTGTGTAGTGTATAGTGTAGTGTATAGTAGTGTAGCCTATATTACTGTGTATAGCAGCGTATAGTGTAGTGTATAGCAAGGTATATTCCTATAGTGTATACTGATGTATAGTAGTGTACAGTGCAGTGTACAGTGTAGTGTATAGTAGTGTAGCCTATATTACTGTGTATAGCAGCGTATAGTGTAGTGTATAGCAGTGTATATTACTATAGTGTATAGTGATGTATAGTAGTGTATAGTGCAGTGTATAGTAGTGTATAGTGCAGTGTATAGTGTATTGTATAGTAGTGTAGCCTATATTACTGTGGTGTATAGCAGCGTATAGTGTAGTGTATAGTAGTGAATATTACTAAAGTGTATAGTGATGTAGAATAGTGTATAATAGTGTAGTGCATAGTGGTGTATGGTAGTGTAATGTACAGTATTGTGTGTAGTGTATAGTAGTGTAATGTATAGTAGTGATGTGTATAGTAGTATAGTGTATAGTCGGGTAAAGCATAGTGCCGTGTGTAGTGTATAGTGTAGTGTATAGTAGTGCAGTGTATAGTGTTGGGAGAATAAATCCATGCTCACAATTGTTCTCTCAAACACGCTGGTGGGCTGCAGTAGTAACCACCCGGCACGAGGTTTCGTCTACGTGACACAACCTTGCTGGCTGATGCCGGGTGGTGGAGTGCTCAACGACATATCTACAACTCACAAGCGAGATCTGACCCCCCAAAAGAGAAAACCTTTATTCGTGAATAACTCGGCGTTCAACTCAAAACAGGAAACTTAAATCTCGACTTGAAGCTTTCGTGACTGCAGGGATTCACACTCTTTGGTTCTTTTGGTAAAGTCACCACGTAGAAGGGAAACAATAAAATAAATAAAAACAATAAGATAATTCTATTGCTTTATATTTTTCTTATTTTATAGTTTCCCTTCTACGTGGTGACTTTACCGAAAGAACCAAGAATAAAAAGTAAAATGTTTATTTCTACCGACGTGACTTTACCGAAAGGACCAAAGAGTAAGGAAACTTAAACTGAGATGGTTGGATATTTCTTCGTTCGGACGGCCCTTCCCTTCCTAGAGGCGGCCTTGACCTCTCCTTGTTCTTCTCCGGAATCTCCTACTTCGTCTGCCGCCGCCGCCACTTCGTATTTCTTGCCGAGCTGCACTTGGGGGTTTTTGCTCACGGCCACCGCGGCCGAGCGTAAGGCCGGAGTCTCCCGCCGTCCTCCCTCTCCGCCTCCCCCACCTCTCCCTGCTCCGCTCTCCCCGTATCCCCGCGTTGCCCTGGCCCGTCGGGGTGGTGGGGAAACCGTCAGCTCCAGCCGCCGCTGTATCGCGCGCAGGTAACCTTGCAGCTGCGATGCAGCCGCCGGCGTTATCGCCACCTGCCGGGGGGCGGCCTCCTCCGTCTCGGCCGCGCGACGAGGAGGAGGAGGAGGAGGCGGAGGAGGAGGATCGCCGTTCGCAATCCTGTTCATGGCAACGACAGTAGCAGCGGGAACGGCACGTTTTGAGCATCAGGGAGGAAGCCCATACCCTTTCTGGCAATAAAGCACGAGTTGTGTTCAGATGTTGGAACGCCAAATAGAAACCTTTTGCATGGAATCAAGTTCACATTAACCACACGCAGCACTTGTGTGGTGGGTTCCATTTAGGCGCACACTAGAACTGGAGGCAACAGGTAACTCTCAACAGGATGACGACATAGGGCGGTAACCACCGCTCCCAACTTAGCTAATTATATTACCGGACCAGGACAGCTCAACACGCTGCCTGGTCCACTAGCGGAGACCGGAGACCGAGGACCTTAGATGGCGGCTTCATTCCCAGAGTTGACCCAGCAGCCCTGCTCCCACCCGGGACTTGGTTTATAACTGTGTGGCCGGCTCTGCCCTTGGCCACGCCCCCTTCCAGATCCTTCCGGGAGGGGGCGTGGCCGGCTCTGCCCTTGGCCACGCCCCCTTCCAGATCCTTCCGGGATGGACCCTGGGTCCTTATCACGTAACCCTCACGTCCCCCCTTGCCCCCTCGTCCAGTCACGTGCCCTCTCGGGTTCACCCAGGATATCATGTCCTGACCCGACCTCAGCGACACCCGGACCCTGCCCTCTAGTGAGCCATTCCGTGCCGTGCTCACTCTGGTACCATAGAGCGGCACCACGCATACAGCACCACTCTTCACTCGCTACTGTCGCTACAGAGTAGTGACACCATTTATGTCACTACACTTGTGGTGAACATGCAAACAAACATGCTCTGGTAGTATATGATGCATTGTCTTTGAAACTGATTGGTCCACACCAGGGAGAGCTATCTTTAGAGCCTAGCCTCAAACAGTGTTAGACCAGAGGATGCCAAAAGGCGAACAGCACAGACACAATGCCACTATCAGCACATTGAGAGCTCGTTGTGAGCAGCTACATCATGTGCAGCTACATCATGGGAGGTCCCATGGTGACGTCGAATTTGTTATCGGTGAAAACAAACGGCATCCCACGCGATAGCCGCGGTCAAAAAATAAATAGCGGAAGACATTTCCGCGTTCGATATTTCGAGGCTTACCTCGCGTGATATATTTTTGCTCCTCTCCCCAATGACTTCAAGTAGGAATCTGCCGAAGTGAGGGCACGCAGCGCGCCCTCCCGTCGAACGAGGGCACTGGCTAAGTAATGAACGTGTCAGCAGCGATGACGCACGTCCAGTTTCAAGTACCGCGTGAAGGAAGCCGAGTGACAGCGGAGGGAGTTAGTGACATGGGTTAGCAGCAGTAGCAGCTGTAGAACATTACTGCTGAAGGCCTACGAGATATAAGTGTCTAGGGCCTACAAGAACCTTAATCTGGCCCTGACTGAAGGCCTACGAGATAGAAGTATCTAGGGCCTACAAGAACCTTAATCCAGCCCTTACTGAAGGCCTATGAGACAGAAGTGTCTAGGGCCTACAATAAACCTCAATCCGGCCCTGACTGAAGGCCTACGAGATATAAGTGTCTAGGGCCTACAAGAACCTTAATCCAGCCCTGACTGAAGGCCTACGAGATAGAAGTGTCTAGGGCCTACAAGAACCTTAATCTGGCCCTGACTGAAGGCCTACGAGATATAAGTGTCTAGGGCCTACAATAAACCTCAATCCAGCCCTGACTGAAGGCCTACGAGATAGAAGTGTCAAGGCCCTACAAGAACCTTAATCCGGCCCTGACTGAAGGCCTACGAGACAGAAGTGTCTAGGGCCTACAAGAACCTTAATCCAATTTCGATTTAAAGCTTTCGTGACTGCAATGATTCATCTTCTTTGGTTCTTTCGGTAAAGTCACGTAGAATGAGAATAAAATAATAAATTGATAAAATAAAATAACACAATAATATTCTCACGACGTTTCGGCCACAACACAAGCGGCCTTCATCAGGTGAAGGGGGCGAGACTGTCTGGTAGGACAGCGCTGGAGTGAGAGAGCCACGTTCAGATCACGGCTTTTAAGCTGTGTGAGAGGAACAAAGAGCCTTGACAAAGGAATTAGCATAAAATTTAGCATTGAAATGGCTGAATGATTAGCTTGTGACTGGTCACAGAAATAGCTATGTTAAAAGTTAAAGCATACACATCCGCAGAGGCACCCATTGTTAAAAGGAATTAGCATAGAATTTAGCATTGAAATAGCTAAGTTAAGGCATACACATCCGCAGAGGCACCCCTTGACAATGGGATTAGCATAGAATTTAGCATTGAAATGGCTGAGTGATTCGCTTGTAACTGCTACAGAAATAGCTACGTTGAAGTCAGAGCATACACATTCACCGAGGCACTTAGTACAAATCAAACAGGAGAATTTAGCATTGAAATAACTAGGCGAATTTAGCATTGAAATAACTGGGTGATTTGCTAGTGACTGGTCACAGAAATGACTACACATCTGAGCTATTCACAGTACTATATAGTGAACCAATAAAAACTAAAATATAAATTACCTTCATGTTATCAATAAACTCTATAGAATATATAGATGAAGGCCGCTTGTGTTGTGGCCGAAACGTCGTGAGAATATTATTGTGTTATTTTATTTTATCAATTTATTATTTTATTCTCATTCTACGTGACTTTACCGAAAGAACCAAAGAAGATGAACCTTAATCCAGCCCTGACCGTTGCTGGCGCTTGGCTCGGCTGCCTGGCAACAAGTCCCCGAGGGCGCCCATCCCCAGGTGCCACAGCTCGGCCAGGTCGAGAGCCAGGCTGAGGCCGCCCACGGCGTACATCACGTACAGGAAGACGGTCTTCTCCGTGGGCCTCGACACGAAGCAGTCGACGCGGTGGCGGCAAGGGTGGCGGCGGGGGCACTCGAAGCGGGGGATCACCTCCAAGCCGTACATCACGTACTGGCCCAGAAGGAAGCCCACTTCGGCCACCGTGCGCAGGACGAGCTGCAGCGTGTACGCCCACATGAGGCCGTCGGCCCGGATCGCGCGGCGCCCGTCGTGCCATCTGTGGTCGTTCTTCTTGACCTCGCCAGCCTCGTCGGCAAACTCCCCTCCTTTCTCCGCTTCGACATTCTCCTCGGCTTGCTCGGTCCGTCGGTGCTTTTTGTGGCCGGTCGAGCCTTCTGACCTGCGGATAACGACGCGGGAATGAAAGTTTAAAAATATCCTTCTCACCAAAACAAAGAGTGGAATTAAGGTTTTTTTTTGGGGGGGGGGGGGCCTTCATCGTCATTATCATCATCACGATTATCGTCGTCGTCGTAACTCTACTAGACCTCTGTATCCTGTGTATGGCGAAGGCGAGGTAGAGAATGCTGGGCGCCGCCACGGTGATAATCTGAAAAATCCAGAAGCGCACGTAGGAGAGGGGAGCGAAGGAGTCGTAGCAGACGTTTGTGCAGCCCGGCTGTTGCGAGTTGCACATGAACGAGCTCTGCTCGTCGTGGTAGATGGATTCGCCCGCCGCGATAGTCAGCATGATGCGCAAAATCAGGAACGTGGTGAGCCAGAGCTTGCCCAGGTACGTCGAGTGCAGAGATATCTCCTCCAACAGATGGGTCAGGAAGCTCCAGCTCATTGCGACCGCCGGCTCACCAAAAGCGTTGCCCGCCTGAGAATTCCAGAAGAGAGACGCGGATTTAGACGGCGCGTTGGCCGGCCGCGCGTCAACCAATGTCGCACGTTGGGCACCGCATTCAGCTCGAGACACCGTCGATCGTCATCGATTATCCGTCACCACACGATTATCATCCGACATTATCCAGCGGTCCTGGGCCGATCTGGCGAAACTGGCAAAGCCGCTCCAAAGGCCGTAGTAAACCAGTCCCGGCGATCGGCACCATTGTGCAGCGTGACCAAAAAAAAGCGTAGCCGCACTTGTGTTAGAGGATGTCTCACCCGTCCTCACACACTCTGGTGTTAAACCGGAGCCGGTCATGAGCACACTGGGCAGATGTGAGAAATTCTGCACTCTCGCCACATCTGAGCACTATTAATTCAGCAGTGCATAGTGACTGTGGTGGTCCGTGCTATTACTACAGCAGTGCATAGTGTGGTGGTACCTGCTTTCCCTGCAGCAGTGCATGCATACTGTGGTGTAAGCTGCTATGATTAGAGCAGGGCAAGCGAAAGTGGTGGTACCTGCTATGATTAGAGTAGTACATGCTGACTCTATAGCAGTATTAATGGACTGTACAGTAGTACATGCTGACTCTATAGCATTAGATATCGACTCTACAGTAGTACATGCTGACTGTATAGCAGTATTAATGGACTGTACAGTAGTACATGCTGACTGTATAGCAGTAGATATCGACTCTACAGTATTAATAGTGATTCTATAGCAGTATTAATAGTGACTCTATAGCAGTATTAATAGTGACTCTATAGCAGTATTAATAGTGACTCTATAGCAGTATTAATAGTGACTCGATAACAGTATTAATATTCACTCTATCGCATTATTAATAGTGACTCTATAACAGTATTAATAGTCACTCTATAGCAGTATTAATAGTCCCTCTATAGCGGTATTTATAGTGACTCTATAACAGTATTAATAGTGACTCTATAGCAGTATCAATAGTCACTCTACAGCAGTATTAATAGTGACTCTATAGCAGTATTAATAGTGACTCTATAGCAGTATTAATAGTCACTCTATAGCAGTATTAATAGTTACTCTATAGCAGTATCAATAGTCACTCTATAGCAGTATTAATAGTGACTCTATAGCAGTATTAATAGTGACTCTATAGCAGTATTAATATTGACTCTATAGCAGTATTAAGTCACTATATAGCAGTATTAATAGTGACTCTATAGCAGTATTAATAGTGACTCTATAGCAGTATTAATAGTGACTCTATTTCAGTATTAATAGTCACTCTATAACAGTATTAATAGTGACTCTATATCAGTATTAATAGTGACTCTATAACAGTATTAATAGTGACTCTATAGCAGTATTAATAGTGACTATATAGCAGTATTAATAGTGACTCTATAGCAGTATTAAAAGTCACTCTATAGCAGTATTAATAGTCACTCTATAGCAGTATCAATAGTCACTCTATAGCAGTATTAATAGTGACTCTATAGAAGTATTAATAGTCACTCTATAGCAGATTTAATAGTCCCTCTATAGCAGTATTAATAGTGACTCTATAGCAGTATTAATAGTGACTCTATAGCAGTATCAATAGTCACTCTATAGCAGTATTAAGTCACTCTATAGCAGTATTAATATTGACTCTATAACAGTATTAATAGTGACTCTATAGCAGCATTAATAGCGACTCTATAGCAGTATTAATAGTGACTCTATAGCAGTATTAATAGTGACTCTATAACAGTATTAATAGTGACTCTATAGCAGTATTAATAGTGACTCTATAGCAGTATTAATAGTGACTCTATAACAGTATTAATAGTGACTCTATAGCAGTATTAATAGTGACTCTATAACAGTATTAATAGTGACTCTATAACAGTATTAATAGTCACTCTATAGCAGTATTAATAGTGACTCTATAACAGTATTAATAGTGACTCTATAACAGTATTAATAGTGACTCTATAGCAGTATCAATAGTCACTCTATAGCAGTATTAATAGTGACTCTATAGCAGTATTAAGTCACTCTATAGCAGTATTAATAGTGACTATAACAGTATTAATAGTGACTCTATAACAGTATTAATAGTGACTCTATAACAGTATTAATAGTGACTCTATAACAGTATTAATAGTGACTCTATAACAGTATTAATAGTGACTCTATAGCAGTATTAATAGTGACTCTATAGCAGTATTAATAGTGACTCTATAGCAGTATTAATAGTGACTCTATAGCATTATTAATAGTGACTCTATATCAGTATTAATAGTGACTCTATAACAGTATTAATAGTGACTCTATAGCAGTATTAATAGTGACTCTATAGCAGTATTAATAGTGACTCTATAACAGTATTAATAGTGACTCTATAGCAGTATTAATAGTGACTCTATAACAGTATTAATAGTGACTCTATAACAGTATTAATAGTGACTCTATAACAGTATTAATAGTGACTCTATAGCAGTATTAATAGTGACTCTATAACAGTATTAATTGTCACTCTATAACAGTATTATTAGTGACTCTATAACAGTTTTAATAGTGACTCTATAACAGTATTAATAGTGACTCTATAACAGTATTAATAGTGACTCTGTAACAGTATTAATAGTGACTCTATAACAGTATTAATAGTGACTCTATAGCAGTATTAATAGTGACTCTATAACAGTATTAATTGTCACTCTATAACAGTATTATTAGTGACTCTATAACAGTTTTAATAGTGACTCTATAACAGTATTAATAGTGACTCTATAACAGTATTAATAGTGACTCTGTAACAGTATTAATAGTGACTCTATAACAGTATTAATAGTGACTCTATAACAGTATTAATAGTGACTCTATAGCAGTATTAATAGTGACTCTATAACAGCATTAATAGTGACTCTATAGCAGTATTAATAGTCACTGTATAACAGTATTAATAGTGACTCTATAGCAGTATTAATAGTGACTCTATAGCAGTATCAATAGTCACTCTATAGCAGTATTAAGTCACTCTATAGCAGTATTAATATTGACTCTATAACAGTATTAATAGTGACTCTATAGCAGCATTAATAGCGACTCTATAGCAGTATTAATAGTGACTCTATAGCAGTATTAATAGTGACTCTATAACAGTATTAATAGTGACTCTATAGCAGTATTAATAGTGACTCTATAGCAGTATTAATAGTGACTCTATAACAGTATTAATAGTGACTCTATAGCAGTATTAATAGTGACTCTATAACAGTATTAATAGTGACTCTATAACAGTATTAATAGTCACTCTATAGCAGTATTAATAGTGACTCTATAACAGTATTAATAGTGACTCTATAACAGTATTAATAGTGACTCTATAGCAGTATCAATAGTCACTCTATAGCAGTATTAATAGTGACTCTATAGCAGTATTAAGTCACTCTATAGCAGTATTAATAGTGACTATAACAGTATTAATAGTGACTCTATAACAGTATTAATAGTGACTCTATAACAGTATTAATAGTGACTCTATAACAGTATTAATAGTGACTCTATAACAGTATTAATAGTGACTCTATAGCAGTATTAATAGTGACTCTATAGCAGTATTAATAGTGACTCTATAGCAGTATTAATAGTGACTCTATAGCATTATTAATAGTGACTCTATATCAGTATTAATAGTGACTCTATAACAGTATTAATAGTGACTCTATAGCAGTATTAATAGTGACTCTATAGCAGTATTAATAGTGACTCTATAACAGTATTAATAGTGACTCTATAGCAGTATTAATAGTGACTCTATAACAGTATTAATAGTGACTCTATAACAGTATTAATAGTGACTCTATAACAGTATTAATAGTGACTCTATAGCAGTATTAATAGTGACTCTATAACAGTATTAATTGTCACTCTATAACAGTATTATTAGTGACTCTATAACAGTTTTAATAGTGACTCTATAACAGTATTAATAGTGACTCTATAACAGTATTAATAGTGACTCTGTAACAGTATTAATAGTGACTCTATAACAGTATTAATAGTGACTCTATAACAGTATTAATAGTGACTCTATAGCAGTATTAATAGTGACTCTATAACAGCATTAATAGTGACTCTATAGCAGTATTAATAGTCACTGTATAACAGTATTAATAGTGACTCTATAACAGTATTAATAGTCACTCTATAGCAGTAATAATAGTAACTCTATAACAGTATTAATAGTGACTATAACAGCATTAATAGTGACTCTATAACAGTATTAATAGTGACTCTATAACAGTATTATTAGTGACTATAGCAGTATTAATAGTGACTCTATAACAGTATTAATAGGGACTCTATAGCAGTATTAATAGTGACTCTATAACAGTATTAATAGTGACTCTATAACAGTATTAATAGTGACTCTATAACAGTATATTTAGTGACTCTATAGCACAAAGTACTCACGTGACACAGTGACGCGATGTGGCCGTGAGGTCGACCGAACGCGCATCACGTGGCAGGGTCCGCCCCCCCACGTGGCAGGGTCCTCCCCCACGTGGCAGGGTCCGCCCCCCGCCCCACGTGACAGGGTCCGCCCCCCCACGTGGCAGGGTCCGCCCCCACGTGGCAGGGTCGTGTGCCCATAGGTGGTAGTGGATGTGAAAGACCCAACGCAGATCTCCGGGTTTGATAATCCGTGGGGTTACTCGCCCCCCACCATAGTAATGTGGAGTTTCCACCACTGGTTCAGGGCTGTAAACAGCCCCCCCCGCCTCGCCCATACCTCCCCCCCCCCCACAAAACCAAGACCCCAATGAACCCCTCCCCCACACTGTCCACTCGCTCCAATTCCCACCTCCCCGTCCTACCAGACCCATCCTCACCACCTCCCTGTGATCCTTCCTAATGACCCCACAATCTTTTCATTAATCAGTCGCGACCCAGTCGCTAGGGTCCACGGTGTCCGCTCGCCACGAGCTACAATTTGCCCGGGGCTTCGATTCTCTCTGCATGCGTCGATGATCCGGCATCATAATTGTTCACCCGGCATAAAACATCCAGCCCGCATCTTTCTATGGCCCTGGTGGCTACTAGTCACGTGCCACCTAATTGGTACCTATTTTATCGACCACTCCCACCGAGGCATGATGATGATGATGGGCTGAGTCAATACCACCCCCTCTCCAGAGCAGGACTTGAACCTGGCCGGGCTTACGATTTTAATGACGCAGCAGAGTGGCGGCAGTCGACCTGGGCACTGAGTCACTTAGCCAGGAGCTGAACTCACCGTATCCGATACAAAGTGGAGGGGGTGCGGCGGTGGGCGGTGGGGGGTGGGGGGGAAGCCGAACTTGGCCGATCCCATCTCTAAATGTAAATTGTGACCACCGAGACCCATTGTCGGGCAGGGCACTGCCAGCCCCCCCCCCCCACAACGTCCAGCGGGGTGGTACAGTCCGGGTGGGTCACCAAGCCCCGCCCACGCGCCGCCAGTCGCTCGCTCCGACCGCGCGCGCGGTCGGTAATTGTCGCGGGGTGCTCCACTTGGAGTTGCCACCTGTCCCGGTTTCTCTTCCTGGTAAGTTCGCATTTGCCGACGTCCGGGGAAGTCTCGAATCCTTTCCCGGGATATTGAAAGTCCAGGGTCAGCTGTATCAGCAACAATAATAATAATCTCGACTTGAAGTTTTCGTGACTGCAGGGATCCACACTCTTAGTTTCTTTCGGTAAAGTTATGTAGTAGGTATAAGATAAAATGTTGTTTTAATTTAAATTATTTTATTACCTACTTGACTTTACCGAGATACCCATAGAGCGGCTCTCTGTTGATTGGTTGATGAACACGATTGTACTGTTCAGAATAAAACCTCAACCAAAATCTTCAAAAATTTTAACTACAGTATTCAACCAACCTTCACTTGATGTACTTGCAGTGTATAATAGTTTAAAACTTACAGGAATTGTAACTATTGATATATTGATAGATTTGAGCCGATTTCATAACTAAACATTAAATGTATCAGAGACCGAATGGTTAAACACTGTGTTTTGATCTTTTTTCCTTTGCATTCATTAACATTAAAAGGCATTAATCTTATAATTTGTTTTATGCAGTGTTTAAATTGGCCATACTATATATACTTCAAAATGTATTTGTACAAAAAAACGCCTTTGCACTGGCTGCTGTGTGCATTTAATCCACGTAAAAACAAATCAGCATTAGCCACTCATAACAGATTTGTAACTCGTACAGCAAGCGTAGTCATTACCTGGACCTTAATGAACCACATTAAACCAATCTATTTCGAGCAATATTAAATCACCGAGGGAGTACTCCCAAAGAAATTAAGATGCCTGGCAATGTCATTATTATTCTTGGTTCTTTCGGTAAAAGTCACGTAGAAGGGAAACACCTGATGATGACTGCTCGTGTTGCAGTCGAAACTTCGTGAGAATTTTATTGTTTTATATTTTTATTATTTTATTGTTTCCCTTCTACGTGCAGGTGACTTTACCGAAAGAACCAAGAATATAAATCCCTGCAGTCACGAAAGCTTTAAATCAAAATGTCATTATTGTTAAGTACTCACCTTTAACCTTTGCGAGTGGCGTGGCATAGCGCTGCCTGCGACGCCACTACTGACGCCTGCAGGCCACGGTAGAAACTTGAGAGGGGGACATCTCGGATAAAAGTCACAGAGGGAGCCAATCGGGAAGGGCGCTCGCAGGTTCCAGAAGGAGGGCGTGGCCGGGGAGGGGCGTGGCCTCGCTGAGAGTCCAGGAGGGGCCCCTGTGTGGGACCTCGTGGCTGTTGCTGGGAAGTGGGATGATTGCCCGTCGTGCTACTCACGTCCATCGTCGTCACCATCTCGTCGTCGCCTCCGAGAGAGAGACACAGGGATAGAGAAAGGGACAGAGAGAGAGACACAGGGATAGAGAAAGAGACAGACAGAGAGAGAGACACAGGGATAGAGAAAGGGACAGACAGAGACACAGAGAGACACAGGGATAGAGAAAGGGACAGACAGAGAGAGAGACACAGAGAGAGACACAGGGATAGAGAAAAGGACAGACAGAGAGAGACACAGAGAGAGACACAGAGATAGAGAATGAGACATACAGAGAGAGACACAGGGATAGAGAAAGAGACAGACAGAGAGACACAGAGAGAGACACAGGGATACAGAAAGAGACAGACAGAGAGAGACACAGGGATAGAGAAAGAGACAGACAGAGAGAGACACAGGGATAGAGAAAGAGACAGACAGAGAGAGAGACACAGAGAGAGACACAGGGATAGAGAAAGAGACAGAGAGAGACACAGAGAGAGACACAGGGATAGAGAAAGAGACAGACAGAGAGACACAGAGAGAGAGGCAGACACAGAGAGAGACAAAGAGAGACAGAAACAGAGACTCAGCAGGCCAAGTGTTACTAAGTAGACGTCACGAGCTGGCGTGTGTAGTAGATGTAGTACTGTGTAGTAGTAGTACTGTGTAGTAGTGCTGGGTAGTAGTACTGTGTAGTAATAGTACTGTGTAGTAATACTGTGTAATAGCACTGTGTAGTAGTACTGTGTAGTAGTAGTACTGTGTAGTAGTAGTACTGTGTAGTAGTACTGTGTAATAGTACTGTGTAGTAGTACTGTGTAGTAGTAGTACTGTGTAGTAGTACTGTGTAATAGTACTGTGTAGTAGTAGTACTGTGTAGTAGTACTGTGTAGTAATGGTACTGTGTAGTAGTAGTACTGTGTAGTAGTAGTACTGTGTAGTAGTACTGTGTAGTAATAGTACTGTGTAATAGTACTGTGTAGTAGTACTGTGTAGTAGTACTGTGTAGTAGTAATACTGTGTAGTAGTACTGTGTAGTAGTAGTACTGTGTAGTAGTACTCTGTAGTAATAGTACTGTGTAGTAGTACTGTGTAGTAGTAGTACTGTGTAGTAATAGTACTGTGTAGTAGTAGTACTGGGTAGTAGCACTGTGTAGTAGTAGTACTGTGTAGTAGTACTGTGTAGTAGTAGTACTGTGTAGTAATAGTACTGTGTAGTAGTAGTACTGTGTAGTAGTAGTACTGTGTAGTAGTACTGTGTAGTAGTACTGTGTAGTAGTGCTGTGTAGTATTAGTACTGTGTAGTAGTAGTACTGTATAGTAGTAGTAGTACTGTTTAATAGTAGTACTGTGTAGTAGTACTGTGTAGTAGTACTGTGTAGTAGTAGTACTGTGTAGTAGTAGTACTGTGTAGTAATAGTACTGTGTAGTAGTACTGTGTGGTAGTAGTACTGTGTAGTAGTAGTACTGTGTAGTAGTGATGTGTAGTAGTACTGTGTAGTAGTAGTACTGTGTAATAGTACTGTGTGGTAGTAGTACTGTGTAATAGTACTGTGTAGTAGTAGTACTGTGTAGTAGTACTGTGTAATAGTACTGTGTAGTAGTAGTACTGTGTAGTAGTAGTACTGTGTAGTAGTAGTACTGTGTCCTACTACCACTATAATGTGTAGTCTCCTGTATGAGTTTAAGGGGAGACGCAGCAAAAGTAGCAGCAGGAGATGTTTCATCTCTCTCTTTCGATGTCCCTCTCTCATCTCTCCCCATCTCACCCCCTCCCTCCCCACGGCTCTCCGTCGCTGAATCAACGCCAAGAAGGCCCCAGCGTGCTCCTCACTCCTCGCTTGGAGCTGTCCCTGGTGCGGACAGTTTATATACACGTAATATACAGTTTATATATACATAATATACAGTTCATATATACATGATATACAGTTTATGTACACACACAAAAAACAGTTTAGATTACGCATAATCATCATACATCGCCTCACGATAATTTTCATTTCACCACGTAAGGCCCCACATCCATGCTCACAAATGCCCACACTCACAGAGACCCATACTTACAAAGACCCACAGAGACCCATACCCACAGAGACGCACACTCATAGAGACCCACTGCTACCCACAGAGACCCATACCCACAGAAACCCACAGTCATAGAGACCCACTGCTACCCACAGACACCCATACCCACAGAAACCCACACTCATAGAGACCCACTGCTACCCACAGAGACCCATGGTCACAAATGCCCACACTCATAGAGACCCACTGCTACCCACAGAGGCCCATACCCACAGAAACCCACACTCATAGAGACCCACTGCTACCCACAGAGACCCATACCCACAGAAACCCACACTCATAGAGACCCACTGCTACCCACAGAGACCCATACCCACAGAAACCCACACTCATAGAGACCCACTGCTACCCACAGAGACCCATGCTCACAAATGCCCACACTCATAGAGACCCACTGCTACCCACAGAGGCCCATACCCACAGAAACCCACACTCATAGAGACCCACTGCTACCCACAGAGACCCATACCCACAGAAACCCACACTCATAGAGACCCACTGCTACCCACAGAGACCCATACCCACAGAAACCCACACTCATAGAGACCCACTGCTACCCACAGAGACCCATACCCACAGAAACCCACACTCATAGAGACCCACTGCTACCCACAGAGACCCATACCCACAGAGACGCACACTCATAGAGACCCACTGCTACCCACAGAGACCCATACCCACAGAAACCCACACTCATAGAGACCCACTGCTACCCACAGAGACCCATACCCACAGAGACCCACACTCATAGAGACCCACTGCGACCCACAGAGACTCATACCCACAGAAACCCACACTCATAGAGACCCACTGCTACCCACAGAGACCCATACCCACAGAAACCCACACTCATAGAGACCCACTGCTACCCACAGAGACCCATACCCACAGAAACCCACACTCATAGAGACCCACTGCTACCCACAGAGACCCATACCCACAGAAACCCACACTCATAGAGACCCACTGCAACCCGCAGAGACCCATTCCCACAGAAACCCACACTCATAGAGACCCACTGCTACCCACAGAGACTCATACCCACAGAAACCCACACTCATAGAGACCCACTGCTACCCACAGAGACCCATACCCACAGAAACCCACACTCATAGAGACCCACTGCTACCCACAGAGACCCATACCCACAGAAACCCACACTCATAGAGACCCACTGCTACCCAGAGACCCATACCCACAGAAACCCACACTCATAGAGACCCACTGCTACCCACAGAGACCCATACCCACAGAAACCCACACTCATAGAGACCCACTGCTACCCACAGAGACTCATACCCACAGAAACCCACACTCATAGAGACCCACTGCTACCCACAGAGACCCATGCTCACAAATGCCCACACTCATAGAGACCCACTGCTACCCACAGAGACCCATATCCACAGAAACCCACACTCATAGAGACCCACTGCTACCCACAGAGACCCATTCCCACAGAAACCCACACTCATAGAGACCCACTGCTACCCACAGAGACCCATATCCACAGAAACCCACACTCATAGAGACCCACTGCTACCCACAGAGACCCATACCCACAGAAACCCACACTCATAGAGACCCACTGCTACCCACAGAGACCCATGCTCACAAATGTCCACACTCATAGAGACCCACTGCTACCCACAGAGACCCATATCCACAGAAACCCACACTCATAGACACCCACTGCTACCCACAGAGACCCATGCTCACAAATGTCCACACTCATAGAGACCCACTGCTACCCACAGAGACCCATATCCACAGAAACCCACACTCATAGACACCCACTGCTACCCACAGAGACCCATACCCACAGAAACCCACACTCATAGACACCCACTGCTACCCACAGAGACCCATACCCACAGAAACCCACACTCATAAAGACCCACTGCTACCCACAGAGACCCATTCCCACAGAAACCCACACTCATAGAGACCCATTACTACCCACAGAGACCCATATCCACAGAAACCCACACTCATAGAGACCCATTACTACCCACAGAGACCCATACCCACAG
This sequence comes from Petromyzon marinus, assembly GCF_048934315.1. Taxonomy (NCBI): domain Eukaryota; kingdom Metazoa; phylum Chordata; class Hyperoartia; order Petromyzontiformes; family Petromyzontidae; genus Petromyzon; species Petromyzon marinus. Next base: position 126,692 of record NW_027422683.1, read on the forward strand.
AAACCCACACTCATAGAGACCCACTGCTACTCACAGAGACTCATTCCCACAGAAACTCACACTCATAGAGACCAGGGACGTGCGGTCAGGGGAGGCAAGGGAGGCAGAGCCTCACCTGTGATACTCCAATGAAAACAGCTGTTACGAAAAGTAAAAATAAAGAATAATCCAATAAAATAAATATTAAGATTTTTCCACTGATGTGTGTTATGAATGTAATTTCTGTACGATTCCAATCATTTTTAGAGTCAAAATCGCCAAATTTGCGGAGCTCCGCTGCAAATACAGGAAGAGACGAGTGGTGAGGCAGCGACGAGCTCAGCCTCCCCTCTGATTGCGCAACCCCTCAGTAACTGGATGGAGCGTGGGCAAAAAGCGCGTGCTTGTTACTATCTCAGTATGTCACCAATGTAATGTTTGTAGACCCCTTCATTTCATATCCTCGCCTTCCATACTCCAGGTAACTTATTTCACGTGTGTGTATAAAGATATGTAGGGCCGCTGGTCTCGTCGTGAAACTGCAATGAAAAAGCACCAGGGGAGGCAGCTCTCACATCTGCCTCACTGAGGGGGACGTGTCTAACACGCCCCCTCAGTGAGGCCACGCCCACATCAGTGAGGCCACGCCCCCCTCAGTGTGTGAATCTGGCTCTGACACCAGCCAGTGCCTCCCCCAGCGATTGACCTCACCGCACGTCACTGATAGAGACCCACGGAGAGCCACAGAAACCAGCACACTCACAGAGACCTACAGAGAACCACGCAGAGGTGACGGTGTTGGAGGCGATGACGGCCGCGATGGTTGCTGTGACGGCACAGGAGGGGCCGAGCAAGAATCCGACCGGTGACAACCGCCGGCCATGGAGAGGGGCCGAGGTCGAGGAGGAGAAGTCAACCGCGGGAGGATCTCCGACATCTCGGACAGGCTAAGGCAGCTGATTGACGCCGACAGGGGGCAGCAGCGGCCGCCGGACAGGGAGGGCCGGGGGCGGGGGGTCAGCGGCGGGGCCGGAGGCGACAGGGAGTCGAGGAGGGACTCACGGGTGAGGCAGAGGGAGGCGGTGGAGCAGGCGAGGGTTGCGATGGAGCGCGAGGTGTTCTTGAGGGAGCAGTTCTCGCGGCATCGGAGTTCTGTCGAGAGGCGACAGGAGCTACAGGAGCTCACCAGCCGGGGGCGGAACGTCCACTTCAACCCGACGGAGGAGGCGTGGAGACACGCCGGGGGGGGCACGGCGGGGCGCGGGGGGAGAGGTGGAGGGAGCAGAGTTGGGGGAGGGGGGGTTATAGAGGAGGCGGAGGGAGGAGGGGTGGGTGGAGCGGGGGGAGGGGTGGAGAGAGGGGGAGGAGGAGGGAGGGCGGAGGGAGGGGGTGCAGGGCGGGGCGGGGAGAGGGGTCGGAGGGGGCGTGAGTGGATGGAGCGACTGCGACAGGCGATGACGCTGAGATGGAACCCGTATCATCAGTTCGGGAGGGGGGGGTCAGGAGGGACGAGCAGTGGGTGAGGGAGATAGGGAGGGGAGAGAGGGGTGGGAGGGAGGGGAGGGGTGGAAGGGAGGGGAGGAGGGAGGGGAGAGAGGGGTGGGAGGGAAGGGGAGAGGGTGGAAGGGGAGGATGGAGGGGGGGTGAGAGCGGCCTGCTCCAAGCGTCTCAGCATCGCACAGTGCGAGGGTGGTAGGTGGTGTCAAAATGCCTCCAAGTGTCCCCAGGTCTCCACGTGGAACCCTGAGGAGGTTTCCGCCTTTTTGCGTTCGGGCTTCGGACGTGGAGTTGTTGTAGACATGATGGGCTGAGTCGGCCCCCAACCAGGGATTGAACTGGTGTCCTTCCTTGTTCGATGGTTATCGTTTGTTTGTTGACGTTAATTATTTTGACATTAGGTTTAAAGTTACCTTTGCTGAATGCCACAATTGACACTGGGCGTGCGTTCATTAAAAGCGGTTCAAAATGTGTGGAGGATCGAACTAAATTACCTTATACAGGCTGTGTTTATCTATAGTGGGTATTACATCTGGGTGAAAGGATCCACCAGGGAAGCCTCTGAAACGTTCCTGAAGGTTCCAAGAGGGGCGTGGCCAGAGGCGGGGCTTAGCCTCCGTGGAGCGTTTATAAGCCGGGGGCACAGCAACGTTAGGGGTCGGTGTTGAAGATCGAGAGGAGCTCCCCATAGCTGCTGCTGCCCCGCCATCTCCACCGGCCACGTGGCGTCGAGACCTCCAGCCGCTCAGCCGCTCCCCAGCACGCCGTCAGCCGGCGGCGTGTTGGTGAGTGGGTTTATGGCCACATGGCGCTTACCCCGCTCACCCCACTCACCAACACGCCGCCATCAGCCGGCGGCGTGTTGGTGAGCGGGGTGAGCGCGGGTGGACATCCGCAGAGAGAGAGAGAGGAACAAGTCTGTGCGAATATTTATTAATAAACAAACTTCAAGTCTTTACCGTGTCGGAGCCACTCATTACATGGATATAAAAATTGTGTGCAGTGCAAGGGGCATGTCCCCGCAGCTGTATGAAATACACTACACTACACACTACTACACTATACACTACAATACACACTAGTGCTGTGCTAGTACACTACACTATACACTACACACTAGTGCTGTGCTAGTACACTACACTATACACTAAACTACTCTACACTATATTACACACTACACTACACACTAGTGCTGTGCTAGTACACTACACTATACAATACACTACACACTAGTGCTGTGCTAGTACAATACACTACACACTAGTGCTGTGCTAGTGTGTATTTACGTGCGCGTGTTTAAACGTATCTTTGTACGAGCGGTAGGGCAGCGGTTAGCGCTACGCTGCGCTACGAACCCGGAGACCCGGGTTCGTTTCCCGCTCACGGCCAACACCGCCAGTGACGATTATCTGAACCGGTCCTCGGCCTTCCCTAGGTCGACTCAGCCTAAAGATGAGTACCCAGTGTGATGTGAGCATCGCTACTCGGGATACAAAGGCGGCCGGGCGCGGTGCTGGCTACCCACCCCGTGTGCCGTGCCAGCCTTCATAAGTGCCCGCTAACAGCACTTGCCCCTAGAGTCTGTTAATGCTCTACCGGGGATCTTTGTTCTTGTTGTTGTGTACGAGTGGGGAGCGGTAATTTAGTGGCTATCGCACTGCACTCCGTAACCCGGTGACCCAAATTGCAGTCCTGCTCATGACACACAACAGTGGCAGATATTTAAACCAGTCCTGGGTTTTCCCTACATCGATGTAGTCTTGAATGACTTCCTAGTGTGGTGTGTAAATACCAGGGGAGACAAAGGCGGCCCGGTGCGGTGTTGGCCACCCTCCCCCTCGAGTGCCGTGCGTGCCGGCGTTTATAGGAGTGTGAGTACCTGGTACGGTGTGTAAACATTGCCACTAGGGAGATAAAGGCGGTCGGGCGTGGTGCTGGCCACCCACCCCCTCGTGTACCGTTCCGGCCTTCATAGGTGCTCGCTAACAGCACTTGCCCCTACAGTCTGTTAAGGCTATATGGGGGATCTTTGTCTTTGTGTGAGTGCAAAAAGATCAGGCAACATGACTGGCACAGAAAATTGCTTGAGATTATTTTAAAAGCATGGGTTTAGAAAAGTGAACAAAGCATGTCTCTATGATGTGCATTACCATTGAAGGGTGCATTGGGTTCAAAACCATCCGCATAGCCTCAAATCTGCATTAATGCCAATTTGTCTCCGTATCTGGTAAGATCATAGTATTACAGGAGGTCCTCTCACGCGCTAACCCAAACTGATGTGAGTGCACGATCTCTGTATTAGTTTTTTTTATTGTCCTTAACTCAAATCAAACAATATGCAGTTCAGGTCAAATAAGACATTCCTTTTTAATGCTTTCCAACCAAGGTTAAGATGTTTATGCATTAGCTCTGTTCGTTCATATCTGCCCATCTGTCTGTTGCATGGCATTTCGATAACCCTCTTAAAGATGTATGGACTGATGCTGTACATAAAGATGTGGAGCTGAGTGGACTTGCCGATGACCGGTACCAGCGGTGTCAAGATCGGCCTCTGTGGAGGAGGCTCGTGAAGCACGCTGCTGGGCAGTTGGAGGCAGTCGCCCTCCAGTAACAACGGAGGGCGGATGAGCGACGCTCACGACAACGAGCGGAGCGTCTACCACACCAAGTCGGTGCAGTGGTGCCTGTCAATCATCTTATTGAGCACATGGCAACTTGGGTCTGTCCTGTGAGCTGGCAGAGAGCCTTCGACATATCACGTGGCCTCAACACGTAAGACAAAACTATAATTCGTGTTGTAGAGAATGTACCTCCTCCTATACGTGTAACTTTCAAGTGGAATGCCTTGTAACTGATGAATGATCCGAGCGTGCTCCCTATTTCAAAGACAATGCGTTGCTCCAGATGCTTCGTGGAACACAAAAACACCGTTTGACCTGTATCACAAGAACAACGGGTCTCACCTGAGTTCTCTGTACAGGTTACTTTCAAACACACGCACACTTTGTCCTAACATCACTTATTCAATGTTTGACCCTTACAGATCAAATGTTACAAGTATGCACAAAATCAAATAAGTATTCATTCTAAATTATTGACAGGCATATTAACAAAATTTGATTACTGCAGTTAAATATACTGCATCACGTTACATCGTATTAACAAGAAGCTTTTAAAAAAAAGTTGCACATTCTGCTTCAGTGTATGTAAACCATTATTGTGTCATTCAAAACGAGTAGGCCATTGCATGCTGGCGTCTGAGTGAAAATGTAGCAAATTCTAAACATTACCTACAAACTACACAACTGAGATAACGCATCAATCATGGCCCCCTACTGACAGGCTCTTGTCCACATGCAGGCTGGTGCAGGGCCACCACCCTGTGCCACACAGGGGCAGCTGCTACTTGGGGTTGCTCTTCGAGTGTTTCAGACGAGACACTAAGCTCCGAGTTGCTGAGGCGGTTAAGCAAGTACCGTGTAAATGCAATTATTATAACATAGTGAATGCTTGGGGGCTTATTGTCTCTCGCTCCTGGATAAAGATCTACCCAACCCACAGGTCCACAAAGACTGGCCGCCCTTACTCTGCAGGTTGAACCTAGCAACTGAGTGTCCAACTTCACGTTCTTGTTATTAAAGGCCTGTGACAAAGGTGCATCCATTGTAGCGACATCATCTCAAGCTTACACATCTACCGGGTCTCCTCTTGACTTTGTATTGTCTCGGAGGAAGTCCACCCACACCTCCACTTCCACAAACTGCTGGGAGTTGCCTCGCTCTGCCTCACAGTGAGAATTCTCCTACTGCTTCACCTTGCCTCCATCCATGTGAAGGTCCCATTTTGGAGTTGAATATTCATCTTCACATTTCACCTTCACTTCTTCCCTCTTCACCATCACTTCTTCACATTTCACCTTCACTTCTTCACATTTCACCTTCACTTCTTCACATTTCACCATCACCTCTTCATATTTCACCTTCACTTCTTCACTCTTCACCATCACTTCTTCCCTCTTCATCTTCACATCTTCCCTCTTCACCATCACTTCTTCATATTTCACCTCGATACCTTTAAAAGTGTCCAAGCTGGGATTTTCTTCCGGTTCGTGTTTCATGAGGGATGGGCTCATTGCGGCACTTTGACTTTCACAAGCTGATTTCAGACTCCGCTCCTTGTGGATCTTCTGATGCTTCTGTGTTCTCTGGTGTACTTTAAGTTGTTGTTGCTGTGCAAACGCCTTCCCGCACGGAGTGAACCTGAAGGGTTTCTCTCCTGTGTGTGTTCTCTGGTGTACTTGAAGATTTGATGAATCTGCAAACGCCTTCCCACACACACTGCACTTGAAGGGTTTCTCTCCCGTGTGTGTTCTCTGGTGTACTTCAAGATTTGATGAACGTGCAAACGCCTTCCCGCACAGAGTGCACGTGAAAGGTTTCTCTCCCGTGTGTGTTCTCTGGTGTTTTTTAAGAGCAGATGACCGTGAAAATGCCTTCCCACAAACACTGCACTTGAAGGGTTTCTCTCCCGTGTGTGTTCTCTGGTGTTTTACAAGATCAGATGACTGTGCAAATGCCTTCACGCACACACTGCACTTGAAGGGTTTCTCTCCTGTGTGTGTTCTCTGGTGTTTTTTAAGAGTAGATAAATCTGAAAATGCCTTCCCACACACACTGCACTTGAAGGGTTTCTCTCCCGTGTGTGTTCTCTGGTGTTTTACAAGATCAGATGACTGTGCAAATGCCTTCCCACACACACTGCACTTGAAGGGTTTCTCTCCCGTGTGTGTTCTCTGGTGTGTTACAAGATTACATGACTGTGTAAACGCCATCCCGCACATCGTGCACCTGAAGGGTTTCTCTCCTGTGTGTGTTCTCTGGTGGTTCTGAAAAACTGATGGCCATGCAAATGCCTTGTTACACACAGTACATTTGAAGGGTTTCTCTCCTGTGTGAGTTCTCTGGTGCCGTGTCAAATTTCCAGTCCGATCCGTGCTGTATGCACACTGGTCGCATTGTTGACTTGTCGTACCGAGCTGTGCTGACTGCCTTTGCTCCATCAGACCAATTCTGCAGAGGAAGCGTCAGCTGCAGACAGAAAAAAAGAATATCCACACCATCTACACGTCAGGTACAGAGGAATGCACACGTGACTTACACGTCTATACTTATTAATATATTCATGATGTAGTGAAAAGTTTCTCAAATTCATCAGATTTGATGAACGTGCAAATGCCTTCACGCACAGAGTGCACCTGAAGGGTTTCTCTCCACGGGCTGTTATGGCACACAATTATAGGGCAAATGTCATTAATATGCCTGGAAGCCCTCGTATCTTCAAAATGAATGTTAACCCAAAACTCCGAGCACACAATTTCGGCTGTCTGACTACAAAGGAATATTTATGAAAGCTAAATTCGGCTGACATAGCAAAGGGTGTTGAAAAAATACTATTTGTGTTGTGCAGAAATGCATAAATTAATGTTCAATCGCAACTCAGGTGTGAATCCAGGCTCAGATGTCCTTGAATGCTGGGGATGAACAGTTCCGACTTCAGCTGCATGTGTGTGCTGTGTTCACATCCTGTTTCCATTCTTAGTAAGAGTTCCAGAGGAAAACAAAAAACAACTATTGTTTTGATATAACCTCCGTGTTCAACAGTGTAAATAGACTTTACTTCAAACACAAACTTGACACTGTCACACACTGCCATGAGTAAACAGGTGGCGGTGTGACCAGAACCATGCCTGGCCACCTTCATCTGCTCAGCATTAATTCTTCCTCACTCCACCAAGTAATGAATCGAGGATCAATCAACATGGCCGAGGCTATCCGTGTCTCTGTCTCTCTCTCCCCGTGGTGAAGGTGTTCCCCTCCACACATTCAGAGTCAACAGCGGCACGCGCTTAGCGTCTTTGACCGATAGATACATTGACGCACGTATTGTTGGTTCTTTCAGTAAAGTCACATAGATAGAAAATAAAAATAACAGATTAAATCTAATAAGATAAAGACCACTTGGGTTGCGATCGAAACGTCGTGGGTTTATTGCTTTATTTAAAAAAAAATATTTTTCATTTATTTTTATTATTTTATTTTCTATCTACGTGACTTTACCGAAAGAACCAAGAATATTAATTCCTGCAGTCACCAAAGTTTTAAGTCAAAACATTCACACACGTTGACAAAGCCCCACCTTGTGTTGTTGTGGGCAGGTCGCTTCTGATAACAAGAGCGGTATAGCAGCTCAAGCGGGCTTGGCCTGCTAACAAAAGAAAATAAAAACTGCGTGAATATTGACAATAAAACAAAGTTACAAAGTGGCGAGCCGGGTGAAGACAAATTAAACTTAAGCGAGATAATTAAAGTGAATGCAATCAGGCGAGGGCAGGAGGCAAGGCCCCGCGTGGCTAGGCCCCGCGTTGTAAAGTTCCAACCTGGACATCGATTCCCATGCTCGCTGCTACTCAACTGACATCCCTACGAGAGCGAGGCTCTACCTTGGTAAACAACAACCACCACCACCATGAGAATTTCTCACCTCGGATTTCAGTGCAAGCGCGGATCGGCAGTCTCCTGTTACCTCGCGACGTCACGCGGAAGCAGGTTGGGGGAGTGTGAATACCTTGGTGACATGACGTCACTAGCGAGGTACACCTCCCGTTGGCACTTCATGCCGATGAGGTCATGCTGAGTGGTGACGTCACAGAGCGGGGATGCAATTTAAGTTGATTTAGCTTCATTTTTCATTGCCCCCTCCCTTGAGTGCGTGAACTCAGCAACAACAACGTGGACATTATTGTGTATACACTGTGTGTGTACGCATTGTGTGTATGTACACTATGTGTATACACTGTGTGTGTACACAGTGTACACGTACACACTGTGTGTGTACGTACACACTGTGTATGTGTACACTGTGTGTGTGTACACTGTGTGTGTGTACACTGTGTGTGTGTAGTGGGGGGCAAAGGCGGTGCATTGGCCAGTCATCTCAGTCAGTCGACCCATGGCATCTTATCATCAATTAATTTTGAATTTTATTTTATTTATTTGTATATTTTTTAATCTTTAATTTAGTTTATTTTTTATATTCTCTTTACGTGACTTTACCGAAAGAACCAGGAATATGGTAGCGCATTCTCTATTTGTTGCAGAGGTTCAAAGTTCAAATCCGACAGGCACACCTGGCTACCCCAGTAACAATCACCACAATATGCGCTGTTCTGCTTCACGGCGGATGTCAAACAGAGTATTGTGTCACTCACAACGCACAGGTCATTGCATGCTGGTGTCACGGTCAAAAATTGTGGTTAATTCCAAACATTGTCCAGAAACTCTACAACGGAAATGTTTGGCTACGTACGGTTTGAAAGAAGTGTTAGTCAAACAGAATGTGTATTTACGTGCGCGTGTTTAAACGTATCTTTGTACGAGCGGTAGGGCAGCGGTTAGCGCTACGCTGCGCTACGAACCCGGAGACCCGGGACCGTTTCCCGCTCACGGCCAACACCGCCAGTGACGATTATCTGAACCGGTCCTGGGCCTTCCCTAGGTCGACTCAGCCTAAAAATGAGTACCCAGTGTGATGTGAGCATCGCCACTCGGGAGACAAAGGTGGCCGGGCGCGGTGCTGGCTACCCACCCCCTCGTGTGCCGTGCCATCCTTCATAGGTGCTCGCTAACAGCACTTGCCCCTAGAGTCTGTTAATGCTCTACCGGGGATCTTTGTTCTTGTCGTTGTGTACGAGTGGGGAGCGGTAATTTAGTGGCTATCGCACTGCACTCATTAAACCGGTGACCCAAATTGGATTCCTGCTCATGACACAAAACAGTGGCAGATATTTAAACCAGTCCTGGGTTTTCCCTACATCGATGTAGTCTTGAATGACTTCCAAGTGTGTTGTGTAAATATCAGGGGAGACAAAGGCGGCCCGGTGCGGTGTTGGCCACCCTCCCCCTCGAGTGCCGTGCGTGCCGGCGTTTATAGCTCACCATCAGCACTTGCCCCAGCAGTCTGTTGAAGGCTGTACGGGGGATCTTTGTGTGTGTGAGTGTGTTTGTGTGCAATAAGATCAGGCAATATGACTGGCAGAGAAAATTGCTTGAGATTATTTTAAAAGCATGGGTTTAAAAAAGTGAACAAAGCATGTCTCTATTATGTGCATTACCATTGAAGGGTGCATTGGGTTCAAAGCCATCCGCATAGCCTCAAATCTGCATTAATGCCAATTTGTGTCCGTATCTGGAAAGATCATAGTATTACAGGAGGTCCTCTCACGCGCTAACCCAGACTGATGTGAGTGCACGATTTCTGTATTATAGTTGTTTTTATTGTCCTTCACTGCATCGCGTTTCACGGTGAATAACCGTTGCCTGGAACATGTATGCTTAGTGGAAAAGATTTGTACATATTGGGCCAAATTTGCATTGTCTTAGAAATTACATGCAAATCAATCAATATGCAGTTCAGGTCAAATAAAACATTCCTTTTTAACGCTTTCCAACCAAGTTTGAGATGTTAATGCATTAGCTCTGTTCGTTCATAACTGCCCATCTGTCTGTAGCATGGCATTTCGATAACCCTCTTAAAGATGTATGGACTGATGCTGTACAAGAAGGATGTGGAGCTGAGTGGGCCTGCCGATGACCGGTACCAGCGGTGTCAAGATCGGCCTCTGTGGAGGAGGCTCGTGAAGCACGCTGCTGGGCAGTTGGAGGCAGTCACCCTCCAGTAACAACGGAGGGCGGATGAGCGACGCTCACAACAACCAGCGGAGCTCGGCCACACCAAGTCGGTGCAGTGGTGCCTCTGTCAGTCATCTTATTGAGCACATGGCAACTTGGGTCTGTCCTGTGAGCTGGCAGAGAGCCTTCGACACATCACGTGGCCTCAACACGTAAGACAAAACTAGAATTCGTGTTGTAGAGAATGTACCTCCTCCTATACGTGTAACTTTTAAGTGGTATGCCACGTAACTGATGAATGATCCGAGTGTGCTCCCTATTTCAAAGACAATGAGTTGCTCCAGATGCTTCGTGAAACACAAAAGTACCCTTTGACCTGTATCACAAGAACAACGGGTCTCACCTGAGTTCTCTCTACAGGTTACTTCCAAACACACACACACTTTGTCCTAACATCACTTAATCTATGTTTGACCCTTATAAATGAAATGATGCATGTACACACAAAATCAGACAAGTGTTTAATCGAAATAATTGACAGGCATTTTAACAACATTTAATTACTGCAGTGAAATATACTGCATCAGATAATATCTGATTAAGAAGCTATTAAAAAAAATATGCAGCGTCTACTTAACAGTGGATGTAAAACATACTATTGTAGTGTCATTCAAAACGAGTAGGCCATTGCATGCTGGCGAATTCTAAACATTAGCGACAAATTGCAGAGGGGTCAAATACTTATTTCCCTCATTAAAATGCAAATCAATTTATAACATTTTTTGACATGCGTTTTTCTGGATTTTTTTGTTGTCATTCTGTTCTCTCACTGTTCAAATAAACCTACCATTTAAAATTACAGACTGATCATTTCTTCGTCTGCGGGAAAACGTACAAAATCAGCAGGGGATCAAATACTTATTTCCCTCAATGTACATACACACTGTGTGTACACACTGTGTGTGTATACACACAGTGTGTACATACAGTGTGTGTATACACTGTGTACATACACACTGTGCGTGTACACACAGTGTGCGGGTTGACTGAATGAGGCGGTGTCCAGGTTTGGCTCAGGTGTCACTCCGCCACTTGACGGTTAGCCGTGACGGAGACTCAAACTCGGGCGGCGGAGTTCATCGCGCACCGCGCTCACCGCGGCGACAACCGCTCCACCCCACGCGTTATTGAAAGATGAAATTTTCACCGAAAACTTTCGCGGCTGCAGGAATTAAAATATTCCTCATTTGCCGTCTACGTCTACGTGACTTCACCGAAAGAACCGAGAATATAGATATATGAAACACAACACACGATTCGCAATAGCTAAACGGTTTGCGCCTCGGTACATGCTAATTTGTGTCCCATTGTCTCTGAAACCCAGTCCCTCCATCTCTGGCTATTTAAGGCCTCGGTACAGAGCTGCTTCACCTCTTAACTGTGTGCGTGTCTCCCCCCATAGGTCTCTCTACGGTATGTATTCTATCACTATCTTAAATTTCACGCTCAACTTACAATTTAACAATCTTTGAAATAGCGTATTCAACCAGACCATGCGTTGTGTTTTAACCGACCGTCTGTGTTGCTTTGTACAGTTTCCAAATTTTGCTAAACCCTGTTTGATAAGTGTGATGCTCCGTCTCTCTGTATCCCCTGGTATATCTGTGTTAATTCCTTCTCCTTAAGGTCTGTATATATATATCTGCGGTTGTGTTTCCTCTACCTGATGATGATTGCTTGCGTTGCAATCGAAAAGTCGTATATTATGTAATTTTATTTTTTCTCATTTCTACGTGACTTTACCGAAAAAACCAAAGATTAATTCTGTGGATGTTTGTTTGATGCGACGTCGGTGTTGGCGGGTAGGGGGCTGCGTATTTGTGGAACGTCGTCGGTTCAGACTCAGAGTTTGCTGCCAGCGGCGGAGACCGCTGTGGCTCGCAGCTGTGGGCTTGTCGGAGCAAACCCCGAACTTGGGGGGGCTTGCCCTACTTCTTCCTCCCTCGGTGGCCGTACCAGACGAGAGCCGCTGACTTCTTTGCCAATGGAACCCATTTCAAAGCGTCTCTTCTTCTGCTGCTGCTGCTGCTTACCCAAGCATTGCCGCCACCCTTCCCAGATCGGCAGCTGTGAGCTCGTCGTAAAGATCCCTCATTGCTGCGGCGCGAAAGACGACCACGATTACAAACAGCGTCTTACAACGACAATGCAACTGAAGATGTGGATAGCGGCGACTGGGCGCATTGGCAGCTCAGGCTGCAGTACGGGAGATTTTGATGTGTGCACGACCGTGTCTCGCGTTATATATTAATACACACGCCTACTCGGGATGTGTGTTTTAAGAGAGAAGGGCCTTTGTGGTGCTCGGTTTTTTTGTTATCACCTCTGACGGATTATGGCCCATGTCGAACTTCGACTTTCATTTGAATGTTCAACCTCTTGACCCCGAGTAAGACTATACGCAGTTAATACCGCTCAGCTTATACAACAACACCTCGCTTTTACAGTTGTGTTTGATCAACCTCTTGACCCCGAGTAAGACAATACGCAGTTAATACAGCTAAGTTTTTACAACAACACCTCACTTTTACAGTTGTATTTGATCAACCTCTTGACCCCGAGTAAGACTATACGCAGTTAATACCGCTCAGCTTATACAACTACACCTCACTTTTACAGATGTGTTTGATCAACCTCTTGACCCCGAGTAAGACTATACACAGTTAATACCGCTCAGCTTATACAACAACACCTCGCTTTTACAGTTGAGTTTGATCAACCTCTTGACCCCGAGTAAGACAATACGCAGTTAATCCCGCTCAGCTTATACATCAACACCTCGCTTTTACAGTTGTATTTGATCAACCTCTTGACCCTGAGTAAGACTATACGCAGTCAATCCCGCGCAGCTTATACAATAGCCTCGCTTTTACATTTGTATTTGATCAACCTCTTGACCCCGAGTAAGACTATACACAGTTAATCCTGCTCAGCTTATACAACAATACCTCGCTTTTACAGTTGTATTTGATCAACCTCTTGACCCCGAGTAAGACTATATGCAGTCAATCCCGCGCAGCTTATACAACAATAGCCTCGCTTTTACAGTTGTATTTGATCAACCTCTTGACCCTGAGTAAGACTATACACAGTTAATCCTGCTCAGGTTAAACAACAATAACCTCGCTTTTACAGTTGTATTTGATCAACCTCTTGACCCTGAATAAGACTATACACAGTTAATCCTGCTCAGGTTAAACAACAATAACCTCGCTTTTACAGTTGTATTTGATCAACCTCTTGACCCTGAGTAAGACTATACACAGTTAATCCTGCTCAGGTTAAACAACAATAACCTTGCTTTTACAGTTGTATTTGATCAACCTCTTGACCCCGAGTAAGACTATACGCAGTTAATTCCACGCAGCTTATACAACAATACCTCGCTTTTACAGTTGTATTTGATCAACCTCTTGACCCTGAGTAAGACTATACACAGTTAATCCTGCTCAGGTTAAACAACAATAACCTCGCTTTTACAGTTGTATTTGATCAACCTCTTGACCCCGAGTAAGACTATACGAAGTTAATCCCGCTCAGTTTATACAATAGCCTCGCTTTTACAGTTGTATTTGATCAACCTCTTGACCCCGAGTAAGACTATACGCAGTTAATTCCACGCAGCTTATACAACAATACCTCGCTTTTACAGTTGTATTTGATCAACCTCTGCGCACCTTATTCGTACGTAAATGGAATTGTAAATCCACGTGAGGCAGGTAGGACTTGTGACAGCCTTTATTACGAACGAGCTTTACTACCCGGCTTCGCCCGGGACTTGGATTATCGTCTTGGATTAATTTAATATTCCCTTTTATTTGTGGAAAACCCTGAAAAAACATTGATGCCTGCAAGAAAGAAAAACATCCGAAACAAATCAATTTAACTAAATCGGATGTCTTTCACTCAAGGAAATTGAACCTTAACCAGGCAACTCGGAAATGGAATGATGTGGCGAGCTGAGAATCGTCGCGTTCCCTTAGAAATTCCAGACGGCGTAAGCTGTGCAAATTTCATGACGATTTAAAGCTTTCGTGACTGCAAGGATTCATCTTCTTTGGTTCTTTCGGTAAAGTCACCAACACGTAGAATGAGAATAAAATAATAAATTAATAAAATAACACAATAAAATTCTCACGACGTTTTGGCCACAACACAAGTGGCCCTCTTCAGGTGAAAGGAACAGACCTGTCGTCCAACCTGAAGAGGGCCACTTGTGTCGTGGCCGAAACGTCGTGATAATTTTATTGTGTTATTTTATTCTATTAATTTATTATTTTATTCTCATTCTACGCGGCGACTTTACCGAAAGAACCAAAGAAGAAATTTCATGACGTCGGAGGGTCAGCGTTCGAGAGTTTTTTGCCGCTTCGTACAAACAGACGAATCTTTATTTTATTTCGATTTAAAGCTTTCGTGACTGCAAAGATTCATCTTCTTTGGTTCTTTCGGTAAAGTCACCATTACGTAGAATGAGACTAAAATAATAAATTGATAAAATAAGATAATTTTATTGTCTTATTTTATTTTATCAATTTATTATTTTATTCTCATTCTACGTGGTGACTTTACCGAAAAAACCAAAGAAGACTTTATTTTATTATTTTATTGTTTCCCTTCAACGTGACTTTACCGAAAGAGCTAAGAAGACGAACCTTCTGCTTTGTGTTTATGAGGGCGAACTGGAAACAGTCGTGTTGACTCAGAACATCGAGACAGCGATGCGGCGCGTCTGTGCGGGACACACGGCCTACGCGGAGGCTTGAGGGGGGATGACGTCAGCAGGCAGACCGCGTGACGCTGCCGCATGCCGGTGACATCACAGTCTGGAAGCTACCCAAATGCCAAATTTCAAGTTTGTTTTGCATGTTGGGAGGCACGCTAAACATTACTGCTCAGCGCCAAATGTTTGTTTAACGTTTGTTTAATGCTGTGAAAAAGAGTGCCGGGGTCACTCTTTTCACAGTGAACATCTACGTAGCCACCGTGATGAGGATGATGATGATGGCAGAGACATGCAAACTACTCCCCCTTTATTATCATTGTTACCATTATTATCGTTGTTTTTTATCATTATCATTGTTATTAAAACTAGTTTATTGCACTTACAAGTGACTGCCAATCCACCACCACCACCTCCACCACCACCACCACCGCCACCACCACCACCACCTCCACCACCGCCACAGCCACCTCCACCTCCACCACCACCTCCACCGCCACCTCCACCGCCTCCGCCACCGCCACCGCCACCTCCACCGCCACCTCCACCACCGCCACCGCCACTACCGCCTCCGCCGCCACCGCCGCCGCCGCCTCCGCCGCCGCCTCCGCCATCGCCACTGCCA
Source organism: Petromyzon marinus (assembly GCF_048934315.1). Lineage (NCBI taxonomy): Eukaryota > Metazoa > Chordata > Hyperoartia > Petromyzontiformes > Petromyzontidae > Petromyzon > Petromyzon marinus. Next base: position 142,263 of record NW_027422683.1, read on the forward strand.
CCGCCACCGCCACCACCACACACCGCCACCGCCACCTCCACCACCACCACCTCCACCACCACCACCACCACCTCCACCTCCACGACCACCACCACCCCCACCACCACCACCTCAACTGTACCTGCATCTCCACCTCTCCGCCGGTCGACTCTCTCCTCGCCCTCCGCGTCTGCGTGAGGCAGAAGGCGGCGACGCCGGCGATGGCGGTCAGCAGGAGGAAGCCGGCGATGCAAGAAACGTCGCCCGCCGTCAAGGGAGCGGCCGAGACGGCCTCCACCGTGACGGGGACATCGGGAAACATCGCTGATGCACACGGGGAGCACACACACGGTGACACACGGTGACACACGGGGAGCACACACACACACGGTGACACACGGTGACACACGGTGACACACGGGGAGCACACGCACGGTGACACACGGTGACACACGGTGATACACGGGGAGCACACACACACACACACACGGTGACACACGGTGACACACGGGGAGCACACACACACACGGTGACACACGGTGACACGCACGGTGACACACGGGGAGCACACGGGGAGCACACGCACGGTGACACACGGTGACACACGGTGACACACGGGGAGCACACACACACACACACGGTGACACACGGTGACACACACACGGTGACACACGGTGACACACGGTGACCTTGGGGTCACTCTTGTTGTCACGTCTCCCTAGCCACCGTGATGATGACGATGATGACGATGACAGAGAGAGACGCAAACTCCACATATACAGCAGCAGCAGCAGGCGTCGTCAGGGTTGGGATGAAACCCACGACCTCCTGCGTACCAGGCGAGGCGGTCAACATCTTCCCGGCCCTCGCGGTCGTTGTGGCGGCGAGCGTGCGGCCCCCCGCCGGCGTCTCGCCCGGCATGACGAGCAGCCAGGCGGAGCGCCGAGCGAACCCCACGGCGTTGACCGCCAGGCAGGTGTAGCGGCCCGAGTCGTCCGTGCTGACGTTGCGCAGGTAGAGGACGTTCGTCTCCACGTCCGTGACCTCCACTCCGACCATCTTGACGCGAACCGACGGGCGGCACGGAGAGAGCGAGGCGGGAGGAAGTCAGAATCTTGCGTTCCCACGCCAACGTGGGGTTTATATTTTTGTATTTGTTGTTACTCAGCGAACGCATAGAGTCTGAGCCAAGCGGGGAGCTGCTGGGTCCTGTTGTGTTGAGGGCGACGTCGGACTCCGCTGAGTTTGGGTGGGTGGGTGGGTGAGTGGGTGGGTGGGTGGGTGAGTGGGCGAGTGAGTGGGTGAGTGAGTGAGTGGGTGAGTGAGTGGGTGAGTGGGTGGGTGGGTGAGTGAGTGAGTGAGTGGGTGGGTGAGTGAGTGAGTGAGTGGGTGAGTGAGTGGGTGAGTGTGTGAGTGGGTGGGTAAGTGAGTGAGTGAGTGGGTGAGTGAGTGAGTGGGTGAGTGGGTGGGTGAGTGAGTGAGTGGGTGGGTGAGTGGGTGAGTGAGTGGGTGAGTGAGTGAGTTGGTGAGTGAGTGTGTGAGTGGGTGAGTGAGTGGGTGAGTGAGTGTGTGAGTGGGTGAGTGAGTGTGTGAGTGTGTGAGTGGGTGAGTGAGTGTGTGAGTGGGTGAGTGGGTGAGTGAGTGTGTGAGTGTGTGAGTGGGTGAGTGAGTGAGTGGGTGAGTGAGTGGGTGGGTGAGTGGGTGAGTGGTGAGTGAGTGAGTCCCCTCGTGCCTCGCTCGCTCACCGTGACAATGCGTACGTAGGGCGAGCCGTTGGGCGCCTCCAGACTCCCGTTCACCTCCACGTGCTTGAGCCACTGCACGTGGTGGTGGTTGTTGTGGTGCTCATTGCCACCATTGCTGCCCTTCAGAACGACGCAGCGGAGCTGAGCGTCGCTCCCCACCACCGCCGTGACGTTGGCCGGGAGGCCGTCCTGCAGGGAGGGGCGCTGGGGCTGGCCCCGCCCTACACGCCGGGGGGAGGGGGGAGCCACCCCCCGGGTGGTGACGGGGTCAGGACGAGCGTCGGGGGTCACGGGGTCAAGGAGGGAGGGAGGAGAGGGAGGGAGTGTGACACACAGTGTCACACAGTGTGTGTCACACACTGTGTTACACACTGTGTGTCACACGGTGACACACGCACGGTGACACACGGTGACACGCGGTGACACACGGTGACACACGGTGACACACACACACAGACGGTGACACACGGTGACACACGCACGGTGACACGCGGTGACACACGGTGACACACACACGGTGACACACGGTGACACACGGTGACACACGGTGACCCCGGCAGTGGCGAGAGACATTGCCGGGGTCACTCTTGTTGTCACGTCTCCCTAGCCACCGTGAGGATAATGATGATGACAGAGAGAGAGACGAAAACTCCACAAATATACAGCAGCAGCAGGCGTCGTCAGGGTCGGGATGGAACCCACGACCTCCTGCGTACCAGGCGAGGTAGTCAACATCTTCCCGGCCCCCGAGGTCGTCGTGGCGGCGAGCGTGCGGCTCCCGGCCGGCGTCTCGCCCGGCATGACGAGCAGCCAGGCGGAGCGCCGAGCGAACCCCACGGCGTTGACCGCCAGGCAGGTGTAGCGGCCCGAGTCGTCCGTGCTGACGTTGCGCAGGTAGAGGACGTTCGCCTCCACGTCCGTGACCTCCACTCCGACCGTCTTGACGCGAACCGATGGGCGGCACGGAGAGAGCGAGGCGGGAGGAAGTCAGAATCTTGCGTTCCCACGCCAACGTGGGGTTCATTTTTTGGTATTTGTTGTTACTCAGCGAACACGTAGAGTCTGAGCCAAGCCGGGAGCTTCTGGGTCCTGTTGTGTTGAGGGCGACGTCGGCCTCCGCTGAGTTTGGGTGGGTGGGTGGGTAGGTGAGTGAGTGGGTGGGTGAGTGGATGGGTGAGTGAGTGAGTGGGTGGGTGGGTGAGTGAGTGGGTGAGTGGGTGAGTGGGTGGGTGAGTGGGTGGGTGGGTGAGTGAGTGGGTGGGTGAGTGGGTGGGTGAGTGAGTGGGTGAGTGAGTGAGTGGGCGAGTGGGTGAGTGGGTGAGTGAGTGGGTGAGTGGGTGGGTGAGTGTGGGTGGGTGAGTGGGTGAGTGAGTGAGTGAGTGGGTGGGTGAGTGAGTGAGTGGGTGGGTGAGTGGGTGGGTGGGTGAGTGGGTGAGTGGGTGGGTGGGTGAGTGAGTGAGTGGGTGAGTGGGTGGGTGAGTGAGTGGGTGAGTGAGTGAGTGGGTGAGTGAGTGGGTGAGTGGTGAGTGAGTGGTGAGTGAGTGAGTGGTGAGTGAGTGAGTGAGTGGTGAGTGAGTGCCCCATGTCTCGTTCGCTCACCGTGACAATGCGTACGTAGGGCGAGCCGTTGGGCGATTTCAGGCTCCCGTTCACCTCCACGTGCTTGAGCCACTGCACGTGGTGGTGGTGGTGCTGCTGGTGCTGGTGGTGGTGCTCATCGCCGCCATCGCCGCCCTGCTTCAGAACGACGCAGCGGAGCTGAGCGTCGCTCCCCACCACCGCCGTGACGTTGCCCGGGAGGCCGTCCTGCAGGGAGGGGCGCTGGGGCTGGCCACGCCCTGCACGCCGGGGGGAGGGGGGGAGGGGGGAGCCGCCCCCCGGGTGGTGACGGGGTCAGGACGAGCGTCGGGGGTCACGGGGTCAAGGAGGGAGGAGAGGGAGTGTTACAGTGTGTGTGTGTAACACACTGTGTGTATATAACACAGTGTGTTACATACACACAGTGTGTATAACACACTGTGTGTATATAACACACTGTGTGTATAACACACTGTGTGTATATAACACACTGTGTGTGTATAACACACTGTGTATATAACACACTGTGTGTGTATAACACACACTGTGTGTGTGTGTAACACACAGTGTTACACACACACACAGTGTCACACACACACACACACTGTGTGTGTGTGACACTAACACAGTGTCACACTGTCACACACACAGTGTGTGACAGTGTGTCACACACACAGTGTGTGACAGTGTGACACACTTTGTGAGCTCCCCACTCGTCTCGTTACCTTCGTGAGCGGTCACCACCGCGTAGACGGCGGTGGCGGCGACGCAGACGGCGAGGAGAGACCCTAGACGCCTCCTCCTCCTGCTGCTGTACAGAGACGACGTGCGGACAAATCCCGAAGCCATGGAGCTGATGGTGGTGGTGCTGGATCGTGGTGGTGCTGGATCGTGGTGGTGGATCGTGGTGCTGGTGGATCGTGGTGGTGGATCGTAATGCTGGTGGATCGTGGTGGTGGTGGTGCTGGTGGATCGTGGTGGTAGTGGATCGTAATGGTGGTGGTGCTGGTGGTGGTGGTGCTGCTGCTGCTGCTGGTGGTGGTGCTGAGGGGGGTGGTGCTGGTGGTGGGTGGTGCTGATGGGTGGTGTTGCTGCTGGTGGTGCTGCTGCTGGTGGTGCTGGTGGTGGTAGTGGTGGTGCTGCTGGTGCTGCTGGTGGTGGGTGGTGCTGATGGGTGGTGCTGGTGATGGTGGTGTAAAAATTCCTCGTGCGTACAGGGAGGGAGGGGTCAAGTTTTGACAGATTTTTGCGTGCCGACTAAATTGATGGCCCCTTAATGGTTTTATTATATTTCATATTATAATATTAAATATATAATACACCTTTTTGTTCATAATTCTTTTTATAGATTTATTTCATATAATATAGCATTTTATTTTAATGGTTATATTATATTTTATATGTTATAATAAACCATTTTTTACATAAAAAATATATTTATAAGTCTCCACAGAGCTACGTAGCTATTTTTCAGAAGCGACCTGGCCACAAATGAAAGTTCAACTTAGTTGGCTTATCACGTGGACATGGATCGCAGCCAAATACCGGAGGACCCGGAGAAACATCCACACGATCACGGAGAGAGAGACACAAACTCCAAATATACAGCAGCAGCAGCAGGCATCGTCAGGGTCAGGATCGAACCCACGACCTCCTGTACATCAGGCGAGGTAGTTAACATCTCATAGCCACCGTGATGAGAGGCACACAAACTCCAAATATACAGCAGCAGCAGGCATCGTCAGGGTCAGGATCGAACCCACGACCACCTGTATACCAGGCGAGGTAGTTAACATCTCTCAGGGACATGATCTAACCCACGACCACCTGTATACCAGGCGAGGTAGTTAATATCTCACAGCCCCCGTGACGATCGTCAGGGTCAGGATCGAACCCACGACCTCCTGTATACCAGGCGAGGTAGTTAACATCTCTCAGGGACATGATCTAACCCACGACTTCCTGTATACCAGGCGAGGTAGTTAACATCTCTCAGGGACATGATCTAACCCACGACTTCCTGTATACCAGGCGAGGTAGTTAACATCTCTCAGGGACATGATCTAACCCACGACCTCCTGTACACCAGGCGAGGTAGTTAACATCTCACAGCCCCCGTGATGATCGTCAGGGTCAGGATCGAACCCACGACCTCCTGTACACCAGGTGAGGTCGGTAACATCTCAGCCACCGTGATGAGAGGCACACAAACTCCAAATATACACAGCAGCAGGCATCGTCAAAGTCAGGATCGAACCCACGACCTCCTGTACACCAGGCGAGGTAGTTAACATCTCTCAGGGACATGATCTAACCCACGAACTCCTGTAGACCAGGCGAGGTAGTTAACATCTTTCAGAGACATGATCTAACCCACGACCTCCTGTTGACCAGGCGAGGTAGTTAACATCTCTCAGGGACATGATCTAACCCACGACCTCCTGTAGACCAGGCGAGGTAGTTAACATCTCTCAGGGACATGATCTAACCCACGACTTCCTGTATACCAGGCGAGGTAGTTAACATCTCTCAGGGACATGATCTAACCCACGACCTCCTGTACACCAGGCGAGGTAGTTAACATCTCACAGCCCCCGTGATGATCGTCAGGGTCAGGATCGAACCCACGACCTCCTGTACACCAGGTGAGGTCGGTAACATCTCAGCCACCGTGATGAGAGGCACACAAACTCCAAATATACACAGCAGCAGGCATCGTCAAAGTCAGGATCGAACCCACGACCTCCTGTACACCAGGCGAGGTAGTTAACATCTCTCAGGGACATGATCTAACCCACGAACTCCTGTAGACCAGGCGAGGTAGTTAACATCTTTCAGAGACATGATCTAACCCACGACCTCCTGTTGACCAGGCGAGGTAGTTAACATCTCTCAGGGACATGATCTAACCCACGACCTCCTGTAGACCAGGCGAGGTAGTTAACATCTCTCAGGGACATGATCTAACCCACGACCTCCTGTACACCAGGCGAGGTAATTAACATCTCTCAGGGACATGATCTAACCCACGACCTCCTGTACACCAGGCGAGGTAGTTGACATCTCTCAGGGACATGATCTAACCCACGACCTCCTGTACACTAGGCGAGGTAGTTCACATCTCTCAGGGACATGATCTAACCCACGACCTCCTGTACACCAGGCGAGGTAGTTAACATCTCTCAGGGACATGATCTAACCCACGACCTCCTGTATACAAGGCGAGGTAGTTAACATCTCTCAGAGACATGATCTAACCCACGACCTGTACACCAGGCGAGGTAGTTCACATCTCTCAGGGACATGATCTAACCCACGACCTCCTGTAGACCAGGCGAGGTAGTTAACATCTCTCAGAGACATGATCTAACCCACGACCTCCTGTACACCAGGCGAGGTAGTTCACATCTCTCAGGGACATGATCTAACCCACGACCTCCTGTACACCAGGCGAGGTAGTTAACATCTCTCAGGGACATGATCTAACCCACGACCTCCTTAATACCAGGCGAGGAATTAACATCTCTCAGGGACATGATCTAACCCACGACCTCCTGTACACCAGGTGAGGTAGTTAACATCTCTCAGGGACATGATCGAACCCACGACCTCCTGTACACCAGGCGAGGTAGTTAACATCTCTCAGGGACATGATCTAACCCACAAACTCCTGTAGACCAGGCGAGGTAGTTAACATCTCTCAGGGACATGATCTAACCCACGACCTCCTGTAGACCAGGCGAGGTAGTTAACATCTCTCAGGGACATGATCTAACCCACGACCTCCTGTATACCAGGCGAGGTAGTTAACATCTCTCAGAGACATGATCTAACCCACGACCTCCTGTACACCAGACGAGGTAGTTAACATCTCCCAGCCACCACTACGCCCACTACTGACGGTGCTCCTGTAGAGTCTCAATGCGTGACGCGTGATTTACCGACGGCGATGTAAAGTGGGGGGTGGGTGGGTGGAGGCCTCCGTCCGTTGCTGCATTGAGAATGACCGCAGTGGATATCCAAAACCTTTGTTCTGACTGCTGCAACGTCCCTGCGGCGTTGTGGGAGCGGCGGTGGCGGTGCAGCGATTTGGTGGCGTGGAGCTGCACCCTCCAGAGGGGTCCTGCTCCCCAAGTGTGAGGGCACGAGCTGGATTGGCTCTTGACCATCACCCCGCTCGTGACCTTGACCTTGATGCGCCTGACTTTGACCTTTACCCCGTGCCTGACCTTGACCCTGCCCCCCCCCTCCGAGGGCGGTGTCGCCGTAGGTGCTGCTGCTCGCTACTAGCACCACTTGCCCCTACAACCTGTTACAGTCTACATGGGGATGGGGAGATAGTTGTCTTGGCATTGACATTTTGAGTTTAAGTTTCGAGATACAAAAAAAATAATGAAAGCGAACACAGACATTGGGATGATGTTTGTATTTTATTTTTCTTTGCAACTAATTTTTCTTCGTGAGAATTGTAAAATGCAAAGGGGGGGTGGGGGGTGGTGGGGGGTGCAGTAACGAACAGTCACGTGACAACTCAGCGGCGGTCGATGTTGTCGGAGAGCCCCTGACGTGAAATGAACCAAACGGAAGTCAAAATCGAAATTCATTTATTTTGGGCGACTCCGTTCCCACCGCGCACGTAAACGCCGTGACCCACCTGGCGCTGAGATAATTCTGTCCTCGTCGTGCGTCGTCCAAGCACAGCAGCGAGGACGAATGCGCAGACTGAACAAAACTTTGATTAGCGCATCGTGTAAAGCTCGTCGAGAGGAATAGTTCGCCTTCAACAGATATACAATGGCGTCGCAACGCAGTTCGTGCGAGAGCCGGGGGCTTACGGGACCCCGAGGTCACACCATGAGGTTCGAATATGTGAAGGTCTTACCAGCTTCAGAGGGCAAGGGGTCCACCCAGTTGAAATGGACGGTGGAGTCTTCCGGACGAGAGAACGAGGCAGGGTGCCCAATGAGACGAAAGAGAGACAACCACGCTGAGAGGTGTCACAGCAACAACAACAACAGCAGAAGCAGCAACAACAATGGCAAGAACAGCGTTAGGGGCACGGTTCCACGTCCACACGGACATCGGTGCCTCGCCGACCACGAGTTTGGGCCTAGTGGGTCGCCCACGTGGAAGAGCCTGGTTCTTGCCTAGTAATGCACGGTGTTGTGTCTGCTGCTATATTAACCAACTGTTCGACCCAAACCATGAAAACACACAAACTGCAGTTATAGTGCGCATTGAACAATCCTTGGCTGAAAGTTACGTAAAGTAGCTTACCTGATAATAGCGAGTGGAGTTAGTATTATATCCTTCTGTTTTGCAAAGTTAGCGAGGGTAGAGTTTGTATGATCTCCCCCTGTTCTAGAGAGTGGAGTTTGTATGATCTCCCCCTGTTCTACAGAGTGAGTGCAGTTTGTATGATATCCCCGTTCTAGAGAGTGGAGTTTGTGTGATATCCCCCTGTTCTACAGAGTGAGTGGAGTTTGTATGATCTCCCCCTGTTCTACAGAGTGGAGTTTGTATGATCTCCCCCTGTTCTACAGAGTGAGTGGAGTTTGTGTGATCTCCCCCTGTTCTACAGAGTGGAGTTTGTATGATCTCCCCCTGTTCTACAGAGTGAGTGGAGTTTGTGTGATCTCCCCCTGTTCTACAGAGTGGAGTTTGTATGATCTCCCCCTCTTCTACAGAGTGAGTGGAGTTTGTATGATCTCCCCCTGTTCTACAGAGTGAGTGGAGTTTGTATGATCTCCTGGCGGACCACGAATTTCAGAAGAGTGTTAAATTTCGTGTTCAACCTTTGGATTGCAGATACCAGCATAGATAGAATGAAAAATACGAGGTACACGGTCAGTAGAAATACATATACAAGTCCACCAAGAGGTAAGGAGGGAGGAAAGACGGACAGGGAGGCAGAGAGAGAGGGGGGGGGAGGGATGAACAGAAGCTTAAATAGGAAATACGGTTGGAGGGGGGGAGGGGCCAGAGCGAGAGCGGCAGCTCAAACACGCAACATCTTACACATACAAAACGGCAGCTCAAAAAAGGACCACCTCTTGTAAATACAAAACGGCAGCTCAAAAAAGGGTACATCTTACACATAATTACAACGGTAACTTGTAATTATGTGCTGTCCTCCAGACAGTCTCGTCCCTTCACCTGATGAAGGCCGCTTGTGTTGTGGCCGAAACGTCGTGATTTTTGTTATTTTATTTTTTACCTACGTGACTTTACCCAATAGCACCAAAGAGTATGGATCCTAGCAGTCACGAAAGCTTTAAAATCTAGAATAGAAATGTAATGCAATACAACACAGAGAGTCGGCCAACATAAGAGTCAACACCCCACCTGGTTGATAACGTTCTTCCAAAGATTGCTCAATTTGAAAGAGAGACAAAACACAGACACGGAGACACATAGACAGAGAGAGATAGCACAGAGACACACAGAGAGAGATACATACAGTGAGGGAAAAAAAGTATTTGATCCCCTGCTGATTTTGTACGTTTGCCCACTGACAAAGAAATGATCAGTCTATAATTTTAATGGAAGGTTTATTTGAACAGTGAGAGACAGAATAACAAAAAAAATCCAGATAAACGCATGTCAAAAATGTTATAAATTTACTTGCATTTTAATGAGGGAAAAAAGTATTTGACCCCTCTGCAAAACATGACTTAGTACTTGGTGGCTAAACCCTTGTTGGCAATCACAGAGGTCAGACGTTTCTTGTAGTTGGCCACCAAGTTTGCACACATCTCAGGAGGGATTTTGTCCCACTCCTCTTTGCAGATCTTCTCCAAGTCATTAAGGATTCAAGGCTGACGTTTGGCAACTCGAACCTTCAACTCCCTCCAGATTTCCTATGGGATTAAGGTCAGGAGACTGGCTAGGCCACCCCAGGACCTAAATGTGCTTCTTCTTGAGCCACTCCTTTGTTGCCTTGGCCGTGTGTTTTGGGTCATTGTCATGCTGGAATACCCATCCACCATCCATTTTCAATGCCCTGGCTGAGGGAAGGAAGTTCTCACCCAAGATTTGACGGTACATGGCCCCATCCATCGTCCCTTTGATGCGGTGAAGTTGTCCTGTCCCCTTAGCAGAAAAACACCCCAAAGCATGTTTCCACCTCCATGTTTGACGGTGGGGATGGTGTTCTTGGGGTCATAGGCAGCATTCCCCCTCCTCCAAACACGGCGAGTTGAGTTGATGCCAAAGAGCTCCATTTTGGTCTAATCCGACCAAAACACTTTCACTCAGTTGTCCTCTGAATCATTCAGATGTTCATTGGCAAACTTCAGACGGGCATGTATATGTGCTTTCTTGAGCAGGGAAACCTTGCAGGTGCTGCAGGATTTCAGTCCTTCACGGTGAAGTGTGTTATCAATTGTTTTCTTGGTGACTATGGTCCCAGCTGCCTTGAGATCATTGACAAGATCCTCCCGTGTAGTTCTGGGCTGATTCCTCACCGTTCTCATGATCATTGCAACTCCACGAGGTGAGATCTTGCATGGAGCCCCAGGCCGAAGGAGATTGACAGTTTTTTTGCGTTTCTTCCATTTGCGAATAATCGCACCAACTGTTGTCACCTTCTCACCAAGCTGCTTGGCAATGGTCTTGTAGCCCATTCAAGCCTTGTGTAGGTCTACAATCTTGTCCCTGACATCCTTGGAGAGCTCTTTGGTCTTGGCCATGGTGGAGAGTTTGGGATCTGATTGATTGATTGCTTCTGTGGACAGGTGTCTTTTATACAGGTAACGAGCTGAGATAAGGGGCACTCCCTTTAAGAATGTGCTCCTAATCTCAGCTCGTTACCTGTATAAAAGACACCTGGGAGCCAGAAATCTTTCCGATTGAGAGGGGGTCAAATACTTATTTCCCTCATTAAAATGCGAATCAATTTATAACATTTTTGACATGCGTTTATCTGGATTTTCTTGTTGTTATTCTGTCTCTCACTGTTCAAATAAACCTACCATTAAAATTATAGACTGATCATTTCCTTGTCAGTGGGCAAACGTACAAAATCAGCAGGGGATCAAATACTTTTTTCCCTCACTGTAGGCACACAGAGAAACAACGCCTCTGTGTCGAGGCCTTAAATAGAGAGCGAGGGGGGCAGAGAGAGAGGGGAGGGGGTGTAGAGAAATTCGCGAGTCAATGCAAGGCCGTAGCCATGGAGTCAACATTGGGGGGGACCAAATCTACCAGGAGGTCTGGGGTCCCCCCCCCCCAGAAATAAAATCTAAATTTGAAAACTAATTTCGTGACATTTCCTAAAATATTGAAAAATTTCACTAACACATGGGATGGAATGTTTTTGTTATTTGATACAATAATGTATAATATTGTATTGTATTACATTGCGCTGTTTTTACTTTTTAACTTTTCTTGTTTCATAGTATGTAATGGCAGAGATTAGGGATTCATAAAGTACAACGCAATCATACAAACACAAATCTACGCATTGTTATATGAAGACAAGTCCGGATTTTGTGGCAAAGGTTTAGCGAAATTGTTGTTTTTATTAACATAGCATAGCAATTATTATTTTTAAAAAATATTTTTATAGCAATATATTGGGGGGGCCATTTTGAGCATGTTTGATTATTGGGGGGGGGGATATGTCCCCCACCAATATATATTATAATTATTATAACATATTATAATTACGGCCTTGTGTCAATGAGAGATTTGGAACTTTGGTGACTGCAGGAAATAATAATAACACGAGGACACGCAGAGAGAGAGAAAGCACACTTATATTCTTGGTTCTATCAAAGTCACCACGTAGAAGGGAAGTGACGTCATACTACTTCCTGCTGTCGCGAGGTAACAGGAAGCTGCCGTGTGCTCGCTTGCACTGAAATCCGAAGTGAGAAATTCTCATCGTTGTGGTGGTGGTGGTTGTTGTTTACCAAGGTAGAGCCTCTCTCTCGTAGGGATGTCAGTTGAGTAGCAGCGAGCATGGGAATCGATGTCCAGGTTGGAACTTTACAACGCGGGGCCTAGCCACGCGGGGCCTTGCCTCCTGCCCTCGCCTGATTGCACTCACTTTAATAATGACTTCACCCGGCTCGCCACTTTGTAACTTTGTTTTATTGTCAATATTCACGCAGTTTTTATTTTCTTTTGTTAGCAGGCCAAGCCCGCTTGAGCTGCTATACCGCTCTTGTTATCAGAAGCGACCTGCCCACAACAACACAAGGTGAGGCTTTGTCAACGTGTATGAATGTTTTGACTTACAACTTTGGTGACTGCAGGAATTAATATTCTTGTTTTATTCGGTAAAGCCACGTAGATAGAAAATACAATTAAAATAACAATAACAAAAAATTGAAAATAAAGCAAAAAACCCACGACGTTTCGATCGCAGCACAAGTGGTCTTTATCTTATTGAATTTAATCTGTTATTTTTATTTTCTATCTACGTGACTTTAGAGAGACAGAGACACGGATAGCCTCGGCTATGTTGATTGATCCTCGATTCATTACTTGGTGGAGTGAGGAAGAATTAATGCTGAGCAGATGAAGGTGGCCAGGCATGATTCTGGTCACACCACCACCTGTTTACTCATGGCAGTGTGTGACAGTGTCAAGTTTGTGTTTGCAGTCAAGTCTATTAACTCTGTTGAACACGCAGGTTATATCAAAACAATAGTTTATTTTAGTTTTCCTCTGGAACTTTATTCGAATGGAAACAGGAAGTTAACACAACACACACATGCAGCTGAAGTCGGATCTGTTCATCCCCAGCGTTTGTGGGGGCTCATGCCCCCTCCCACTCCCCATTACGTGGGGGCTGATCTCACTCACCACGAGCGGGGGGGGGGGCGCCACGTCTAATGGATGAGGGCTAATGCCCCCCCCCCACCCACCCACTCGTGCGTGTCTCACCGTTAACACTGCGGTGCACGCACAGACACTAGTGACACTCGTGTGTGTCTCACCGTTAACACTGCGGTGCACGCACAGACACTAGTGACACTCGTGCGTGTCTCACCGTTAACACCGCGGTGCACACACAGACACTAGTGACACTCGCGTGTGTCTCACCGTTAACACCGCGGTGCACACACAGACACTAGTGACACTCGCGTGTGTCTCACCGTTAACACCGTGGTGCACGCACAGACACTAGTGACACTAGCGTGTGTCTCACCGTTAACACCGTGGTGCACACACAGACACTAGTGACACTCGCGTGTGTCTCACCGTTAACACCGCGGTGCACACACAGACACTAGTGACACTCGCGTGTGTCTCACCGTTAACACCGCGGTGCACACACAGACACTAGTGACACTCGTGTGTCTCACCGTTAACACCGCGGTGCACGTACAGACACACGTGACACTCGTGTGTCTCACCGTTAACACCGTGGTGCACGCACAGACACACGCCGGCGCGGGCCACCGTTGGTAGTTTAATATGCGCGCGCGACACACCCACACTGATTTATAGTCATCCACACACCGTCGTACGCCGATCGCTGTCCCACCGCTCTTCACACGCACACATGCACCACGTGTCACAACGTCAGTCTGTGCTCAGATTTATTTCCGAATAGGGACCCCCGTTTATGGCCCCCTCCAGCCAGTACCCTTCGGACAGCGCCTAACCTCCTGTCACCTGGCCGTCGCAGAGTGCGTCTATCCCCCAAGCTCGAGCTGACTGAATTGGCCCCCCTTCCCGTACCCACTCACCTCTTCGGCTGCCCCATGGGGGCTGGGGAAGATGCTCGCCTTGGGGACTTTTTCTGTCCGACCGTTTCCAGCTCCACCCTGCATTGGTCGGACGGACGCTGAGGACGGCTGGTCTCCTCCGCCGCTCCAGAAGGACTCTGATTCAATCCGCCCCTCCGGCCCCCTTATGTCTCCAAAGCCCCCCTTAACCCCTGGGTCACATGACGTCATCCTGCGCATCCAATCGAATCCTCTTTACGGACGTTTTGAGCGCTCTGGCCGTTGGGGGGGTGGGGGGGTCGCGTCATTCCCCCCCTTCCCATTGTCTCTGTGCCTGCGTTCCTCGCCGTTGACTCATCGATAATCCCCTTGCTCCCTTCAACTTAAGTCAACTCTTATCTGCCTAGGGGCTTTTCCCTCCCACCCCACTGTTTACCCTGCCGCTGGGTGCTGGCCTTGAGGTCCCCCCCCCCGTGTTGTGTATGCTTCATCAACACCCTTTGCTATGTCAGCTGAATTTAGCTTTTATAAATATTCCTTTTGTAGCCAGACAGCTGAAATTGTGTGCTCGGAGTTTTGGGTGAACATTCATTTTGAAGATACGAGGGCTTCCAGGCATGTTTATAACCATTTGCCCTCTCATTGAGTGCCACAACAGCCCGTGTGATGAATTTTTGAAACTTTTTCACTATATCATGAATATATGAATAATAAACACGTGTAAGTCGCGTGTGACTGTATATTTGCATTCCTCTGTGCCTCGATACTGACGTGTAGATGGTGTGGATATTCTTTTTTTCTGTCTGCAGCTGATGCTGGTCTGATGGAGCAAAGGCAGTCAGCACAGCAGCTTGGTACAACAAGCCAACAATGCAACCAGCGTGCATACAGCACGGATCGGACTGTAAATTTTACACAGCACCAGATAACTCGCACAGGAGAGAAACCCTTCAAGTGCAGTGTGTGTGGGAAGGCATTTTCATGCTCATCTGCTCTTGTAACACACCACAGAACACACACAGGAGAGAAACCCTTCAAGTGCAGTGTGTGTGTGAAGGCATTTTCAGATTCGTCTAATCTTAAAACACACCAGAGAACACACACGGGAGAGAAACCCTTCAAGTGCAGTGTGTGTGGGAAGGCATTTTCACGGTCATCTGCTCTTAAAACACACCAGAGAACACACACGGGAGAGAAACCCCTCAAGTGCACTGTGTGTGGGAAGGCATTTTCACGGTCATCTGCTCTTAAAATACACCAGAGAACACACACGGGAGAGAAACCCTTCAAGTGCACTGTGTGTGGGAAGGCATTTTCAGATTCATCTGATCTTATAAAACACCAGCGAACACACACAGGAGAGAAGCCCTTCAAGTGCACTCTGTGTGAGAAGGCATTTGCACAGTCAGCAGTTCTTCAAAGACACCAGAGAACACACACAGGAGAGAAACCCTTCAAGTGCAGTGTGTGTGTGAAGGCATTTTCAGATTCGTCTAATCTTAAAACACACCAGAGAACACACACAGGAGAGAAACCCTTCAAGTGCAGTGTATGTGGGAAGGCATTTTCACGGTCATCTGCTCTTAAAACACACCAGAGAAGTCACACAGGCATCAGAAAATCCACAAGGAGCGGAGTCGGAGTCTGAAATCATCTTGTGAAAGTCAAAGTGCTGTAATGAGCCCATCCCTCATGAAAAAAAAACCAGAATAAAATCCCAGCTTGGACACTTTTAAAGGTATCGAGGTGAAATATGAAGGGGTGAAGGTGAAATGTGGTGAAGTGATGGGGAAGAGCGAAAAAGTGACGTGAAATGTGAAGATGAAGATTCACCGCCAAAATGGGACCTTCACATCGATGGAGGCAACGTAAAGCAGGAGGAGAATTCTGACCGTGAGTCAGAGCGAGGCAACTCCCAGCAGTTTGTGGAAGTGGAGGTGTGGGTGCACTTCTTCGACAATATGAAGTCAAATGGAGACCAGTTAGTCGATGTGTAAGCTTGAGACAATGAAGCTCCAATAGATTCACCTTTGTCAACCTGCAGAGTAAGAGCGGCCAGTATTTGTGGACCTGTGGGTTGGCTAGATCTCTAACCCGGAGAGAGAGTCAATAAGCTCCCAAGCATTCACGATGTTATAATATTTGCATTTATACGGTGCTTGCTTAATTGCCTCAGCAATTCGGAGTTTTGTATCATATCGCATCTCAAACACTCGAAGAGCATCCCCAAGTAGCAGCTGCCCCTGTGTGGCACAATGTGGTGGCCCTGCACCAGCCTGCATGTGAACAAGAGCCTGTCAGTAGGGGGCGATGATTGATGTGTCATCTCAGTTGTGTAGTTTGTAGGTAATGTTTTGAATTTGCAAAATTTTGACTCAGACGCCAGCATGCAATGGCCTACTCGTTTTGAATGACACAATAGTATGTTTTACATACACTGTGAAGCAGATGGTGTATTTTTTTTAAAATAGCTTCTTGTTAATATGATGTATCGTGATGCAGTATATTTCGCTGCAGTAATTCAATGTTAATATTCCCGTCAATAATTTAGAATGAATACTTGTCTGGTTTTGTGCATACTTGTAACATTTGATCTGTAAGGGTCAAACATTGAATAAGTGATGTTAGGACAAAGTGTGTGTGTGTTTTGAAAGTAACTTGTACAGAGAAGTCAGGTGAGACCCGTTGTTCTTGTGATACAGGTCAAAGGGCACTTTTGTGTTTCACGAAGTGTCTGCCTCTGGAGCAACTCATTGTCTTTGAAATAGGGAGCACGCTCGGATCATTCATCAGTTACAAGGCATACCACTTGAAAGTTACACGTATAGGAGGAGGTACATTATCTACAACACGAATTATCTGGATGTTCGTACCTATCGGTTGAAGCAAACCCCACTGCTGTTGTTGAGACGCTGTGCACCAATAAGGGTCCAACACATTGACGGCCTTCAGGCCAGGAAAGTCACAACATTTCCGGCACACGAAGGACACATTCACGCAAGTACCCCATGCTCCGTTTTGAAGTTTTAAAATGAAACATCTTCGAATCGTGTTGTGTTTTGAATTAAATTATTTTATTTCTTCATTAAAAGCTTGTATCAATTTACATCTGGAAGATTTCATTGAAAAGGACATTTCGTGTGAATTTTCTCTCGTCATTAAGTAGATGGCCTTGCCGGGGGTTCGGTTCAATGCGGACACAAACAGTGTGCACACACAGTATACACACACAGTGTACATACACACAGTGTTCACACACTACACACACACAGTGTATACACAGTGTACACACACACAATGTACACACACACAATGTACACACAGTGTACACACAATGTACACATACAGTGTACACACAGTGTACACACACTGTACACACAGTGTACACACACAATGTACACACACACAGTGTACACATACACAGTGTAGACACACACATTGTACACACAATTTACACACACAATGTACACACATAGTGTACACACACAGTGACGAGTGTCGCTGTCTTCCTGCTGTCTCACAGCTACCGTGACGAGTGTCGCTGTCTTCCTGCTGTCTCACAGCTGCCGTGACGAGTGTCGCTGTCTTCCTGCTGTCTCACAGCTGCCGTGACGAGTGTCGCTGTCTTCCTGCTGTCTCACAGCTGCCGTGACGAGTGTCGCTGTCTTCCTGCTGTCTCACAGCTGCCGTGACGAGTGTGGCTGTCTTCCTGCTGTCTCCACAGCTGCTGTGATTAGTGCCGGTGACTCCAGGTTGTCTCTGGCCGCTGCCGTGATGAGTGCCGGTGACTCCAGGTTGTCTCTGGCCGCTGCCGTGATGAGTGCCGGTGACTCCAGGTTGTCTCTGGCCGCTGCTGGAGCTCACAGGAACATTCTGGTGAGTCGCTTTTAGGGGGGGGCTCATCGGTGCTCTGTGTACTACTATACACTGTACACTACTATACACTGTATGCTATACTATACACTGTACGCTATACTATACACTACACTATACACTGCACACTGTACACTATACTATACTGTATACTATACACTGTACGCTATACTATACACTACTGTACACTATACTATACACAACTATACACTACATTACTATACACTACACAACTATACACTGTATACTATACACAACTATACACTACTATACACTACACAACTATACACTGTACACTATACACAACTATACACTACAATTACTATACACTACTATGCACTACATTACTATACACTACACTACTATACACTACACTATACCCTACACTACTATAAACTACAGTACTATACGCTACTATACACTATGCACTACTATACACTACAATGTAATATACACTACTATACACTACAATCGGTCCTGGGCCTCCCCTAGGTTGACTCAAAAGAGTAGCTGGTGTAGCAGTGTGTCGTAGTAAACAAAGCCACTGGGGAGACAAAGGCGGTTCGGCGTGGTGCTGGCCACCCACCCCCTCATGTGCCACAGTGCCAGCAGCCTTGATAGGTGCTTCTCTTCGCTAACAGCACTTGCCCCTATAGCCTGCCGAGGCTACACGGGGGATCTTTGTGTCTGTGTTAGTGATGACATGTGGCTTCGTGATGCCTCTGTCCGCTGGGATGCAGCTGAAGCCGGTGCCTGCGATGCTTCGTCTGCTGCAGTCGGTCGGTGTCGAGAGCGACACATTCACGTGGGAGCAGGTGGGTCCCATCACGACCACCAACACCATCATCATCTGCGTGGCTAGGAGATGTTGACTACCTTGCCTGGTGTACAGGAGGTCGTGGGACCTACCATCATCATTATCAGGGTGGCTAGGAGATGTTGACTACCTCGCCTGGTGTACAGGAGGTCGTGGGTTCCATCGCGACCCTGACACCTGCTGTATAATTTGGATTTGCACGCTTATCACAGATGGGCTACGTGTGGTGCGAAATAAGTTCAACATAGTACAGACGTTACACTCACCCACCTACTCACCCAACCACTCGTCCACCCACTCATTCACTGACCTACTCACTCAGCCACCCACTCACCCAACCACTCACCCACTCCATTTACCCACACACTAACACTCACCCAACCACTCACTCATCCACTCACTCACCCAACCACTCACTCTACTCACCCTCTAACCCATCCACTCACTGACTAGTCCATCTCTTTCGCCCATGCCACTAAATCACTGATCCACCCACCCACTCACTGATCCTCTCACTCACTGATCCACACACCCACTCACTTACCCACTCACTCACCTACCCACCCACTCACCCACTCAATCACTCAACCACCCACTTACTAACTCATCCACTCACTCACCCACTCACTCACCCACCCACCTACTCACCACTCACCCACTCAGTCACCCACTCGTGTGTGTGCATGCATGCGTGTGTGTGTGCATGCGTGTGTGTGCGTCCCACATAGGCGCACCACTATGTGGGACAATACATCAAGCGGAGACAACATTACGATGTAGAGAGGCCGTACCTGGTGAGGTGTGGCGAGGACCCCCTGGGGGAGGTGTTTGGTGTGGAGGGATTCTCACTCAGAGATCCCAGGTGAGGGAGATACAAAGAGGGTGGAGAGAGATTGGGTGGGTGGGTGAGTGAGTGTGGGTGAGCGGATGAGTTATTTAGTGAGTGAGTGAGTGGGAGGGCGAGTGGGGGAGTGAATTATTGAGTGGGTGGGTGAGCTGTTTAGTGAGTGGGCGAGTGAATGAGTGGGTGAATATTCTTTGGTTCTTTCGCTAAAGTCACGTAGATAGAAAAATTATAATAAAAAAGTGAAATAAAAATAAACAAGCACAAGAGAGAGGGGTGGAGAGAGAGGGAGGGGTGGGAGATAGAGCCTGCATCCAAACCCAGCCTGGATCTCCCTGTCTCTATCTTCCAGACACTCAGTGGCAGCGCTGTTCGTGAAGTCATTCTCCATAGTGACGGCCGACAGCAGGCGGGGTGAAGTTCCCCTCCCTGCTCTTCACTCCCTCCCTCCTTCTCACTCCCTCCCCGGGTTCATAGCGCGACGTAGCGCTAACTACTACTACTACATGTCCGCTACCCATATACAGTCACACACTCACTCACAACAACAACCGCCATTCGCTACTAAGTGGCGGTGACGTCACCACGACGCTTGTGCCAGGCTATGTGCACCCTGAGGCCACGTGAAGTGTCGAATGCCCGCTGGCAGGTCACGGGGCAGACCCAGGTGCCACGGGTCGACTGACTGAGATGACTGGCTGATGCACCACCTGTGCCCCCTACTGTGCCAACCTGCTGTGCTCAGCCACCCGGGGCTCCGCTCGTTCTGAGCGTCGCTCCTCCGCCCTCCGTTGTTGTTGGAGGGCGACTGCCTCCAACTGCCCAGCAGCATCCTTCACGAGCCTCCTCCACAGAGGCCGATCTTGACACCGCTGGTACCAGTCATCGGCAAGTCCACTCAGCTCCACGTCCTCCTGTACCACATCACACCATCTCTTCTCTAGCCCGTGCCGCGCCCGCTTAGCCCCCTCAATCCGGGCGAACAAAAGCTGCTTCGGCATGCGGTGGCTGGGCATGCGGGCTACATGACCCAGCTACATCACCACCACCATCACCACCACCATCACCCTCACCAGCACCACCATCACCACCACCATCACCACCACCATCACCACCACCCTCACCATCACCACCATCACCACCACCACCATCACCACCACCCTCACCACCACCACCACCCTCACCATCACCACCACCATCACCACCACCCTCACCACCACCACCATCACCACCACCCTCACCACCACCACCACCACCTTCACCATCACCACCATCACCCTCACCACCACCATCACCCTCACCAGCACCACCATCACCACCACCATCACCACCATCATCACCACCATCACCACCACCCTCACCACCACCACCACCACCCTCACCATCACCACCATCACCCTCACCACCACCATCACCCTCACCACCACCATCACCACCACCATCACCACCACCATCATCACTACCACCATCACCACCACCATCACCACCATCACCCTCACCACCACCATCACCACCCTCACCACCACTATCACCACCACCATCACCACCACCATCACCCTCACCACCACCATCACCCTCACCATCACCACCATCACCCTCACCACCACCATCACCACCACCATCATCACCACCACTACCACCATCACCACCACCATCACCACCATCACCACCATCACCCTCACCACCACCACCCTCACCACCATCACCACCATCACCACCCTCACCACCATCACCACCATCACCACCACCCTCACCATCACCACCACCATCACCATTACCATCATCACCACCCTCACCATCATCACCACCACCATCACCACCACTCTCACCACCACCATCACCACCACCATCACCACCACCCTCACCACCACCACCACCACCCTCACCACCACCATCACCACCCTCACCACCACCACCACCACCACCACCCTCACCACCACCACCCTCACCACCACCATCACCCTTACCAGCACCACCACCACCCTCACCACCACCATCACCACCATCACCATCACCACCACCCTCACCACCACCACCACCACCATCACCACCACCATCACCACCACTATCACCACCATCATCACCACCATCACCACCACCCTCACCACCCTCACCACCACCACCACCCTCACCATCACCCTCACCAGCACCAGCACCACCATCACCACCATCATCACCACCATCACCACCACCCTCACCACCACCATCACCACCCTCACCATCACTACCACCCTCACCACCACCATCACCACCCTCACCATCACCACCACCATCACCACCACCCTCACCACCACCACCATCACCACCACCCTCACCACCACCACCACCTTCACCATCACCACCATCACCCTCACCACCACCATCACCCTCACCAGCACCACCATCACCACCACCATCACCACCATCATCACCACCATCACCACCACCCTCACCACCACCACCCTCACCATCACCACCATCACCCTCACCACCACCATCACCCTCACCACCACCATCACCACCACCATCACCACCACCATCATCACTACCACCATCACCACCACCATCACCACCATCACCCTCACCACCACTATCACCACCACCATCACCACCACCATCACCCTCACCACCACCATCACCCTCACCACCACCATCACCACCATCACCCTCACCACCACCATCACCACCACCATCATCACCACCACTACCACCATCACCACCACCATCACCACCATCACCACCACCACCACCCTCACCATCACCCTCATCACCACCACCACCACCATCACCACTACCACCATCACCACCATCACCACCCTCACCACCACCACCCTCACCACCATCACCACCATCACCCTCACCACCACCACCCTCACCACCATCACCACCACCACCACCACCATCACCACCCTCACCACCATCACCACCACCCTCACCATCACCACCACCATCACCATTACCATCATCACCACCCTCACCATCATCACCACCACCATCACCACCATCACCACCACCATCACCACCACTCTCACGACCACCATCACCACCACCCTCACCACCACCACCACCACCCTCACCACCACCATCACCACCCTCACCACCACCACCACCCTCACCACCACCACCCTCACCACCACCATCACCCTTACCAGCACCACCACCACCCTCACCACCACCATCACCACCATCACCATCACCACCACCCTCACCACCACCACCACCATCACCACCACCATCACCACCACTATCACCACCATCATCACCACCATCACCACCACCCTCACCACCCTCACCACCACCACCACCCTCACCATCACCCTCACCAGCACCACCACCACCATCACCACCATCATCACCACCATCACCACCACCCTCACCACCACCATCACCACCCTCACCATCACTACCACCCTCACCACCACCATCACCACCCTCACCATCACCACCATCACCCTCACCACCACCATCACCACCACCATCACCACCACCATCACCACCACCCTCACCACCCTCACCACCACCACCACCCTCACCATCACCCTCACCAGCACCAGCACCACCATCACCACCATCATCACCACCATCACCACCACCCTCACCACCACCATCACCACCCTCACCATCACTACCACCCTCACCACCACCATCACCACCCTCACCATCACCACCACCATCACCACCACCCTCACCACCACCACCATCACCACCACCCTCACCACCACCTTCACCATCACCACCATCACCCTCACCACCACCATCACCCTCACCAGCACCACCATCACCACCACCATCACCACCATCATCACCACCATCACCACCACCCTCACCACCACCACCCTCACCATCACCACCATCACCCTCACCACCACCATCACCCTCACCACCACCATCACCACCACCATCACCACCACCATCATCACTACCACCATCACCACCACCATCACCACCATCACCACCATCACCCTCACCACCACCATCACCACCCTCACCACCACTATCACCACCACCATCACCACCACCATCACCCTCACCACCACCATCACCACCATCACCCTCACCACCACCATCACCACCACCATCATCACCACCACTACCACCATCACCACCACCACCACCACCCTCACCATCACCCTCATCACCACCACCACCACCATCACCACTACCACCATCACCACCATCACCACCCTCACCACCACCACCCTCACCACCATCACCACCACCATCACCACCATCACCCTCACCACCACCACCCTCACCACCACCACCATCACCACCACCACCATCACCACCATCACCACTACCCTCACCATCACCACCACCATCACCATTACCATCATCACCACCCTCACCATCATCACCACCACCATCACCACCACCATCACCACCACTCTCACCACCACCATCACCACCACCATCACCACCACCATCACCACCACCCTCACCACCACCACCACCCTTACCAGCACCACCACCACCCTCACCACCACCATCACCACCATCACCACCACCCTCACCACCACCATCACCACCACCATCACCACCACTATCACCACCATCATCACCACCATCACCACCACCCTCACCACCCTCACCACCACCACCCTCACCATCACCCTCACCAGCACCACCACCACCTTCACCACCATCATCACCACCATCACCACCACCCTCACCACCACCATCACCACCCTCACCATCACTACCACCCTCACCACCACCATCACCACCCTCACCATCACCACCATCACCCTCACCACCACCATCACCACCACCATCACCACCACCACCATCACCACCACCCTCACCATCACCCTCATCACCACCACCACCATCACCACTACCATCATCACCACCATCACCCTCACCACCATCACCACCATCACCCTCACCACCATCACCACCACCATCACCACCATCACCACCACCATCACCACCACCATCATCACCACCATCACCACCACCACCCTCACCACCATCACCACCACCCTCACCATCACCACCACCACCCTCACCACCACCACCCTCACTCACCACCATCACCACCACCCTCACCACCATCACCACCACGGATTGGTTAACGTGCATCACGTGACCGGGACAGCCAACCAGAGGTGCGCACCTCACAAATGTACGTTACACGGATTGGTTAAAGTGCGTCACGTGATCGGGACAGCCAACCAGACGGTGCGCCCCTCCCCAAATATGTACGTTGCACGGATTGGTTAAAGTGTGTCACGTGACCGGGACAGCCAACCAGAGGTGCGCCCCTCCCCCAACACGCGCAGTCGTTGAGCGCGAGCCGAGTTCGATTCCCGCTCACGGCCACCAGCAGCAGCAGCACTCCTGGG
This sequence comes from Petromyzon marinus, assembly GCF_048934315.1. Lineage (NCBI taxonomy): Eukaryota > Metazoa > Chordata > Hyperoartia > Petromyzontiformes > Petromyzontidae > Petromyzon > Petromyzon marinus. The sequence continues at coordinate 167,108 of NW_027422683.1, forward strand.
CCCTCCCCTAGGTCGACTCAGCCTCAAGCGGGTAAGTTGGTGCTGTGACGTCAAATCTGTCACGTGATCCTCGCACGTGGAAGCGTAACGCATTGCAGTGTAGCGGTTAGCGTTGTCTGTGTGTGTCTGTGTGTGTCTGTGAGTGTGTGTCTGTGTGTGTGTGTCTGTGTGTGTGTGTCTGTGTGCCGGGAAAGGTCCTGGCAAGGATTATTCAGCATCGCCTTTCCAGGCACGCTGAGGAGAGGCTTGCGGAGCCCCAATGCGGTTTCAGGATAGGGCGGTCCTGCACAGATGCCATATTTTCTGTCCGTCTGCTACAGCAGAGGTGTAGAGAATTCCAACAAGACCTACATCTCTGCTTTATTGACCTGGTCAAGGCCAATGATACCATCAGTAGGCCTGGGCTCTGGGTTGTGCTTCGTGCTTTTAGAGTACCTGACCCTCTGCTCACGATCATTAAGGACCTTCATGATGGTGAGCGGGCCCGGGTAAAACTACGTGGCCGGGAGTCAGAGCCATTCTTTGTACACCTTGGGGTGCGACAGGGGTGTCCTCTGGCTCCCACATTATTTAACATCTATTTTGACCACGTAGTTTGTGAAGCCTTCAGTAGCTGTACCGGGGGAATCTCCATATGGTACAGATATAATGGAAGGCTGATCGATGCCCGGGTGCGGTCAAGGGATGGCTCCCTATTGCTCAACCACGTTATGTATGCTGATGATTTGGTAATAGCTGCTCAGTCAGAGGAGTTGGAGACGCTGCTGCTGGGACTGGAGCGTGCCACTAAGAGGTGGGGCCTTACCATCAGCCCCACCAAAACTAAGCACCTGCCTGGGTATTTTGTACCATCGGACACTATCACCCCCACAACTCCCAATCGGTGATGGGGCAGTTGTGGAGAGAGTGGAGAGTTTCCCATACCTGGGCAGTGTGCTTATGACTGGCTCCAGTTTAACAGCAGAGGTCTCACTCCGAATCAGTCGAGCGGCAATATCTTTTCATCGGTTGCGTAACACTGTGTGGAAGCTACCTGGTCTGTCGCTCCGCACTAAGCTTCAGGTCTTCTCGGCCACGGTCATTCCCTCCCTTCTCTACGCTTGCGAAACGTGGACCCCCCTAATGGAACACCTTCGCCGGTTAGAAACATTTAGGCTGGCCTGCCTGCGATCCATCCTGGGTTTAACCAGACTGGATTGTGTGAGGAGCTCACAAATCCTTGAAAGATCTGGGCAAAGTCCCATCGGTGAGCTCCTCCGGCGGGCAGGGCTGCGATGGCTGGGTCATGTAGCCCGCATGCCCAGCCACTGCATGCCGAAACAGCTTCTGTTCGGCCGGATTGAGGGGGCTAAGCGGGCGCGGCACGGGCTAGAGAAGAGATGGAGTGATGTGGTACAGGGGGACGTGGAGCTGAGTGGACTTGCCGATGACCGGTACCAGCGGTGTCAAGATCGGCCTCTGTGGAGGAGGCTCGTGAAGGACGCTACTGGGCAGTTGGAGGCAGTCGCCCTCCAACAACAACGGAGGGCGGAGGAGCGACGCTCACAACAACGAGCGGAGCGCCGGGTGGCTAAAGCACAGCGGGTTGACACAGTAGGGGGCACAGGTGGTGCATCAGCCAGTCATCTCAGTCAGTCGACCCGTGGCACCTGGGTCTGCCCCGTGACCTCCTGCCAGCGGGCGTTCGACACTTCACGTGGCCTCAGGGTGCACATTGCCTGGCACAAGTGTCGTGGTGACATCACCGCCACTTAGTGGTGAATGGCGGTTATTGTTATATGTGTTTGTCTGCGTGTGTATCTGTGTGTGTGTCTGTGTGTGTGTGTGTGTGTATGTATCTGGGTGTGTATCTGTGTGTGTACGTGTGTTTTGACGATGATGGCGATGTTTGTGACGGTACGGGAAGCGTGTGTGGGCCGAAGCGGCATCCAGAGGAGCGCCATGGAGAGGGGAGGGGAAGCGAGGAGAGGACGCGGCAGGGAGGAGGAAGCGAGGCAAGGGGGAGAGAGGGGGGTCGAGAGGGAGCCGAGGAGAGAGCCGGCTGCTGCGGGCGTGCGGGCCCGACAGGGGCTCATCGCAGACAGGGACCAGTGGCGGAGAGAGATGCCCGTGAGGAGGCTGGTGAACCGGTCGGTGCCCCGCGGGGAGGACGTGGAGATGGCGATGCCCAACGCGGAGAGAGCCAGGCTGCTGACGGCGTGGGTGAGACGAGCCATTGGCGAAGAGAGGACGCTCAACAGGGAGGAGGCGGGGAGAGAGAGGCTGGAGGCGGAGAGGGCTGCGTGGGACAGACAGGCAGACGCGAGGAGGCGAGTGGATCAGAGGGTCGGCGACCCGCGGCCAAGGACCGAGGCGCAGCAAGCTCGGTTTGATATTTCCGCGAGGGAGAACGAGAGGACGGTCGACAGACTGGTGGAGAGGGCGGTGGAGGTGACGAGGCGAGAGGTGGGGAGAGCGAGAGAGGGAGGCCGCCGGGACGTGGAGGGGGGGCGGCCGCAGACGGGGGCGGCGGCGGAGCAGAGACGGACGCTGCGGCAGATCGCCGCGGCCGTGGGCGCCGTGGGGCTGCCGGGAAGGGTCGTGCCGATTAGGAACCGACAGGGAGAGAGCGGGAGGGAGGGCGGGAGAGGAGGTGGAGAGAGGGAGGGCGGGAGAGGAGGTGGAGAGAGGGAGGGTGGGAGAGGAGGTGGAGAGAGGGAGGGCGGGAGTGGAGGTGGAGAGAGGGAGGGTGGGAGAGGAGGTGGAGAGAGGGAGGGTGGGAGAGGAGGTGGAGAGGGAGAGAGGCAGAGGGGTCTGTTGAGATTGTTGGGGAGATTCGTTCCGATTAGGAGCCCTGAGGGAGGCCAGGAGAGGGAGGGAGGGAGAGAGTGAGAGGGACACGGGGTGCTGTAAGGAGAGGGTGAGCGGGGGGGAGGGAGGGAGAGGTGTGGGGTAGAAATGAAGGAGAGAGTGAGAGGGCTGGATGTGCGAGAGGAAAGGAGCGCGGTAGCTGTGGCACACTGCAGGTTCACTTCCCTGCAGAGTGGTGCTCACTTTAGTTGTGATGATGATGGGCTGAGTCAACCAGGGATTGAATCTGGCCCCCTTTTCCACTGAGCCACTTTGCCGGTGTTCATTGTTAACTGCTCGTTCACCGTTGGTTCTTCACGGGCGATCATATTTTAATATTTTGACTTGAAGAGGATTTGTCATTCCTTTGCCGAACACGACGATTGTGCGTATATCCGCCGTGTGATGATGCGTAGCGAGAATTGTAATTTGAGAGTTAATTTTACAAACTGCAACTCGATGCCGGGATGTTTAATTGTATTTACTTAATGTTCATTGTAAAAAAAAAATGTTTTATCATTTCCACCGCCCTCTGCGGGACATCGACCGCTCAAACCGAAAGCGAGATAGAAACAGACAGGGAGACAGAGAGAGACATGGAGAGACAGAGAGAGAGAGTTGGAGACGGAGAGACATGGGGAAAGAGATGGGGAGAAATAGAGAGAGAGACACAGAGACAGCGGAGACACAGAGAGACAGAGAGATACATGGCCACACAGAGAGACGGATAGGGAGAGGCATGGGGAAAGAGACGGGGAGAAATACAGAGACACAGAGACAGCGGAGACACAGAGAGTCAGAGAGATACATGGCCACACAGAGAGATGGATAGGGAGAGGCATGGGGAAAGAGACGGGGAGATATACACAGAGAGACACAAAGAGACAGAGAGAGAGACGATGTTGATGATGTTGAAGATGGTGTTAATGATTTTGATGTTGATGATGTTTTGAATGTTGTTAGTGATGTTGATGATGGTGTTGATGCAAGGTAAATCAACACCCGTTCATAATAAAAATTCATCCATCCACCACTACCACTGCTGCTTGTTGCCTGCTCCTGGTGGTGCGATTCCAACCTTCTGCAGTCCGAACCAGAAATTGCCATTGGCCTCCGAGAGTGCCGAGGCGAGTGGGGGGAGTTGAACACCCGGTCAGCCTATCCCTTGGACAATAAGTTAATGCGCACTTGTTATCGGTGTGCGACTCAAGTCTCCATTTGTCACGAGTCTTAACTTTATCACAAACTCTTAGCTTAGTGCAGTACACCTTCTTGAGGTCCTTGACTCTGCAAGTGACTCGAAATATTAAGAAAAAAAATAAAATAAAACTTTCAGTGATACTTCATCTGCTTGAGCAATAACTGAACTCTTAATTGATCAGAGCTTTTGCTTCTGCAAATCTCAACTTAAGGCTGATTGCGAGTACTACTCGGAATCTGTGCAGGACTGACGAATGTGAAGTTTGTACATGGTACCTGTTATGTAGGAATTTCTACCTTGCTTCATTAATTCTCTTAGATGCATCAAAAGCTCAAAGCTCCTGCCACTTTCACGCCTCCTGAGGATTCATGGGGCCAGCCTTGGGTCATCTTTGCTTCTGGCTCCACGGACCTCCTGGCGTTTAATGTCATCAACCCCCCCCCCCCCCCGCTAGTATTCTCCCTCCGGAGGTCGTCCCAAAAAACTTGTGTAGATACAGGGCCACTGAATTGCCCCTTGGAATGTTTTTCAACTCATTAGAGCGAGCCCCCGGATGTGGTGTGTTTGTGTATGATGTCACAAAGCAGTCCTTATAAGGGCCTCAATGCACGTTGGTGTATGACGTCACAAAGCAGTCCTTACAAGGGCCTCAATGCACGTTGGTGTATGACGTCACAAAGCAGTCCTTACAAGGGCCTCAATGCACGTTGGTGTATGACGTCACAAAGCAGTCCTTACAAGGGCCTCAATGCACGTTGGTGTATGACGTCACAAAGCAGTCCTTACAAGGGCCTCAATGCACGTTGGTGTATGACGTCACAAAGCAGTCCTTACAAGGGCCTCAATGCACGTTGGTGTATGACATCACAAAGCAGTTACGAGGCCGTCCCCCGGCGCAACAAACGAGGTTTCCTCCTCCTCCACCCCCCACCGAAATCTTTGGCCTTTTCGCGGTGAGAGCGTGGAGCGGTTTGCAATTTTTGCAAAATTTGGACACAAAGCGGCGGTAATACGACAAATCTGCAAACGTCACCCACCGACGTGGGGGTTGGCCATGTTGCGCACGCACGCAGTTTTGTTGGGGTCCGTGGCTATCCCCGGACTCGCTGACGACGCGCCCCAAGTAGCGAACCGATGTCTGCAGGAGGTGACACTTGACTGTGGTTTAAACGTAAGATTGGCCGCCCGAACTTTGAACAAACACCGATCGCGGCCGCTGCAGCTGCTCCTGGAACGTGCGTCCGAAGACGATCACGTCGTCCAAATAAACGAGGCGCGAGTCCCATTGGAGGCCTGCTAGGACCAGCTGCGTGAGTCGCTGGAACGTGACAGGAGCCGAGTGGAGTCCCATCGGGAGACAATTAAACTGGAACAGAGCCCGAGGTGTTCTTAGCTCTTTCGGAAAAGTCACCACGTTGAAGGGAAACAATAAAATAATAAAATATATATAAAACAATAAAAATTCTCACGACGTTTCGACCATAACACAAACTGATGATGACCGTTTGCGTTATGGTCGAAACGTCGTGAGAATTTTTATTTTTTATATATATTTTATTATTTTATTGTTTCCCTTCAACGTGACTTTACCGAAAGAGCTAAGAATATGAATCACTGCAGTCACAAAAGCTTTAAATCAAAATTTAGAGCCCGAGGTGTTCAGAACACAGGATTTGGTTTAGAGCTCTCATCAAGAGGCAATTGCCAACACCCCGACGACAAGTCAAGTGTGGTAGAAAACCCACACGGCCGACAGGGCATCCAATGAATCGTCCATCCGTGGGAGCGGGTGTGCATCTGCCACGGAGACCTTGTTCAATTGGTGGAAATCCGCGCGAAGCCGCAGACTCCCATCGTGTTTCTTAACGGGAACAACGAGAGCTCCCCTCGTCGACCGCAGTGGCGAACGTGGTCCTCCTCCTGACGACTGAGCCCGTGTGAATTCTGGCGTACGGAAGCGGCGTTGCCGGTGTCAATGCGGTGCTGCCATCAGGGACGTACGGCAAAAGTGTCATATTTACCCTGACTGAAAATGTTTTGAAAATTCGCCCCGCCGCTCGCCGGATAAAATCGGAATTCTTGCAGCGCAGCGCGCCCATCCATGATTCGTCCGGCTCGCTCCTCCGCTTCACTGTGGCCACGAGACATCTGTGGTCGCCTCGCCGGCCTCCCCACGACACGCGGCCACTGCGTGGGCCAGAACGGTGCCCGCCTGGACGACCGCAGCACCCAGGCCGACGTTGAACACTCTGAATGGCTACGTATGCATAGTCATACCGTTAGTGTCAGTAGCATAACTCTCAACCACTTATCAGTGCCCTACCTTATTACAGACCAACTCAGACCTTACTGATCACCCCGTGCCCCTTATAAATCTCAACGTTCATCCTATACATTATACTACACTATACACTAAACAGCTGTCAACCCCTTATCGGCGCTCTGCCTTATTACAGACCAATTCAGACCTTGTCAATCACCCCGTGCCCCTTATAAATCTCAACGTTCATCCTATACATTATACTACACTATACACTACACAGCTGTCAACCTCTTATCAGTGCCCTACCTTATTACAGACCAATTCAGACCTTACTGATCACCCCGTGCCCCTTATAAATCTCAACGTTAATCCTACAAAGTCCCATCACAAGGAAGAAACACAAACAAATCGACACGGATTTGTATTGTTGTTTGCCCGTATTGAAACGGCTGTACGCCCGTATGGACCTGAGAACTCAATTTGCCTGCGCAAAGACCACGACGGGGTAAAACCGTGATGGGCTTCTACAGCTCCGCAATAGTCGAGTGTGAATAGTCGCCTAATAGTCGCTATTGGTTATCAGAGGTTCTCCCCAACAACCAAACAACGTGTGGGCGGTCATCTTGGGTAGGGGGGGTGTGGTGGCTTCTCCCTTACCAAGATGGCACCCCCCCCCCCCCCCGCACGAGTCACGTGGTGTTGATATTTTGTGGGTGTTTTTTAATTGGTCAGCTCCATTGTACGCGCGACATTGAACTTTATTTCATAGCCCGGATTAAGGCCCATGGTAAATAGCATAGACTAGATAAGGCGCTGCTGCGTTTCAGACTATACCAAGCATAGCCCGGAGAGGGGGAGGGGGATGAAAAGCATCAAAACTCAAGACGCGCTGAATAAATGTAGCGAATTTGTTTGATGTTTAATTATTTCATCCATAGCGACCAGAAGCAAGAGGGGCTCGCTGGCGTTAGTGAACGGTGGCGTTTGCTGTGTACCCCCCTAAATTAAAATAATTTAAGTTCGCCAGTTACATTCACCCCTTCCTCGCCCGCTGCTCGCGTTGGTTTCGCCCACACGACCCTCTCCCTCCACCACCAAAGTGTCGCGTTTTGGCGGGAGAAGGCGGCTGTGTGTTCTGAGGAGACTAACAACCACCACCATCACAACATCTATAATCATAAGTATAACTACTACTATAATAACAACAACATCTACAATCATAACTATAACACTAATAATAACATCAACAACTTACAACAGCAATAATATAAACAATAATACCATCAACAACTTACAACAGCAATAATATAAACAATTACACTAGTAATAAAAACATGAACTGCTATAATAACTAAAACTGTAATAACAACAACTACTACGACTATAATAAAACAAAAACGTGAACGAGAGCGAGCGACACAACAAGAGGGCGGTGAGTGAGAGAGTGGAGCCGACCTCTCGCCCTCACAGCCTGAGGCCCACAAAGACGCGCGGGCTTTGTCAGCCTCACGCAGCCCGTCAGGGAGACTACACGGGGAGACATTTGTGTTGTGTCTGTGTGTGTCTCTGTGTGTGTGTCTCTGTCTGTGTGTGTCTCTGTGTGTGTATCTGTGTGTGTATCTGTGTGAGTCTCTGTGTGTGTGTCTGTGTGTGTGTAAGCCTCAGGCAGCCCGTCAGGGAGACTACACGGGGAGACATTTGTGTTGTGTCTCTGTGTGTGTGTCTGTCTCTGTGTGTCTGTGTGTGTCTCTGTGTGTGTCTCTGTGTGTGTGTCTCTGTGTGTGTGTCTCTGCGTTGTGTCTGTGTGTGTGTCTCTGTGTGTATCTGTGTGTGTGTATCTGTGTGTGTGTCTCTGTGTGTGTCTCTGTGTGTGGGTGTCTGTGTGTGTGTCTGTCTGTGTGTGTGTCTGTGTGTGTGTCTGTGTGTGTGTCTCTGTGTGTGTCTCTGTGTGTGTGTCTCTGTGTGTGTGTCTCTGTGTGTGTCTCTGTGTGTGTCTGTGTCTCTGTGTGTGTGTCTCTGTGTGCGTCTGTGTGTAAGCCTCACGCAGCCCGTCAGGGAGACTACACGGGGAGACATTTGTGTTGTGTCTGTGTGTGTGTCTGTGTGTGTGTGTCTGTGTGTCTCTCTGTGTGTGTGTCTCTGTGTGTGTCTGTGTGTGTCTCTGTGTGTGTGTCTCTGTGTGTGTCTGTGTCGCTGTGTGTGTGTCTCTGTGTGTGTCTGTGTCTCTGTGTGTGTGTCTCTGTGTGTCTCTGTGTATGTCTGTGTGTGTGTCTGTGTGTGTCTCTGTGTGTGTGTCTCTGTGTGTGTGTCTCTGTGTGTGTGTCTCTGTGTGTCTCTGTGTGTGTCTCTGTGTGTGTCTGTGTCTCTGTGTGTGTGTCTCTGTGTGTCTCTGTGTATGTCTGTGTGTGTGTCTGTGTGTGTGTCTCTGTGTGTGTGTCTCTGTGTGTGTCTCTGTGTGTGTCTCTGTGTGTGTGTCTTTTTGTGTGTCTCTGTGTGTGTGTCTGTCTCTGTGTGTGTGTCTGTCTCTGTGTGTGTGTGTCTCTGTCAGCCTCACGCAGCCCGTCAGGGAGACTACACGGGGAGACATTTGTGTTGTGTCTCTGTGTGTGTGTCTCTGTGTGTGTCTCTGTGTGTGTGTCTCTGTGTGTCTCTGTGTATGTCTGTGTGTGTCTCTGTGTGTGTGTCTCTGTGTTGTGTCTCTGTGTGTGTCTCTGTGTGTGTGTCTCTGTGTGTGTGTCTCTCTGTGTGTGTGTCTCTGTGTGTCTCTGTGTGTGTCTCTGTGTGTGTGTCTGTGTGTGTCTCTGTGTGTGTGTCTCTGTGTGTGTGTCTCTGTGTGTCTCTGTGTATGTCTGTGTGTGTCTCTGTGTGTGTGTCTCTGTGTGTGTGTCTCTGTGTGTCTCTGTGTATGTCTGTGTGTGTCTCTGTGTGTGTCTCTGTGTGTGTGTCTCTGTGTGTGTGTCTCTGTGTGTCTCTGTGTGTCTCTGTGTGTGTCTCTGTGTGTGTGTCTCTGTGTGTGTGTCTCTGTGTGTCTCTGTAAGCCTCACGCAGCCCGTCAGGGAGACTACATGGGGAGATATTTGTGTTGTGTCTGTGTGTCTGTGTGTGTGTGTCTCTGTGTCTGTGTGTGTGTCTGTGTGTATCTGTGTGAGTCTCTGTGTGTGTGTGTCTCTGTGTGTGTGTGTCTCTGTGTGTGTGTGTCTCTGTGTGTGGGTGTACCTCTGTGTGTGTCTCTGTGTGTGTGTCTCTGTGTGTGTGTCTCTGTGTGTGGGTGTGTCTCTGTGTGTGTCTCTGTGTGTGTGTCTCTGTGTGTGTAAGCCTCACGCAGCCCGTCAGGGAGACTACACGGGGAGACATTTGTGTTGTGTCTGTCTGTGTGTGTCTGTGTGTGTGTCTGTGTGTATCTGTGTGAGTCTCTGTGTGTGTGTGTCTCTGTGTGTGTGTGTCTCTGTGTGTGTGTCTCTGTGTGTGGGTGTGTCTCTGTGTGTGTCTCTGTGTGTGTGTCTCTGTGTGTGTAAGCCTCGCGCAGCCCGTCAGGGAGACTACACGGGGAGACATTTGTGTTGTGTCTGTCTGTGTGTGTGTCTGTGTGTTGTGTCTGTGTGTGTGTCTCTGTGTGTGTGTGTCTGTGTGTGTGTGTCTGTAAGCCTCGCGCAGCCCGTCAGGGAGACTACACGGGGAGACATTTGTGTTGTGTCTGTCTCTGTGTGCGTGTCTCAGTGTGTGTGTGTCTGTGTGTGTTGTGTGTCTCTGTGTGTGTCTCTGTGTGTGTCTCTGTGTGTGTTGTGTCTGTTGTGTCTGTGACTTTAATGCCCGAGTTGGTCATGATACTGGCACCTGGTCTGGAGTGATTGGAGGGCATGGGCCAGATCAGCTCAATAACAACGGTAGGAGGCTGCTAGATTTTTGTGCAGCCCATGGGCTTGTAATTACCAACACGCTGTTCCGGCATCGGCGCATCCACACAACATCATGGATGCATGCCGGGTCCAAGCAAGAACATCTGCTGGACTACATAGTGACGGACCAGCGGATGCGAGCCCATGTCCTTGACACCAGGACCTACCGTGGAGCTGATCTGCCCTCTGACCATCGACTAGTCATCTGTAAGATGCGCCTGCCATTCTTCCACTCCGGTGGTGGGTGTACACCCAGGACCCCATTCCGACCTGAAGTGGCCTGGTCTCAGTTATCTGATGAAAGTTGCAAGCGAGAATTTCATCATCGCTTGCGGCTGGGATTGGCATCGTCCCCGACTCCTCCTGATGTCGAGGGTAAATGGGCGAGGTTTAGGACTGTGACTCATGCAGCTGTAATGGCTGCTTTGGGTACGCGGTCCAGACCTCCCCAGAGACCCTGGCTGACAGAGGAGGTGTTCAGGATGGTTGAGAAAAAGCGACAGGCCCACTGCGATCGGCTACAGAATCCCACGTCAGAGAATGAGGAGGCTTACCGCAGCCTTCGCTCGGAGGTTCGGAGAGCCGTGAGGCGCTGCAAGGATGGGTGGTGGTCGCGGGTTGCTGAGGAGATAGAGTCTGCCTCAGTGGCCCGTGATCACAAATCTCTATTTAACTCCATCAAAAAAGTAACCTGCAGCGCCACACCTATTACCATCATTAGGGGAAAAAACGGTGATCCAATCTCCGACCCCCAGGAACAGGTTTGCAGATTTGCTGAGCATTTCTGTGAGGTCCTGGGGGAGGGAAAATCCCTCAGCCAGGAAAACATCGTGGCACAAAGTGAGGATGACCCTGCTGAGGCTGCGGTGCCTCATATTGGAAGAAGTCACCCCCTGTGAGTGGCTGGCTGAGGTGCCATCTGTTGAGGAAGTACTGAAGGCGATCCGGAGTCTGAGACCAGGAAAGGCAGCGGGCAGAGATGATCTCCCAAGCGAAATGCTGAGGGAGGGTGGCGTTTGTGCACAGACTGCCCTATATGACATCATAACAACAGTCTGGACCGCTGGACGGGTTCCGCAGGATTGGAAGGATGCCCTGGTGGTCCCCCTTTTTAAGAAGGGGGACCGCAGAGACTGTAACAACTACAGGGGCATCTCAATCCTCAGTGTGCCGGGAAAGGTCCTGGCAAGGATTATTCAGCATCGCCTTGCCAGGCACGCTGAGGAGAGGCTTGCGGAGCCCCAATGCGGTTTCAGGAAAGGGCGGTCCTGCACAGATGGCATATTTTCTGTCCGTCTGCTACAGCAGAGGTGTAGGGAATTCCAACAAGACCTACATCTCTGCTTTATTGACCTGGTCAAGGCCTATGATACCATCAGTACGCCTGGGCTCTGGGTCGTTCTTCGTGCTTTTGGAGTACCTGACCCTCTGCTCACGATCATTAAGGACCTTCATGATGGTGAGCGGGCCCGGGTAAAACTACGTGGCCGGGAGTCAGAGCCATTCCCTGTACACCTTGGGGTGCGACAGGGATGTCCTCTGGCTCCCACATTATTTAACATCTATTTTGACCATGTAGTTTGTGAAGCCTTCAATAGCTGTACCGGGGGAATCTCCATATGGTACAGATATATTGGGAGGCTGATCGATGCCCGGGTGCGGTCAAGGGATGGCTCCCTATTGCTCAACTACGTTATGTATGCTGATGATTTGGTAATAGCTGCTCAGTCAGAGGAGGAGTTGGAGACGCTGCTGCTGAGACTGGAGCGTGCCACTAAGAGGTGGGGCCTTACCATCAGCCCCACCAAAACTAAGCACCTGCCTGGGTATTTTGTACCATCGGACACTCGACCCCCATAACTCCCAATTGGTGATAGGGCAGTTGTGGAGAGAGTGGAGAGTTTCCCATACTTTGGCAGTGTGCTCATGACCGGTTCTGGTTTAACAGCAGAGGTCTCACTCCGAATCAGTCGAGCGGCAATATCTTTTCATCGGTTGCGTAACGCTGTGTGGAAGCTACCTGGTCTGTCGCTCCGCACTAAGCTTCAGGTCTTCTCGGCCACGGTCATTCCCTCCCTTCTCTACGCTTGCGAAACGTGGACCCTCTTAATGAAGCATCTTCGCCGGTTAGAAACATTTAGGCTGGCCTGCCTACGATCCATCCTGGGTTTAACCAGACTGGATTGTGTGAGGAGCTCACAAATCCTTGAAAGATCTGGGCAGGGTCCCATCGGTGAGCTCCTCCGGCGGGCAAGGCTGCGATGGCTGGGTCATGTAGCCCGCATGCCCAGCCACCGCATGCCGAAACAGCTTTTGTTCGGCCGGATTGAGGGGGCTAAGCGGGCGCGGCACGGGCTAGAGAAGAGATGGAGTGATGTGGTACAGGAGGACGTGGAGCTGAGTGGACTTGCCGATGACTGGTACAAGCGGTGTCAAGATCTGCCTCTGTGGAGGAGGCTCGTGAAGCACGCTATTGGGCAGTTGGAGGTAGTCGCCCTCCAACAACAACGGAGGGCGGAGGAGCGACGCTCAGAACAACGAGCGGAGCGCCGGGTGGCTAAAGCACAGCAGGTTGGCGCAGTAGGGGGCACAGGTGGTGCATCAGCCAGTCATCTCAGTCAGTCGACCCGTGGCACCTGGGTCTGCCCCGTGACCTCCTGCCAGCGGGCGTTCGACACTTCACGTGGCCTCAGGGTGCACATAGCCGGGCACAAGCGTCATGGTGACGTCACCGCCACTTAGTGGCGAATGGCGGTTGTTGTGTGCGTGCGTGTGTACTGTGCGTGTGTGTGTACTGTGTGTGCACTGTGCGTGTGTGTGTGTACTGTGCGTGTGTGTGTGTAACGTGTGTGGCGGTAGTCTAGCGGTTAGTGCGCTGCTCTACGAACATAACGACCCGAGTTTGATTCCCGCCCACAGCCAACACCCAGTGATGATTATTTGAACCGGTTCTGGGCCTCCCCTAGGTCGACTCAGCCTCAAGTGAGTACCCGGTGCGGTGTGCAAGCATCGCTACTGGGGAGACAAAGGCGGTCGGGCACGGTGCTGGCCACCCATTCCCTTCGCGTGCCGCGCCGGCCTTCATAGGTGGAGCTGATACTTGCTAACAGCACTTGCCCCAACAGTCTGTTAAGGCTACACGGGGGATCTTTGTCTTTGTATCACCACCCAGGAGTCACGGAGCTTTTGAGGCTCCGAGCCACGTGGGGATCCACAACAGCGTGAGGCGGTGCCACTCACAGGTGAAACTCGGGGATATGTGATTTCTAATCGATAGCCATCCGTCGGTTAACCCATCGCAACTGCTGAGTCTGTCACGCGACTTCCTCCTTCCAGCGAGCCTTTGATGCTTCACGTGGCCTCAAAGTGTACACAGTGTGTACGTATACACAATAATGTCCACGTTGTTGTTGCTGAGTTCACGCACTCATGGGAGGGGGCAATGGAAAATGAATCTGAATCAACTTAAACTCCATCCCCATGACCTCATGAAGTGCCAGCGGGAGGTGTACCTCGCTAGTGACGCCATGTCACCAAGGTATTCACACTCCCCCAACCCCCGTCCACTGCGCCCTTGAGCGTGACGTCACCTCCGCTTGGGTCACTGCCGATATCAATCCAGTGCCAATCCTTATTTGGGCAAAGCTACGCCCAGTGACTGGCGGTACATTAACATAATGTATTCGTTTAAACCGTCGAGAGTTTATTGCGACGGGTTCAGCAGCCACGCCCCATCCCTCGACATATGGGCCGGACTCATTAACATAATTTATTCAGTTACAGCCGCTCATTGTGGGAGGGGCGTGTTTCTTAACCCGGAAGTGACGTCATGTCACCAGCTTACCCACGTGACGTCGCGAGGTAACAGGAGGCTGCTGATCCACGCTTGCACTGAAATCCGAGGTGAGAAATTCTCATGGTTGTGGTGGTTGTTGTTGTTGTTTACCAAGGTAGAGCCTCTCTCTCTCGTAGGGATGTCAGTTGAGTAGCAGCGAGCATCGGAATCGATGTCCAGGTTGGAACTTTACAACGCGGGGCCTAGCCACGCGGGGCCTTGCCTCCTGCCCTCGCCTGATTGCGTTTACTTTAATTATCTCGCTTAAGTTTAATTTGTCTTCACCCGGCTCGCCACTTTGTAACTTTGTTTTATTGTAAATATTCACGCAGTTTTTATTTTCGTTCTTTTGTTAGCAGGCCAAGCCCGCTTAAGCTGCTATACCGCTCTTGTCATCAGAAGCAACCTGCCCACAACAACACAAGGTGAGGCTTTGTCAACGTGTGTGAATGTTTTTACTTAAAACTTTGGTGACTGCAGGAATTCATATTCTTGGTTCTTTCGGTAAAGTCACGTAGATAGAAAATTAAATAAAAATAACAATGAAAATGAATGTAAATAAAGCAAAAAAACTCACGTCGTTTTGATCGCAACACAAGTGGTCTTTATTTAATGTAATTGTATTATCAATTATTGTTATTTTCTATCTACGTAACTTTACTGAAAAAAACAAGAATACGTGTGTCAATGTCTATCGGTCAAAGACGCTAAACGGAGAGACGCGCAAACTCCAAATATACAGCAGGCGTCAGGGTCGGGATTGAACCCACGACTTCCTGTGTACCAGGTGAGGTAGTTAACATCTCGCCACGGAGAGAGACACGCAAACTCCAGTTAGCCTCGGCTATGTTCGTTGATCCTCGATTAATTACTTGGTGGAGTGAGAAAGCATTCATGCCGAGCAGATGAAGGTGGCCAGGCGTGATTCTAGACACGCCACCGCCTGTTTACCCATTGACAGTGTACAGTTTGTGTTTGCAGTAACGTCTATTAACTCTGTTGAACACGGAGGTTATATCACAACAGTAGTTTAATTTTGTTTTCGTCTGGAACTATTTATAAGAATGGAAACAGGAAGTTAACATAGCACACACATGCAGCTGAAGTCGGAGCTGTTCATCCCAGCGTTTAAGGACATCTGAGCCTGGATTCACACCTCTAAGTTGCGATTGAACATTAATTTATGCATAACACAAATGGTATTGTTTTCAACACCCTTTGCTATGTCAGCTGAATTTAGCTCTCATAAATATTCCTTTTGTAGCCAGACAGCCGATATTGTGTGCTCGGAGTTTTGAGTTAACATTCATTTTGAAGATGCAAGGGCTTCCAAGCACATTTATAACCATTTGCCCTCTCATTGTGTGCCATAACAGCCCTGTGATGAATTTGGGAAACTTTTTCACTACTTCATGAATATATTAATAAGTATAGACGTGTAAGTCACATGTGACTGTATATATGCATTCCTCTGTGCCTCAATACTGACGTGTAGATGGTGTGGATATTCTTATTTTCTGTCTGCAGCTGACGCTGGTCTGATGGAGCAAAGGCAGTCAGCACAGCAGCTCGGTACGACAAGTCAACATTGCGACCAGCGTGCATACAGCACGGATCGGACTGGAAATTTGACACAGCACCAGATAACTCGCACAGGAGAGAAACCCTTCAAGTGCAGTGTGTGTGTGAAGACATTTTCAAATTCATCTGCTCTTAAAACACACCAGAGAACACACACGGGAGAGAAACCCTTCAAATGCAGTGTGTGTGGGAAGGCATTTTCAGATTCATCGACTCTTAAAAAACACCAGAGAACACACACGGGAGAGAAACCCTTCGAGTACAGTGTGTGGGGGAAGGCATTTTCAGATTCATTTGCTCTTAAAACACACCAGAGAATACACACGGGAGAGAAACCTTTCAAGTGCACTGTGTGTGACAAGGCATTTTCATGGCCATCAGTTCTTAAAACACACCAGAGAACACACACAGGAGAGAAACCCTTCAAGTGCACTGTGTGTGGGAAGGCATTTTCACAGTCATCTGCTCTTAAAATACACCAGAGAACACACACGGGAGAGAAACCCTTCAAGTGCAGTGTGTGTGTGAAGGCATTTTCACAGTCATCTACTCTTGTAGCACACCAGAGAACTCACACGGGAGAGAAACCCTTCAAGTGCAGTGTGTGTGGGAAGGCATTTGCAGGGTCATCTGCTCTTGTAGAACACCAGAGAACACACACGGGAGAGAAACCCTTCAAGTGCAGTGTGTGTGGGAAGGCATTTGCGCAGTCATCTGCTCTTGTAGCACACCAGAGAACTCACACGGGAGAGAAACCCTTCAAGTGCAGTGTGTGTGGGAAGGCATTTTCAGATTCATCGACTCTTAAAAAACACCAGAGAACACACACGGGAGAGAAACCCTTCGAGTACAGTGTGTGGGGGAAGGCATTTTCAGATTCATTTGCTCTTAAAACACACCAGAGAATACACACGGGAGAGAAACCTTTCAAGTGCACTGTGTGTGACAAGGCATTTTCATGGCCATCAGTTCTTAAAACACACCAGAGAACACACACAGGAGAGAAACCCTTCAAGTGCACTGTGTGTGGGAAGGCATTTTCACAGTCATCTGCTCTTAAAATACACCAGAGAACACACACGGGAGAGAAACCCTTCAAGTGCAGTGTGTGTGTGAAGGCATTTTCACAGTCATCTACTCTTGTAGCACACCAGAGAACTCACACGGGAGAGAAACCCTTCAAGTGCAGTGTGTGTGGGAAGGCATTTGCAGGGTCATCTGCTCTTGTAGAACACCAGAGAACACACACGGGAGAGAAACCCTTCAAGTGCAGTGTGTGTGGGAAGGCATTTGCGCAGTCATCTGCTCTTGTAGCACACCAGAGAACTCACACGGGAGAGAAACCCTTCAAGTGCAGTGTGTGTGTGAAGGCATTTTCACAGTCGGTTGCTCTTGTAACACACCAGAGAACACACACGGGAGAGAAACCCTTCAAGTGTACTCTGTGCAGGCAGATGTTTGCAAATTCATCAAACCTTCAAGTACACCAGAGAACACAGAAGCATCAGAAGATCCACAAGGAGTGGAGTCTGAAATCAGCTTGTGAAAGTCAAAGTTCCGCAATGAGCCCATCCCTCATGAAACAAGAACCGGAGGAAAATCCCAGCTTGGACAGTTTTAAAGGTATCTAGGTGAAATGTGAAGAAGTGATGGTGAAGAGCGAAGAAGTGAAGGTGAAATGTGAAGATGAAGATTCAACTCCAAAATGGGACCTTCACATCGATGGAGGCAACGTGAAGCAGGAGGAGAATTCTGACTGTGAGGCAGAGCGAGGCAACTCCCAGCAGTTTGTGGAAGTGGAGGTGTGGGTGGACTTACTAGACAATACAAAGTTAAATGGAGACCCGGTAGATGTGTAAGCATGAGACAATGTTGTTACAATAGATGCACCTTTGTCACCGGCCTTTAACGAAAAGAATGCGACGTTGAACACTCAGGTCCTAGGTTCAACCTGCAGAGTAAGAGCGAGCGGCTAGTCTTTGTGGACCTGTGGGTTGGGGAGATCTCTGACCAGGAGCAAGAGACAATAAGCTCCCAAGCATTCACGATGTTCTCATGATAATTGCTTTTACACGGTGCTTGCTTAATCGCCTCGGCAACTCCGAGTTTTGTATCGTACCTCATCTGAAACACTCGAAGAGCATCCCCAAGTAGCAGTTGCCCCTGTGTGGCACAGGGTGGTGGCCCTGCACCGCCCTGCATTTATTATTTTTTTCCGCCTGAGGACGACCGCTTGTGTTACGATCGAAACGTCGTGATATATTATTATTTGTTCTACCTACGTGACTTTACTGAAAGAACCAAAGAGTATGTGAACAAGAGGCTGTCAGTAGGGGGCGATGGTTGATGTTTCATCTCAGTTATGTAATTTGTCGCTAATGTTTAGAATTCGCCAGCATGCAATGGCCTACTCGTTTTGAATGACACAATAGTATGTTTTACATCCACTGTTAAGCAGACGGTGCATATTCTTTTTTTTTCAATAGCTTCTTAATCAGATGTTATCTGATGCAGTATATTTCACTGCAGTAATTAAAGTTTGTTAAAATTCCTGTTAATTTCGATTGAACGCTTATCTGATTTTGTGTGTACATGCAACATTTTATTTATAAGGGTCAAACATTGAATAAGTGATGTTAGGACAAAGTGTGTGTGTGTGTTTTGGAAGCAACCTGTACAGATAACTCAGGTGAGACCCGTTGTTCTTGTGATACAGGTCAAACGGTACTTTTGTGTTTAATGAAGTATCTGGAGCAACTCATTGTCTTTACATAGGAAGCACACTCGGATCATTCATCAGTCACAAGACATACCACCTTAAAGTTACACGTAGAGGAGATACATTCTCTGCAACACGAATTATAATTTTGTCTTACGTGTTGACGTAGATTTTGTCGAACTCGGACTATAAATGCTCCTAGCTGATTAACGTCTGGATGTTCACAACCATGGCTTGAAGCAAGCCCCACTGCTGTTGAGACATTGTCCACCAAAACCGGTCCACAGTTGGCTTGCACACACAGTGTACACACACACAGTGTACACACAGTGTACACACAGTGTACACACACAGTACACACACAATGTACACACAGTACACACACAGTGTACACACACAGTGTACACATACAGTGTACACATACAGTGTACACACAGACATAGTGTACACACACAGTGTACACACACACATAGTGTACACACACAGTGTACACACACACACAGTATACACAGTGTACACACAGACACGCAGTGTATACACAATAATGTCCACGTTGTTGTAGCTGAGCCCACGCACCCAAGGGAGGGAGCAATGAAAAAAAATCTAAATCAACTTAAACTCCAACCCCGCTCTGTGACGTCACCACTCAGCATTGCTTCATCGGCGTGATACGCCAGGGGAGGTGTACCTCGCTAGTGACGTCATGTCACCAAGGTATTCACCCCTCCGCTGTCCACCGCGCTCTTGAACATGGCGTCACTTCCGCTTGGGTCTGCCGATATCGTTCAAGTACAATCCTTATTTGGGCAAAGCTACGCCCAGTGACTGGTGGCTCATTAACATAATGTTTCCGTTAAAGCCGTGGCGAGTTTATTACGACGGGTTCAGCACTCACGACATATGGGCGCAACATTAACATAATTTATTCATTCGATAATTTAGTTACGGAGCTGCTCATTGTGGGAGGAGTGTGTCTCGTACCCCGGATGTGACGTAATGTCACCTGCTGCCGCGTGACGTCACGAGGTAACAGGAAGCTATCGCTTCCTGCACTGAAATCCGAGGTGAGATTCGCATTGTGGTTGTGGTGGTGGTTGTTGTTGTGGTGGTTGTTGTTTACCAAGGTAGAGCCTCTCTCTCTCGTAGGGATGTCAGTTGAGTAGCAGCGAGCATGGGAATCGATGTCCAGGTTGGAACTTTACAACGCCGGGCCTAGCCACGCGGGGCCTTGCCTCCTGCCCTCGCCTGATTGCGTTCACTTTAATTATCTCGCTTAAGTTTAATTTGTCTTCACCCGGCTCGCCACTTTGTAACTTTGTTTTATTGTCAATATTCACGCAGTTTTTTTATTGTCGTTATTTTGTTAGCAGGCCAAGCCCGCTTGAGCTGCTATACCGCTCTTGTCATCAAAAGCGACCTGCCCACAACAACACAAGGTGAGGCTTTGTCAACGTGTGTGAATGTTTTGACTTAAAACTTTGGTGACTGCAGGAATTAATGTTCTTGGTTCTTTCGGTAAAGTCACGTAAATAGAAAATAAAAATAACAGATAATAATTTTTTATTTTTTTAAAAGAAGCAAAGCACCCCACAACGTTTCTATGGCAACATTAATGTTGAAGATGCGAGGGCTTACAGGAATATTTATGACATTTGCCCTCGCATTGCGTGCCATGACAGTGCTGTTTGCACAGTCACACATAGTCACTGTAAGATGTTTTTCTCGGTCGTGTTTTTGTTTTTTTGCTTGTTGTGGTTGCACCCGATTCAAGAGCCGAATGGCTCACGGGACTATAACCAAAATAAATCAAACTGAAAATCAAAAAACTGAAA
Source organism: Petromyzon marinus (assembly GCF_048934315.1). Classification (NCBI taxonomy): domain Eukaryota; kingdom Metazoa; phylum Chordata; class Hyperoartia; order Petromyzontiformes; family Petromyzontidae; genus Petromyzon; species Petromyzon marinus. The sequence goes on from NW_027422683.1 coordinate 187,264, forward strand.
CCGCGTGATGAATTTTGGGAAAGTTTTTCACTGCATCTCCAAATATATATAAACGGAAAAGTTGTGATTGTGTGTGTTTTCTGTTCAAAATGTTTAGCGTACTTAGCGACATGCATCAAACTGGAAATTTGCCATGTGGGTACTTTCCAGACTGTACACCGTACAAACATTATACAAATACACTTTTGTGTTTTTGTTGGGGGGGGGGGAGCTCAATAATGTATAGATTTTTTGCACGGCTAGTGAGCTGTGACGTCAAATCTGTCACGTGACCCTCGCATGTGGAAGCGTCACTCATTGTAGTGTAGCAGTTAGCGTTGTCTGTGTGTGTGTCTGTGTGTGTGTCTGTGTGTCTGTGTGTGTCTGTGTGTGTGTCTGTGTGTGTGTCTGTGTGTGTCTGTGTGTGTGTGTCTGTGTCTGTGTGTGTGTGTATGTGTCTGTGTGTGTGTGAAAGCGTAACGCATTGCAGTGTAGCGGTTAGCGCTACGCCGCACTACGAACCCGGTGACCTGAGTTCGATTGCCGCTCACGGCCACCACCGGCGACGATTATTTGAACCGCTTCTGGGCCTCCCCTAGGTCGACTCAGCCTCAAACGAGTAACTGCTGTGGTGTGAACATCGCCACTGGGGAGACAAAGGCGGCCGGACGTGGTGGATCCAAGTCCCGGGCGAAGCCGGGTAGTACAGCTAGTCATGAATACATGAATGAATATAGACGTGTAAGCCACGTGTGACTGTATATATTAATTCCTCCATGGCTCGATACTGACGTGTAGATGGTGTGGATATTCTTATTTTCTGTCTGCAGCTGTCGCTGGTCTGATGGAGCAAAGCAGTCAGCACAGCAAGCCGGGACGACAAGTCAACAATGCGACCAGCGTGCATACAGCACGGATCAGACTGGAAATTTGACACAGCACCAGAGAACACACACAGGAGAGAAACCCTTCAAGTGCACTGTGTGTGGGAAGGCATTTTCACAGTCATCTGCTCTTAAAATACACCAGAGAACACACACGAGAGAGAAACCTTTCAAGTGCAGTGTTTGTGGGAAGACATTTTCAGATTCATCTACTCTTAAAACACACCAGAGAACACACACGGGAGAGAAACCCTTCAAGTGCAGTGTGTGTGGGAAGGCATTTTCAGATTCATCTCATCTTCAAAGACACCAGAGAACACACACGGGAGAGAAACCCTTCAAGTGCAGTGTGTGTGGGAAGACATTTTCAGATTCATTTGCTCTTAAAACACACCAGAGAACACACACGGGAGAGAAACCCTTCAAGTGCAGTGTGTGTGGAAAGGCATTTTCACAGTCATCTGCTCTTAAAAAACACCAGAGAACACACGGGAGAGAAACCCTTCAAGTGCACTGTGTGTGGGAAGACATATTCAGATTCAGCTGCTCTTAAAACACACCAGAGAACACACACGGGAGAGAAACCCTTCAAGTGCACTGTATGTGGGAAGGCATTTGTACAGTCATTTACTCTTAAAATACATCAGAGAACACACACGGGAGAGAAACCCTTCAGGTGCAGTGTGTGTGGGAAGACATTTTCAGATTCATCTACTCTTAAAAAACACCAGAGAACACACACGGGAGAGAAACCCTTCAGGTGCAGTGCGTGTGGGAAGGCATTTTCACAGTCATCAAATCTTCAAGTACACCAGAGAACACAAAAGCATCAGAAGATCCACAAGGAGCGGAGTCAGAGTCTGAAATCAGCTTGTGAAAGTCAAAGTGCCGCAATGAGCCCATCCCTCATGAAACACGAACCGGAAGAAAATCCCTGCTTGGACACTTTTAAAGGTATCGAGGTGAAATGTGAAGAGGTGATGGTGAAATGTGAAGAAGTGATGGTGAAGAGCGAAGAAGTGATGGTGAAATGTGAAGAAGTGATGGTGAAGAGTGAAGAAGTGAAGGTGAAATGTGAAGAAGTGATGGTGAAGAGCGAAGAAGTGAAGGTGAAATGTGAAGATGAACATTCAACTCCAAAATCGCACCTTCACATCGATGGAGTCAACGTGAAGCAGGAGGAGAATTCTCACAATGAGGCAGAGCGAGGCAACTCCCAGCAGTTTGTGCAAGTGGAGGTGTGGGTGGACTTCCTAGACAATACAAAGTCAAGTGGAGACCTGGTAGATGTGTAAGCCAGAGACGATGTCGCTACAATGGATGCACTTTTGTCACAGGTCTTTAATGACAAGAATGTGAAGTTGATCACTCAGTTCCTAGGTTCAACCTGCAGAGTAAGAGCGGCCAGTCTTTGTGGACCTGTGGGTTGGGTCAATCTCTCACCAGGAGCGAGAGCCAATAAGCTCCCAAGCATTCACGATGTTCTCATGATAATTGCTTTTACATGGTGCTTGCTTAATCGCCTCGGCAACTCGGAGTTTTGTATCTCGTCTGAGACGCTCGAAGAGCATCCCCAAGTAGCAGCTGCCCCTGTGTGGCACAGGGTGGTGGCCCTGCACCGGCCTGCATGTGGTCAAGAGCCTGTCAGTATGGGGCGATGATTGATGCGTCATCTCGGTTGTGCAGTTTGTTGGCAATCTTCATTCGAAGCTTTAGTGACTGCAGGAATCCACACTCTCTACTTATTTCGGTAAAGTCATCACGTGGGTAGAAACATAACAGATCACGGCGTTTAGATCACAACACAAGCAATCGTCATCAGGTGGGACAACCACAGCAAGAAGAAGACGCTGAAGTAGGCGCCTACTTCAGCAGTTTTGTCTTCTTGCTGCTGTGGTTGTCCCACCTGATGACGATTGCTTGTGTTGCGATCTAAACTCCGTGATCTATTATTTGTAGCTAATGTTTATAATTTGCTACATTTTGACCCAGATGCCAGCATGCAATGGCCTACTCCTTTTGAATTATGCAATAGTATTTTTTAAAATAGCTTCTTGTTAATACTATGTAACCTGATGCAGTATATTTCACTGCAGTAATTAAATTTTGTTAATATGCCTGTCAATAATTCCAAATGAATACTTGTCTGTGCGTATTTTAAATGTTATTCTTTTATAAGGTGATGTTGATATCGAAAACTGACACATAACTGGCATGCCATAAATAGGAAATTAACTCCTATTCGAATCAATGTATTCATATATGTTGATAAACTGTTTTCAAGCAGATTTTGTCTCCCAACGGTGACTACAGGGACCACGTGATTGTTTAAAAATGTCTTTGATTATAATTATGATTGCCTACAATTCGTCATGTGTAGCTTATTTAGACTATAATTTATTCACTACCCAAAATGAATTTACTTGAAAACATAGAGCTCATATTTGTAAGCAATGTCTTTTTTATTTATACGTTTGAAAAACATTTTTTGCACAAATTGAACTTGTTCAGATACAAGGTGAATTCACAAGGCTTTGTTAAAAATCCAATATTTCAGAATTTTGCCTTAACGGAGAATATTTTTTTTAATGTTGGTAAAAATAAAGATTCAGAAATATATATTGTGCCGTGGCTACAATTTTACTGTAAAGTGGAATTGGTAAAAAAAATGGATGGTTCAATGAGCCACTCCGTCTACGGGAAAGCTACCCATACGGATGTTTACCTGAAACCGGATTCCCACCACCATCCATCCCAGAATTCCCTCATCAATACTCTGCACCATAGAGCCCAATACATATCCGACCAGGAACACATAGCCAGTGAACTCAAGCACGTACACCACGCTCTTAAGGCTAATGGTTACTCTGACTACAATCCGCAAAGCTATCACTCCAACCATGAAGAAGGACCCTCTTGAGGAGCCTTTCAAAACCATCACTTTGCCCTACATTGCGGGGATCACAAAAAAGATCTCCAAAATCTTGAATAAACACAAGATCCAGGTCCGATTCAACACATTACATAAAATCCGTGATCTGGTTCCGTCTGTAAAAGATGTGATTCCGGACATACAGTACCCTGGCATCTACAAACTAAGTTGCCTCTGTGGTAGTAGTTACATTGGAGAAACCAAACGACATGTCTCGGACCTCATTCGTGAACACAAAGCAGACCTGAAACACGGTAGGACCAACACCTCAGCCTTGGCAGATCACTGTTATAATTCAGTAGGCTCACATGACATTGACTTCTCCAAGACAGGTTCTTTGTAAGCCATCTGGCTACCATGAGAGATTCGTTCATGAGGCTATCCACATATGCACAGAGACAATTTCAACCGGCAAGATGGATTCTGGCTTAGCAATCATTGGAAAGATTTGATAAACCATTTCGGGTCTTAATTGATTGTTCACGCTTACGGTGGCTTTCAGACCGCATTCCATTATTTTCGTCTCCCCCCTCCTCTATTCTGAACATAGATGGACTAGTCCTTCTAAATAAACTTGTCAAATCGCTCTCTGTGGTGCTAACGTTAAAAAAACCCGCCACTTTTTTCAAAATTTCTTGCTGTGGTTTTCACACCTGATGACGATTGCTCGTGTTGCAGCCGAAACGTCGTGAGAATTTTATTGTTTTATATTTTTATTATTTGATTCTTTCCCTTCTACGTGGTGACTTTACCGAAAGAACGAAGACCATGAATTCCTCGCAGTCACGAAAACTTTAAATGAACATTTATTTTTACTTTGTTAACATCTTTCACTTTCGCACGCCACTAATTTTTTGCGACAAGAGGTTTCATTACCACAGGTTACACGTGCAGTGGGCCCAAGACGAGGCGAGACGCTTCGCTGGAGGCAACACGTTTATTCAACAAGGGAACCACAACACAGAGGGGTGACGACCCCTCACAGCCGATAACCTCAGGAGGCAGTCCCTCCACACTATGGTGCCCTTACTCTGGTTCTAGCGCTAACCCTTCACTGGTTATGTCTGAATCCGACCCTAGCCAGGGTCACTGGGCACTTCGCTTCAGGGTCTTCAGTGTCTTCAGGGTAGCGCTCAGAGTCTTCTTCAGATCTTCAGGTGGACGAGGACCGCCAAACCCGTTCAGGGGTCCGGCTTTTATCCCCGTTCCAGGGTCTCTCCACCACTGGCCAAGCCTTCTGGAACTCTCTAGGGGGCCCTGGAACATCCCCCAGCCCCCCCCCTCCCCCCCTCTTGGGGTCTGGGGGCCCTGTTAGTCCCACCTGGTCTGTATCCCATCCCCTGTTGACGCATGTCCGCTATTACAGGTCAGCTCCCGTGGTAATACGCATACAGCCCAACAATGGCGCTACATCATCCCCCCCCCCCCCCCGTTGCATCCAGGCGTCTGCTACGTTCACAGGAAGCCCTAGGTGCATGCACGAATATGCTCAAGGTGCCATGTCATATGTTCGAGCGTATGGATGTCCCCGACTTATTTATTACCTTTACATGTAATCCAACTTGGCCTCAGATAAAACAAAAAAAGTAATAACTTTCATTCGGCCAGACACCCAGCCGTCGATACGACTTCACAGCCAGGGTGTTCAGACAAAAGCAAGTCAAATTCATCGAGAGCATTCACTGAGAGTCGTGTTTTTTGGAGAAACAAGATGCTGGATGTACTCAACTGAGTGGCATAAGTGAGGACTTCCACATCATAGGGGTTTCCCCTTTTTTTCTGGCAACAAAACTGAAACATTTTGGCGTCCTCTGCTCGAGCATCAATTGGGTCGAGGCTCTCAAGAAAACCGTCCCTTGGTGTGGACCAATCGGTTTCAAGGACAATGCCACATATATATTATCATAGTGCGTGTGTTTTTTGTTTGCATTTTGACTGCAGGTATTGTGGTTAATGCAGCGACATGAATCCTTGTAAAAAGGTTTCAGTTTTGTTGCCAGAAAAAAGGGGAAAAACCCCTATTATTATATTTTGGTACCGGCAAAGGAGGTCTAATGATGTAGATGACTTCCCCACGCTCATATTTTAATCTGGCTGAAAGAAAAAAATCATCCAATCCAAATCGATGTTATATCTGCCGAGTTTCCAAATCCAGAGGAAGACCCAAAATCTGTTTGCAGTAGTGACCGCAAATACGATTCATGGGCCATGCGGAAACCTTAATGTCAATGCAGCAGCATGTATGAAGGACATAGAGGGCAGCAAGAAATATCCGAGACAATTTATTAAAGACACACAAACTGGAGATGATGGATATCCTCGCTATAGAAGGTGAGCTCCAGCAGACGGTGGATACACAGCAAGACTGAAGATTAGAGGCAACGCGGAAATCGAAATGGACAACAGGTGGGCTGTTCCGTATTCTCCGCTTCTTTCTAAAATGTTTCAGGCGTAGATGTGTTGACCACGCTTCACCTCCTCCAGTTAGTGTGTGTATCATGGTGTGTGTTTCAGTGTGTGTGTCAGTGTGTGAGGTGCTCGCTAACAGCACTTGTCCCTACAGTCTGTTAAGGCTATACGGGGGATCTTTGTTTTTTGCTTTGTCAGTGTGTGTGTGTCAGTGTGTGTCTGAGTGTGTGTGTGTCAGTGTGTGTGTGTCAGTGTGTCAGTGTGTGTCTGAGTGACTGAGTGTCTGAGTGAGTGACTGAGTGACTGTCTGAGTGAGTGACTGAGTGTCTGAGTGACTGAGTGTCTGAGTGAGTGTCTGAGTGAGTGACTGTCTGAGTGTCTGAGTAAGTGTCTGAGTGAGTGACTGTGAGTGAGTGACTGTCTGATCACTACAGCAGTGCATACTGCTGTGGTGGTACCTGCTATGATTACAGCAGGTATACTGACTAGTGGTACCTGCTATGATTACATCAGTACATACTGTGGTGGTACCTGCTATGATTACAGCAGGTATACTGACTAGTGGTACCTGCTATGATTACATCAGTGCATACTGTGGTGGTACCTGCTTTCACTACAGCAGTGCATACTGACTGTGGTGGGTACCTGCTAAGGTTACAGCAGTGCATACTACTTATATGCTTTATCACGTGTCGTGAATGTAATAGTTTCATCCCAGAAATGGTGTCCTTGATCGGCCCAGAGCAGACATTTCACTTTGCCTTAGAACCTGAGGTAGCACAGCATTAGCAATTCCAAGTTCTTTATGTGACCAATAGCGACGAATTATGTGGCAAGCATTTGAAATGAGTGGGTTATGACGTACTGTACTTCACTCTTATCGACCATTAACATAAGTCTGTGTTACTGGCGTTGTGCTGCCTTGGCTGGTACCAACTTCTTCTTTGACCACGTGGACCACGCGGATGAATGGTCTACGCGAGTCGAGCGAGCGATGGAGAAGCCCCATGGGGGCAAGCGGCGGGAGACTCTCAGGCGAAATCGTGGAAGTCGCGTGACAGAAGCCACGCGTGGAGGATAGATGCATGCTGGCGAGACGTCGTCTTCAGTTTAATTTAAGTTTCACGTGTTAGGTGTAGAGCCCTGTGAGCCGTGCGGCCCTTGACTCGGGTGCAACCGCAACAAAACAAAAACGTGAACAAGAAACATCTTAAAGTGACTACGGGCAAACAGAAAAATCCAGGAAAAAAACAGCAGAGTCTTCCAGAAAAAAACAACCGTATTTCAACGCTGCGTGCAGAAATCCCAGTGGGATGCAAGTCAAACAATAACCATAAGACAATTTAGATTAAAGTTATCAGGCTAACTCTTTACTACAACAAAGGTTTTAAAAATCACCAAAACAAAGCTACAGAAAACAATGTAACAGTGATCGACATAGGCGAGGCCATAACCGATTCAGACAATCGTCACCGGTCTTTGCCGTGAGCGGCGAATCCAACTGGTTGGCCGACTTCGTGGTGAAGCGTGTTCATCACGACACTACCGCTTCCCACATTTACACACTCACGCAAAGACACAGATCCCGCAGCACCTGCCCCGAGCACCTTAACAGACTGTTGGGGCAGGTGCTGTTAGCGAGCACCTGCCCCGAGCACCTTAACAGACTGTTGGGACAGGTGCTGTTAGCGAGCACCTGCCCCGAGCACCTTAACAGACTGTTGGGGCAGGTGCTGTTAGCGAGCACCTGCCCCGAGCACCTTAACAGACTGTTGGGGCAGGTGCTGTTAGCGAGCACCTGCCCCGAGCACCTTAACAAACTGTTGGGGCAGGTGCTGTTAGCGAGCACCTGCCCCGAGTACCTTAACAGACTGTTGGGGCAGGTGCTGTTAGCGAGCACATGTGCAGGCCAGCACGGCTTGGTGAATGAGTTCTTGTGTGCGTGAGAACTTGAGAGGGTGGGTAGGTGGTTTTGTGAGCGATTGATTGGTATAAATAAATATTCTGATGCATTTGCAACTTGGTATCTGAATTCAATATTTGGACGGCAGAACATGTATTTACATTCGTATTCATGCGTGTCATGTATGAAGTGTCTTTGTTGGGGTGTGTGTGTGCACCTTCTACCAACAGTCTGTTCAGAAGGGTGCGCGAGGCGCGTGCTAGTGGTTCGTGTGCTGGGCTCCTCTCTGATTCGTGCGCCACGGAGCACGTGGCGTGCCGTGCCGTCAGCCAAATAGCCGCGTTCTTGCGGCGCTCAAGATTCCCGAAGAATGACCTCGTACGAGAAGACCGCACAGAAAGACATAGACATGGCAAGTGGAGCGAGTGTCGCTGTTTGTGTGTAGATTCCCGTGTGGGGAGTCGGCAGGGCTGTTGCGTCGCTAGAGGATTAGCGCGAATTTATATTCCAGTTAAATTTTTATTTAAAGCTTTCGTGACTGCAGTAATTCATATTCTTAGTTTTTTCGGTAAAGTCACGTTGAAGAGAAACAACAAAATATATATAAAACAATAAAAAATTCTCACGACGTTTCGACCATAACTCAAACGGTCATCATCAGGTGTGTTGGTTTGCATAAATTTATTTTTAAACGACACATTTATTTATTTATAAAAAAAATAGATGGACTAGTCCTGGGCAAACTGCCAAATCGCTGCGCGTGACGCCAACGTTTTTTTTTATAAATAAATAAATGTGCCGTTTAAAAATAAATTTATGCAAACCAACACACCTGATGATGACCGTTTGAGTTATGGTCGAAACGTCGTGAGAATTTTTTATTGTTTTATATATATTTTGTTATTTTGTTGTTTCTCTTCAACGTGACTTTACCGAAAAAACTAAGAATATTATATTCCAGTTGTTGAGTTTTTTTTTAAAGTCATGGGCCTCCTCTACATCCACTCAGACTCAAAACGATCGCATCTGATTCAACGTGTTAAAACATTACCAATGTGGAGACGTCCCCTTGAAGGCATCAGCGTAGGGGAGACAAAGGTGGCCAGGCGCGGTGTGCTGTGCTGGTCTTCAGCACGGCTCCGGCCCAAGGCTACCAGGGGGGGATCTTCGTCTCTGCAGCTGTACGTGAGGAGCGTGCTTAGCGGCACGCTTCACAATTTTTTTTTCCTCCGCCCCCGGTTCCCTCCCTTTTGACTCTGGATTCTGAGAAGCCTGCGAGGTCCTCATCCACAGCCGCTTGGGCCGAAGCGGTCGCGGTCTACGAGGCGAACCAAGGGTAGTGAACATCTGTGAGAACGAGCTTTATAGTTCATCGTATTCCTCCAGTGTGAATATTGATTGAGATTCTGATTTTGACAAAAGGCAAGGACAGAAACCCCCCGCCCCCCCTGTGTAGCCGTAACAGACTTGGGGCAGGTGCTCATCGCGAGTAACCAATCAACACCCACCACTCACTTGCTTTAGTGGGAAACAACTTGGACGTGCCCGCCCTTGCTCGACACTAAACAATGATTTAATAGCGACGACGAGTACATTCATACTTAGAGTGACGCACCTTGAATGACGACATTCAAGGTGCGTCACTCTTCGGCCTGTGGCCGCACCTCCCAGCAATTTGCCTCTTTGTTCCCCGTGAACGTTGTCGCAATAAACGTACGATCAGGAATCTTTAAAATATCCGACCTTTGTTGTTCCGCAAGAATATTAACGCTCAAACTCGTATCGAACTCTTCATGAATTCACTTGGTCAAACAGTTCAGGTACTCGGCAAAGCATTTCACCACCCGGTATGCAACAGTTGAACAATCTACTCCAAATCAACACCGAAATGTCAAATCATCATCCACCATTGACTTCCACATCGATGGAAGCCATTTGCCATGACGTCCAAGCCATTAAACACCGGAACACCGAACGTGCCATTCAAGTACATCTTGAAACCCATTATCTGAAGTAGTTGGTATTAAACAATAACTAAATAATAGAAACACGTTTACAATATTGAGCGAAGTTATAGTCACGGATTTTTTCCAACTTTAGCTCAACAGGACCACAAAAGCTCAGATATGTGGTTCATAATAAATGAATCAATCTGATTGAAATCATGACCTGGCCAAACACTTTTCGATTTCAACATCACCTTATAAAAGAATAAGATTTTAAATATAAGCGCACAACTTTATCTATCTGTGATGAGCGCTGCACTTTCCGTTGTTTTCATGCAGAGGGCGCTGCAAACCGACGCACCCCCTGCATGGACGACGGAGGCGCAGGGACAGACGTTCGATTACGTTGGAATCGATCTGCAGAAGGCGGTCTTCTCGCACGGCCAGCTCCGTGTCGCCTTATCTCGATCCCGCAATCCCAACCAGGTGAAGGGCCGCATCGAACCGAACCCCCGGCAAGGCCATCTACTTAACGACGAGAGAAAATTCATACGAAATGTCCTTTTCAATGAAGTCTTCTGGATGTAAATTGATACAAGCTTTTAATGAAGAAATAAAATCATCTAATTCAAAACACAACACAATTCAAAGATGTTTCATTTTAAAACTTCAAAACGGAGCATGGGGTACTTGCGTGAATGCGTCCTTCGTGTGCAAATGTTGTGACTTTCCTGGCCTGAAGGCCGTCAACGTGTTGGACCCTTATTGGTGCACAGCGTCTCAACAACAGCAGTGGGGTTTGCTTCAACCGATAGGTAACAAACATCCAGACGTTAATCAGCAAGGAGCATTTCTAGTCCCAGTTAGACAAAATCTATGTCAACACGTAAGACAAAACTACAATTCGTGTTGTAGAGAATGTACCTCCTCCTATACGTGTAACTTTTAAGTGGTATGCCTTGTAACTGATGAATGATCCGAGCGTGCTACCTATTTCAAAGACAATGAGTTGCTCCAGATGCTTCGTGGAACACAAAAGTACCCTTTGACCTGTATCACAAGAACAACGGGTCTCACCTGAGTTCTCTGTACAGGTTACTTTCAAACACACACACACTTTGTCCTAACATCACTTAATCAATGTTTGACCCTTATAGATCAAATGTTACATGTATGCACAAAACCAGACAAGTATACATTGACAGGCATATTAACAAAATTGGATTACTGCAGTGAAATATATTGCATCACATTACATCGTATTAACAAGAAGCTTTTTTAAAAAGTTGCACAGTCTGCTTCACCGTGTATGTAAAACATACTATTGTGTCATTCAAAACGAGTAGCCCATTGCATGCTGGCGTCTGAGTGAAAATGTAGCAAATTCTAAACATTACCTACAAACCACACAACTGAGATGACACATCAATCATCGCCCCCTACTGACAGGCTCTTGTCCACATGCAGGCCAGTGCAGGGCCACCACCTTGTGCCACACAGGGGCAGCTGCTACTTGGGGATGCTCTTTGAGTGTTTCAGGCGAGAACGACACAAAACTCCGAGTTGCTGAGGCGATTAAGCAAGCACTGTGTAAAAGCAATTATTATAACATAGTGCATGCTTAGGAGCTTATTGGCTCTCGCTCCTGGTTAGAGATCTACCCAACCCACGGGCCCACAAAGTGTTCAACTTCACATTCTTGTCATTAAAGGCCTGTGACAAAGGTGCATCTATTGTAGCGACATCGTCTCTGGCTTACACATCTACCGGGTCTCCACTTGACTTTGTATTGTCTAGGAAGTCCACCCACACCTCCACTTCCACAAACTGCTGGGAGTTGCCTCGCTCTGCCTCACAGTCAGAATTCTCCTCCTGCTTCACGTTGCCTCCATCGATGTGAAGGTCCCATTTGGAGTTGAATCTTCGTCTTCACATTTCACCTTCACTTCTTCCCTCTTCACCATCACTTCTTCCCTCTTCACCATCACCTCTTCATATTTCACCTCGATACCTTTAAAAGTGTCCAAGCTGGGATTTTCGTCCGGTTCTTGTTTCATGAGGGATGGGCTTATTGTGGCACTTTGGCTTTCACAAGCTGATTTCAGATTCCACTCCTTGCAGATCTTCTGATGCTTCCGTGTTCTCTGGTGTACTTGAAGATTTTATGAATGTGCAAACGCCTTCCCGCAGAGTGCACCTGAAGGGTTTCTCTCCCGTGTGTGTTCTCTGGTGTACTTTAAGATGTGATGACTGTGCAAACATCCCACACAGAGTGCACCTCAAGGGTTTCTCTCCTGTCTGTGTTCTCTGGTGTACTTGAAGATTTGATGAATGTGGAAATGCCTTCCCGCACACACTGCACTTGAAGGGTTTCTCTCCCGTGTGTACTCTGGTGTTTTTTAAGAGTAGATGACTGTGAAAATGCCTTCCCACACACACTGCACTTGAAGGGTTTCTCTCCCGTGTGTGTTCTCTGGTGTGATTTAAGACCAGATGACTGTGAAAATGCCTTCCCACACACACTGCACTTGAACGGTTTCTCTCCCGTGTGTGTTTTCTGGTGTGTTTTAAGAGCAGATAACTGTGAAAATGCCTTAACACACACAGTGCACTTGAAGGGTTTCTCTCCCGTGTGTGTTCTCTGGTGTTTTTTAAGAGCAGATGACCGTGAAAATGTCTTCCCACAAACACTGCACTTGAAGGGTTTCTCTCCCGTGTGTGTTCTCTGGTGTGTTTTAAGAGCAAATGAATCTGAAAATGCCTTCCCACACACACTGCACTTGAAGGGTTTCTCTCCGCGTGTGTGTTCTCTGGTGTTTTTTAAGAGTAGATGAATCTGAAAATGCCTTCCCACACACACTGCACTTGAAGGGTTTCTCTCCCGTGTGTGTTCTCTGGTGTGATTTAAGACCAGATGACTGTGAAAATGCCTTCCCACACACACTGCACTTGAAGGGTTTCTCTCCCATGTGTGTTTTCTGGTGTGTTTTAAGAGCAGATGACTGTGAAAATGCCTTCACACACACAGTGCACTTGAAGGGTTTCTCTCCCGTGTGTGTTCTCTGGTGTTTTTTAAGAGATGACCGTGAAAATGTCTTCCCACAAACACTGCACTTGAAGGGTTTCTCTCCCGTATGTATTCTCTGGTGTGTTTTAAGAGTAGATGAATCTTAAAATGTCTTCCCACACACACTGCACCTGAAGGGTTTCTCTCCCGTGTGTGTTCTCTGGTGTTTTTTAAGAGCAGATGAATCAGAAAATGTCTTCCCACAAACACTGCACAAGGGTTTCTCTCCCGTGTGTGTTCTCTGGTGTGTTTTAAGAGCAGATGACCGCGAAAATGCCTTCACACACACACTGCACTTGAAGGGTTTCTCTCCCGTGTGTGTTCTCTGGTGTGTTTTAAGAGCAGATGACCATGAAAATGTCTTCCCACACACACTGCACCTGAAGGGTTTCTCTCCCGTGTGTGTTCTCTGGTGTATTTTAAGAGTCGATGAATCTGAAAATGTCTTCCCACACACAGTGCACCTGAAGGGTTTCTCTCCCGTGTGTGTTCTCTGGTGTGTTTTAAGAGTCGATGAATCTGAAAATGCCTTCCCACACACACTGCATTTGAAGGGTTTCTCTCCCGTGTGTGTTCTCTGGTGTGTTTTAAGAGCAAATGAACCTGAAAATGTCTTCCGACACACACTGCACCTGAAGTGTTTCTCTCCCGTGTGTGTTCTCTGGTGTTTTTTAAGAGTAGATGAATCTGAAAATGTCCTCCCACACACACTGCACTTGAAGGGTTTCTCTCCCGTGTGTGTTCTCCGGTGTGATTTAAGAGTAGATGAATCTGAAAAAGTCTTCCCACACACACTGCACTTGAAGGGTTTCTCTCCCGTGTGTGTTCTCTGGTGTCTTTGAAGATGAGATGAATCTGAAAATGCCTTCCCACACACACTGCACTTGAAGGGTTTCTCTCCGGTGTGTGTTCTCTGGTGTGTTTTAAGAGCAAATGAATCTGAAAATGCCTTCCCACACACACTGCACTTGAAGGGTTTCTCTCCCGTGTGTGTTCTCTGGTGTTTTTTAACAGTAGATGAATCTGAAAATGTCTTCCCACACACACTGCACTTGAAGGGTTTCTCTCCCGTGTGTGTTCTCTGGTGTGTTTTAAGAGCGGATGACCATGAAAATGTCTTCCCACACACACTGCACCTGAAGGGTTTCTCTCCCGTGTGTGTTCTCTGGTGTGTTACAAGATTACATGACTGTGTAAACGCCATCCTGCACATCGTGCACCTGAAGGGTTTCTCTCCGGTGTGTGTTCTCTGGTGTTTTACAAGATCAGATGACTGTGCAAATGCCTTCCCACACACACTGCACTTGAAGGGTTTCTCTCCCGTGTGTGTTCTCTGGTGGTTCTGAAAAACTGATGGCCATGCAAATGCCTTGTCACACACAGTACATTTGAAGGGTTTCTCTCCTGTGTGACTTCTCTGGTGCCGTGTCAGACTTCCAGTCCGGTCCGTGCTGTATGCACGCTGGTCGCATTGTTGACTTGTCGTACCGAGCTGCACTGAGTGCCTTTGCTCCATCAGACCAAATCTGCAGAGGAAGCGTCAGCTGCAGACAGAAACAAAGAATATCCACACCATCTACACGTCAGGCACAGAGGAATGCACACGTGACTTACACGTCTATACTTATTAATATATTCATGATGTAATGAAAAGTTTCTCAAATTCATCAGATTTGATGAATGTGCAAACGCCTTCCCACACAGAGTGCACCTGAAGGGTTTCTCTCCACGGGCTGTTATGGCACACAATGAGAGGGCAAATGTCATTAATATGCCTGGAAGCCTTCATATCTTCAAGATGAATGTTAACCCAAAACTCTAAGCACACAATTTCGGCTGTCTGACTACAAAAGGAATATTTATGAGAGCTAAATTCAGCTGACATAGCAAAGGGTGTTGAAAACAATACTATTTGTGTTATGCAGAAATGCATAAATCAATGTTCAATCGCAACTTAGAGGTGTGAATCCAGGCTCAGATGACCTTGAATGCTGGGATGAACAGATCCGACTTCAGCTGCATGTGTGTGCTGTGTTCACCTCCAGTTTCCATTCGTATGAAGAGTTCCAGAGGAAAACAAAAATAAACTATTGTTTTGATATAACCTCCGTGTTCAACAGAGTTAATAGACTTTACTGCAAACACAAACTTGACACTGTCACACACTGCCATGAGTAAGCAGGTGGTGGTGTGACCAGAACCATGCCTGGCCACCTTCATCTGCTCAGCATTAATTCTTCCTCACTCCACCAAGTAATGAATCGAGGATCAATGAACATAGCCGAGGCTATCCGTGTCTCTGTCTCTCTCTCCCCGTGGTGAAGGTGTTCCCCTCCACACATTCAGAGTCAACAGCGGCACGCGCTTAGCGTCTTTGACTGATAGATACATTGACACACGTATTGTTGGTTCTTTCAGTAAAGTCACGTAGATAGAAAATAAAAATAACAGATAAAATTTAATAAGATAAAGACCACTTGTGTGGCGATCAAAACCTCGTGGGTTTTTTATTTATTTTCAATTATTCATTTAATTTTATTCTTATTTTATTTTCTATCTACGTGACTTTACCGAAAGAACCAAGAATATTAATTCCTGCAGTCACCAAAGTTTTAAGTCAAAACATTCACACACGTTGACAAAGCCTCACCTTGTGTTGTTGTGGGCAGGTCGCTTCTGATAACAAGAGCGGTATAGCAGCTCAAGCGGGCTTGGCCTGGTAACAAAAGAACGAAAATAAAAACTGCGTGAATATTGACAATAAAACAAAGTTACAAAGTGGCGAGCCGGGTGAAGACAAATTAAACTTAAGCGAGATAATTAAAGTAAACGCAATCAGGCGAGGGCAGGAGGCAAGGCCCCGCGTGGCTAGGCCCCGCGTTGTAAAGTTCCAACCTGGACATCGATTCCCATGCTCGCTGCTACTCAACTGACATCCCTACGAGAGAGAGGCTCTACCTTGGTAAACAACAACCACCACCACCACAACCATGAGAATTTCTCACCTCGGATTTCAGTGCAAGCGCGGATCGGCAGCCTCCTGTTACCTCGCGACGTTACGCTGGTAAGCAGGTAACATGACGTCACTTCCGGGGTAAGAGACACGCCCCTCCCATGAGCAGCTCTGTAACTGAATAAATTATGTTAATGTTAACTGGCCATATGTCGAGGGATGGGGCGTGGCTGCTTAACCCGACGGCTTCAACGGATACATTATGTTAATGAACCGCCGTCACTGGGCGTAGCTTTGCCCAAATAAGGATTGCCACTGGATTGATATCCGTAGTGACCCAAGGGGAGGTGACGTCACGCTCAAGAGCGCCGTGGATGGGGTTGGGGGAATGTGAATACCTTGGTGACATGACGTCACTAGCGAGGTACACCTCCCGCTGGCACTTCATGCCGATGAGGTCATGCTGAGTGGTGACGTCACATAGCGGGGATGGAGTTTAAGTTGATTTAGATTCATTTTCCATTGCCCCCTCCCTTGGGTGCGTGAACTCAGCAACAACAACGTGGACATTATTGTGTGTGTACGTACACACACACACTGTGTGTGTACGTACACACACTGTGTGTGTGTGTAGTGTACGTACACACACACACACATTTGAGGCTGAGTCGACCTAGGGGAGGCCCAGAACCGGTTCAAATAATCGTCACTGGGTGTTGGCTGTGAGTGGGAATCAGTGCACTAACCGCTAGACTACCACCACACACGTTACATACACACACGTTATACACACACACACGTTACACACACACAGTACACACACACACACACGTTACACACACACAGTACACACACACACGCACGGTACACACACACATGCACGTTACACACACACAGTACACACACACAGTACACACACGCACGGTACACACACACACAGTACACACACAGTACACACACACACGGTACACACACACAGTACACACACACACACAGTACACACATACAGTACACACACGCACAGTACACACACACGGTGCACACGCACGACACACACACACGCACAGTACACACACACGGTGCACACACACACGCACAGTACACATACACGGTGCACACACACGCACAGTACACACACACACTCACAGTACACACGCACAGTACACACACACACACGGTACACACACACGCACAGTACACACACACAGTACACACACAGTACACACACACAGTACACAAACACGCACAGTACACACACACACAGTACACACACACGCACGGTACACGCGCACAGTACACACACGCACAGTACACACACACACGCACGCAGTACACACACACACGGTGCACACACACGCACGGTACACATGCACGGTACACACACGCACAACACACACAGTACACACACACACGGTGTACACACACACAGTACACACACACACACGCACAGTACACACACAGTACACACACACGCACAGTACACACACACAGTATACACACACGGTACACACACGCACGGGACACACACACACACACGGTACACACACACATGCACGGTACACACACACACAGCACACACACAGTACACACACGTACGCACGGCACGCCCACACTCCTTCAGTCACGTGACTAAGGTTGACGCGCCGCCCCGTCTCCCGAGGTGACCTCTTGGCTCTCTCGTCTCTCCTCGACACGTAGATTCATTTCTTACTCTTACCTAGAAACGTCATTGTCTGTCTGTCTGTCTCTGTGGACGCAACTTGCGAGGAATTGTACCCACAAACTGTGGGGTTTACGTTTCAAATAAAGTGCCCAGATACCACGCGATAAGCCCCGTGGTGAGCCAGTGCTATTCCTATTTCCAATCCGTCAACATGAAAGTAGTTAAATTAACAATTTATTACTAATCTCCATATATCAAAGGCAAAGTTGTGAATGTATGTCTGTTCAAAATGTTTAGCGTACTTCCCGACACGCATCAAGCTTGAAATTTGCCATGTGAGTAATTTCCAGACTGTACACCATGCAAACATAAAAATACACTTTTGTATATTTTTTTGGGGGGGCGCGCAATAATGGATAAGCATGAAAACACCACGATACATAGGACTTACTTTGATTAGAATGTTGGAATTGATTGTGTACATGTTGCAATTGTTAAATGAGCATTTTGAGCACACTGCTGTTTTAATAAATGTTCATGATTCTGAGAATATAAGTGTAATTCTGAGCATCATAATGACCACATTGGAATTGTCATCATGAATGGGGGGTACAATTATTTTTATAACAATAGGAATGCGGTTTTGAGCATGACTATTGATATTTTGGACTCATTTATGACAATAGATTCACGATTAAATTGCGATTTTGTTTTGCTCATCAATCAGGACACTGTTAATGATGCGCATGCCCATAAATTGTTGAAATGACTAGAAATGCAAGTTGTGTATACTCTCCAACCCCATTCCTCTACCTACCCATTCCCTTGACGGGCTCCGTGCCCACTTAAACCCATGACGATGGCGGTGATGATTCCACCCATCGCTGTAACAATCAAAGCACCTCCAACTTCTGAATGCAAAGGTGCTGGTTGGTGTAACGCCAAAACACATCGTCAACGCCGCTCCCAAGCCCGCCCTACGTTAGTTACATCGTTAGGATCAACAAAATAAAAAGTTCCACAGAGGAAACTAAAATGACATTACGCAATCCCCAAAGTGGCACGCGGTAGGCTACACGACTCGGAGAACAACGTCAGACTTCAAGACTTGCATTGCCATCATCATCGTTCTTCCTCTCCACAAGTCATCGCACGTCAATATTCAACAAACTGCACACACGTGCAAGTCACCTCTCGACCCGCCACCTGCACAGTTAACGCGATCAGACCCGGGGGTCAAATTAAAATTGTGTCGTCTTTGGTGACGTATTGCAATCGGTGTAATTTTAATGATGTACGTACAGCAACTGCTGTACGTACATCAAATTATATCATTGACAACGGGGTCCGCTTTTGCGACGTCTGCGTGCGGTCTTTTAATTATATAGATACGTAGTCAGTTCATTAGTATGGGGTTCCTCTATAAGGAATTGTAATTGTAAAATGTATTACTTAATAATACGATTCCAGGCCGCACTTAGCTTGTAGCAGTCAGAGGAGTTAAAATGACTGTACATGTGTAGGTATTAAATAAAATAAATTTAATTTAAATAAAATACATTTTAGTTATTAAAACATTTAATTTAACGTAGATATAAAATAAATTTAAATTAAATAAATGTACTAAAAAATGTAATTTAACATAGGTATAAAATAAATGTAAATAAATGTAATTTAAATTTTTATTTATTTAACGTAGGTATAAAAGAAATGTAATTTAAATACATGTAATTTATTAAAAATTTAATTTAACGTAGGTATAAAAGAAATGTAATTTAAATAAATGTAATTTATTAAAAAAATTAAATTAAACGTAGGTATAAAAGAAATTTAATTTATACAAAAATTCAATTTAATTTAACGTATGTATGAAATAAAATGTTATTTATTACACATTTAAATTAAATTTAACGTAGGTATAAAATAAAATGAATTTAAATTATAAAAAAATATTCATTTATAAAAACAATTACGTAGGTATAAAATACATTTCATTTAAATAAACATTTTAAATTAAATTTAACGTAGGTATAAAATAAAATGTAATTAAATTAAATAATAAATAAATTTTATTTTCTACCTCCGTGACTTTACCGAAAGACGCAAAGAGTGTGGACCCACGTGACATCAAGGCTGTCCTAGTATAGGCAAGGCCTCAGGGTGTACCGGGCCTTTCACAACAACAGCCGCAGCAACAGCAACAACGGTTCTCTTGAGAAAATGCTTTAAAAAAGTCAACGTAGCTTACCTTGACACTCGCGAACTTTAATGATTAAAATAATTAAAACAAAACTAAACACTCACACGCACATGGGCGCGCGGCGTTCAGCGTGTAGGGCATTAAAAATGGTAGCGACCTCCCGCGATCTGATTGGTCGCCGCGTGCCAAAGTGGGGAGGGGGGCAGGGCCAGCGATCCGATTGGTCGAGAGGCAAACCTGGGCACGTCTCCGGCGATGGTGCGCAGCGATTGGTCAAAGGTTATCCTATGCTAATTTTGGTATGCTAATTAATTTTAATCTGTGTGTGGGATGAGATCATCTCGGGAGCACGTGGACTCGTGATGAGCACGCCGTGATGAGTAATTTGACAAACAACAAGATCTATAAAAGGGCCCTCCGCTGACACTGCGGGGGTGTGGATTCCACTGCCTGCCTGCCCGCCTGCCTACCTGCCCGCCCGCCTGCCTGCCTACCCGCCTGCCTGCCTGCCCCACCTGCCTGCCTGCCTGCCTACCCGCCTGCCTGCCTGCCCCACCTGCCTGCCCTGCCTTCCTGCCTGCCTGCCAGCCTACCTACCTGCCTGCCAGGCTGTGTACCTGCCTGTGCACCTGCCAGGTGAGACTGCCGACGACGGGGAAACTCGTCCACGGCCCGTGGAGCACGTCCCAAAGTGTCGCACCGTTTGCAATCGGCGTCTATTTAATTCGGAATGGCGCCACATTGCGGGCGAGTTTTTTTCGTCTTCACGCGAAAGGATTTCGCTCCTTAGCCGCTTCGCCCGAAGGGAGCGAGCGAGTGGTCAAACTTCCGGCCTTAAAAATATAAATCTAACGAACGTAGGTGGGGTCAATTCTTGACCCGATTTCAGTTCCCTCGCTCACGGCCAACGCCAGTGACGATTATCTGAACCGGTCCTGGGCCTCCCCTAGGTATACTCGGCCTCAAATGCGCACACCTGGTGCGATGGGTAGACCTCGCCACAGGGGAGACAAAGGCGGCCGAGCGTGGCGCCACTACTCGCTAACGGCACTTGCCTCGATGGTCTAAGGCTTGCACGGGGGACCTTTGTCTTTGTGTGTGTGTGCAAGTGTTTCACGGTGGGGAGCATGAAACTCCCCGGCCCATCGCGCTCTTCAGACGATACCGGGGAGTCTCATCATCCTCACATGCCCTCACCCCCCTCCACCAGCAGCCACGCTCCATTGAGACTACCGTAGTTTCAAGCATGTCACCCGCAGAAATTCAGATAGCCCGCACCTCCATATACCCCGCATGCATTCATAGATTTAACGTCGTTACCGCAGCTTTATTCCATCGTACTAATACGAAGTTTACATTTGTAATACATTCCACTGTCAATTGTTAACATTAAAATCATAACGTGCACAAAGACGACAAACTAACCGCAAACGAGTGAACTTTAAACGGTAAACAAGTAACAAAAGTAAATATCCAATAAATAAGTAACACATAACTGGTAGATAAGCAAGTACAGTTATTTGTGATAGCCACGTCGCTTGTGAACAAAAACATCTCTAGCTCTGTGGGCCTTGCCTGGTAAGAACTCTAAAGTTTATATTCTTGGTTCTTTCGGTAAAGTCACCACGTAGAAGGGAAACAATAAAATAATACAAATATAAAACAATAAAATTCTCACGACATTTCGACTGCAACACAAGAAGCAATCATTACCAAGAATGTGAATCCCTGCAGTCACGAAAGCTTGAAATCAAACTCTAAAGTTTTTATCTTTAGAGGGTGATATCTGAAGCACGCCTGTTTCACCTCCCCACGTTTATGAACAAGCACTGACCAGCGTGGTGAAGTATGGTCAAACAACCTCTGACTGACGCAACATGGGGGAGGGAGGCCTTCATCCGTTGTGTGTGCTGCTCACTCTGCAAGTCGATGTTCTTACAAAGCGCCCTCTTTAAAAAGGACATTAACTGTACTGTGTATTAACCTAATCGCATTTTGTTTATTATTAACAACGCTCACGAACGGTGCTGGATGGCATCTGGTTATACGTTTACAAATGTGAACGCGGTGAAATGTAACCATATATTAGTGTCGGTAAGACATGTGCTGAAACATTGAGATATTTAATAAAAAAAATGTAAAAAATATTCATGTTAACGTATTTTGCATGTGCCTGCCTTTATAAATACTAATTTGACTTGACATAGAATTTCTTCAAAAGTCGTTCTGTTCTATGAAAATCCAATGCTATCGAGAAAATGTAATTTTAATAAAATAAATGCGACAAAGATGTGTGTGTGTGGGGTATCATCTTACAAGGTTATATTTGGCAATCGGATGTTTCACTCTATTAACAATGATTTAACAATATTCTGCACAGAGTTATTACATTATATATAAACACATTATCATGCCGTAATAGACTAAAGCGCAGCCCCAACGATGACTACATTGCATTTTATTAAAACTCCTCTCAAATGTGACTTTATATACGAATGCGTTGAACGTACTTGATCGTCATCGTTGTGTTTGATGAAACAATTAAAATTACGATCACGTGGTCATTTACCTACAAGCATCTTGGCAACACTAATCCGGGGGGGGGGGGGGGGGGTGGGATATATTCAATGTAATGGACCTGGAAACACTGCTTTCAATCTGAGTAAAGTGCAATCGCTTTGCACCAAGGGCTCCTTCATGCACTGTCGAGGCTTGCAAGGCGTGTGCTCGTGTGTGCTCGCCTACCACTTACGGGGTTTGAGAATTAATTGGCCACCAATAAAGGAAATCATCTTTCCCACCCTCACCCCTGGCTGAGAATGAGACGCCTCTGGATGAGCAGTTTGGACACAAACAAAAAACATCATCCAGTATGAAACGGGCAAGACATTTGAATAAAATCCCACAAATGTAATCGGAGGAGTCCAAAAATGTTTTACCATCCAGGAGAAAAGCCCCAGAGCTAAGAAAAAATGTTCAATGACTTGGGCAGCAGACAACATCACAGCATTCCACAATTACAGATTTAAAAAAACAACAACACTCATGTTGCACACTCATATGATGCAGAATTGCAGTGATGGGTCACTTGCAAAATGCGTCCTCATCCCTGCCGTCGCAATCTGAGCGAGCGTTTTGGAACCTCACAGATACAAAAAATAAATGTTACTTTTCCATTTTACATCGCAAAGATTGAGACACCGCAGGGGATTTACCGACTGACTGCACGCAGCCCTCTCGTTGACCCTTACCTCTGTGACCTTTAAACGGGTCACTCCTCTTCCTCCTCCTCCCTCTTCCGTTCATTCTTCCGCATGCCTTCTGACACCAACCCCTCCCAAACCCCATCTCAGACTCTCTCGCAAATCCCACAAGCAGATGAAACGGCAGCAGCAGCACAGCCATGCAGACCGTTTGGGATTTGCAGGGTTAAGACAGATTGTTTGAGAACTGAGAGGTTTTTTTTGAAGCCCCCCACCTGGTATATAACACATTGTCAATGTGTGTATAACACTTTCTGTGTGTGTATATATAACACTTTGTGTGTGTGTGTATATAACACTTTGTGTGTGTATAACACTTTGTGTGTGTGTATATAACACTTTGTGTGTGTGTATAACACTTTGTCTGTGTGTGTATAACACTTTGTGTGTGTATAACACTTTGTGTGTGTAACATTGTGTGTAACACTTTGTGTGTGTAACATTGGGTATAACACTTTGTCTGTGTGTGTATAACACTTTGTCTGTGTGTGTAACACATTGCCGGTGTTGCAGGCAGGAGGGGTCTCTACCCGACTGGATACATTCACTGCACGACGTGGTTATGAGGTTGGTCGGCTGCAGAGCCCACCAGAGTGATGGCAGTCGAGTTGGTCACGATCACGGTGGCTAGGAGATGTTAACTCCCTCGCCTGGTACGTAAGCGGTCGTGGGTTCGATCATCTCCCAGCCACCGTGGTGATGATGATGATGAGCGAGACGTGAAAACTCAAAACATACGGCAGCGGGCATCGTCAGGGTCTAACCCACGACCTCTTGCGTACCAGGCGAGGGAGTTAACATCGTCACCACCGGGCCGCTTCTCTTCTGCGCAGCGCCGCTGACCACGAGGATTGCGATGGGTCCCCTGCGACGTGTGGGCTGGTTCCCGCTGGGGCTCTGCGCCTTGGCACAGCTGTGGGCAGTCGCCAGCGCCTCTTTGTGGTGACCGCAAGCCGCCGCCACCGCTGCTGTCTTCGTCCTCACTGCTGCGATGAGAGCTCACAAGTTTCGACGTCGATTTGAGCAACCTTCTTACCTTGCCTCTATTTTGCACACCCCATACGGTTGTTGTACGGGATTTTTTTTTTATCGTGTGCGTGTATATACATCACATATACAGTATCTAGCGCGGTATATTGGGGCACCATGGCGGCTAGGAGATGTTGACGACCTCGGCTGTTATGCAGGAGGTCGTGGGTTCAATCGCGACCTTGACACATGCCGTATATTTGGAGTTGCTATGTTTTCCCCGTGGTCGTCTTAAGAATTTTTATTCCGGGGTCCTCCGATTATTCCCTCCACATTTAGAAGCACGCGTTGAGAGTGTTTGCCTACTGCTGTAAGTGTCAGCGTGATGATCGCCAGGTCGCCGCTGAGGAAAGAGCCACTTGGCTCGGCCGGGGTCTTGCGCGCTAAAAGACAATCGCTTGTTTCCCATCCTGCGCCCATGTAGCATCCTCCTCCGCCGTGCGGCACGCACACGCACAGTCGGAGACGATGCAGTCGCAGGAGGCACCGTCTCTTATTTCCGTTACACCAACTCCGGCCTCTCTCTCGACCACGCTGCCGTACAGCCGCGGCCCAGACACGACCCTGAACCGCGTTGCGTCGACCGAGACGACCAACCGCTGTCCGGCCGCACAATTACCGGTGAAGGCGACAATGAGAAGAAGAGTCCATTCCCAGTACCGGCAGCCCGGAGCGCTCTCACCGCTGCTTTTATATTGCCCCTTGCCCCGCCCTGGCCCCGTCCCTGGCCTCACCTCCCTTCTCAAACCAACCAGAGGGTTCCAGGGGCCTCCCTCCCTGTGAGGTCTTCCATGACCCTTGCCCCGGTTCCTCCGCCCTGCCGGCACGCAGCGGCCGTGTGTAGACTCTCGACGGCGTGAGTGCACTCGCTGTCCACAGCAGTTGCCGCCGCTGGACAGCGGTCGGCGCTGTGTCACTACACAACTTCAGAGAAGAATAACTCGTGTGTGTGTGTGTGTGTACATCGCGTAATATTCAAATTTACAAACCTGTAGAAATTCCACAGATATTTGCTCTATTTAACTTTTTATCATGTAGCACTTTTTCAGGAGAGGCCTGGCTATCGCACTTTATAGCTCAAGCAAGTGGCCGATATCATCATCACGTGGTGATTTATAGCAGCAGCCAAATCACTCCAAACGCGTAGAGACATTGATTCTAAAACCAGAGGGACCTGGAGATAAATCCACGCAACCACGGGGAGAGACATGCAAACTCAAAACGTACATGCAGCAGCAGGCATTTTTTAAGGGGTTGGGATCGAACCCACAACTGCCTGCGTACCAGGCGAGGTAGTCAACATCCCCCGTCCACCGTGACTTCCGCCCCCATCTCTCTGCAGGTCGCTCGCACTGTGGGCCCCCAACTTTGACCCCTCCGAGTATCGGCCGCTGTGCATTTGGGTGCCGGGGCTGTCCCCCGCACAGCGCAGAATATGCCTGCGGCACCAGGACCACATGGCGCACGTGGCCGAGGGCGTCCACCTGGCGCTGTCCGAGTGCCGGCACCAGTTCCAGGGCAAACGGTGGAACTGCACCGTGCCTGGCGCGGAGGACACGCTGGACCCCGTGGCCAAGTCGGGTGAGGGGTCAGAGCGAGCCCGCCACATCCACTCGCACTTAAGGTCTCCGACCGGTTCCCCGAGACACGCACACAGAAGCTTTTTTGGGGGGGGAAAGGGGGGGGGGGAAAGGGGGGGGTCGCCCACCTCCCTCCCCTACGCAACTCTGCTTCGGAGTTCCCGCGTTCCTCCTCCAGGGGTTTCCCCCTCCCCTACGCGACTCTGCTTCGCAGAGTTCCCGTCCTCGGGCAGCGGGAGATGTCCACGGGCGGCCCAAGCGGCCGCCCCGTTAACCCGATGACAACCGCCTTCGCTCTGGGCCAGTGCCAGGCTGCGGCTCGCTCGCTTCACTGCTCTTGACGCTCCTGGCACGCCTCTTGGGGGTCCCGGACGTCCCACCGGCCCTGGTTCGCTCCCCAGGTCGGCCGCTATAAACGCAGCAATCGTAATACCCGTCACCTGATCGTTTCCCTGTCCCGAGATCTATTCCACGGAGTTGGAGACGGTGTTCGGCTCCTACCCGCGGCGACGATCCCCCTGGTCCCCACTCGTGTTGGTCCTTGAGGGTGGGAGCTCTCCCCAGCCGCTCGTGCTGCTGCCGCTTCTGAGCTGCACGCCCCCACGCCGCCGATTCGGGGGCTCTCCTTTCGCAGGGCCGCGGTGCCCATTGTTCGGTCCCCGGGCAAATCCCGTGAGAGGGGTCTGTCTCTAAATAGGCGACGTTTTCCCTACCACCTGCTTGGCGTGTTCTCCCCCAAAACCCCTTCCCACACCGGCCTGGCCGCATTGTCTCCAGCTGACGGGGCGGGCTTCACGCACGACGCCCCCCCGGGAGTCTCCCCAGGCTCGCGCGAGGCCGCGTTCGTCTCCGCCGTCACCGCCGCCGGAGTGGCCCACGCGGTGGCGCGCGCCTGCCGCCAGGGGGCCCTGCAGGGCGGTTGCTCCTGGGTCGTTCCCCACGCCATGAAGCTACCGCCGGGTGCTCGGCGGGGCGGCTCCGGAGACGACGTCGAATACGGATACCAATTCGCCAAGTGGTTCGTGGATGCGGGCGATCGCAATCGTGGCAGAGGGCAAGGAGGGGAGTCTTTGGCATTGAATTTGCACAACAACGAGGCCGGCCGGCTGGTGAGTGGGTGAACGGGTGGGTTGTGCATGTGTATGTATTGTCATTAAAAAAACAAATGTAATGGAAAAAAGTTATTTTTTGCGATCAATGCAAATTAGGTTCGGCTTCGTCGGCTCGGGTTGTATTACCAATCGTGATTGATGCAATGATTCTCGCTTTAACTTTCACCGGTTATATTCTTGGTTCTTTCGGTGAAGTCACGTAGAAGGGAAACAATAAAATAATAAAAAATAAAAATATGAACATTAAAATTCTCACGACGTTTCGACTGCAACACAAACAATCATCATCAAAATTTGAAGAAAAAAAACACAACTTTTTCCAAATTTTCTTGCTGTGGTTTTCACACCTGATGATTGCTTGTGTTGCAGTCGAAACGTCG
Organism: Petromyzon marinus; assembly: GCF_048934315.1. Lineage (NCBI taxonomy): Eukaryota > Metazoa > Chordata > Hyperoartia > Petromyzontiformes > Petromyzontidae > Petromyzon > Petromyzon marinus. The sequence continues at coordinate 214,564 of NW_027422683.1, forward strand.
TGAGAATTTTATTGGTTATATATTTATTAATTATTTTATTGTTTCCCTTCGTGACTTTACCGAAAGAACCAAGAATATGAATCCTTGCAATCACGAAAGCTTTAAATCAAAATTTTACCGGTTTATGTTTCAAGTACAATAACGTCTGGTCGCAGGATACAGTTCTTACATTTAAGATTATTGTTATGCATGAATCTTGATTTGAAGCTTTCGCGACTGCAGGAATCCACACCCCTTTGGGTTCTTTCGGTAAAGTCATCACGGAGGTAGAAAAAATAAAACGTCCACGCCGTTTTGATCGCAACACCACAAAGCGGTCGTCTTTAGGGCGAAAAAACATAACCCAGCAGTTGAACTGCTGGAGCAGCGAGAGAGCCGTTACACACAGCAAGAGGTGATGTTTGTGGCGAAGGGCACGCTGGGTCTGAGCTGGAAAGGAATTCCATCCCCGGACGCAGGCACAGGTGCCGTCGTGACGTCACCGCCACTTGTTAGCGAACGGCGGTTGGTAGTGGCGATTATGATGGTGGCGGTGAGTGTGGTGGTGGTGGTGGTGGTGACGATGATGACGGTGCTAGTGGTGGTGCTGCAGGCGGTGTACAATCTGGCGTACATGGGCTGCAAGTGCCACGAGTTATTTGGCACCTGCATGCTGAAAATCTGCTGGCAGCAGCTCGCCGACTTTCGCAGCGTTGGGAACTTTCTGAAGGTGAGCTCACGGCTGCAGGTGATGAGACTGCACCCAGAGGAGGTGAGTGTGGGGTGGGAGTGACGAGGATGAAGCCTTCTAGATTTGAAGTTTCATGACCGCAAGGATCTTTCGGTAAAGTCACGGAGGTAAAGAAAATAAAAAATACAAATATTTAAAAAATCACGACGTTTCGATTGCAACACAAGCAATCGTCATCAGGTGTGACAACCACAGCAAGAAATTTTACTGAAGTGGGAAAGAAGCCGGAGTCAAGGGGTTTATACTGGGCATGGTGGGGGTGGGGGAACCATCACGTTACCATACATAGCAGGCGTTACCAAAAAGATTTCCAAAATCTTAAAAACAAGCACAAGATCCAGGTCCGATTCAGTACAGTACACAATCCCTGATCTAATCCCATCTGTGAAGGATGTCATTCCTGACATGCAATACCCTGGAGTTTACAAACTGAGTTGCATTTGTTTCGATTGTTACATTGGGGAAACGAAATGTCATGTCTCAGACCGTATCCGCGAGATTTGAAACACGGCTCGAACTAACTTTTCCGCCGTGGCTTATCACTGCTACAACGCCGTGGGCTCCCATGATATTGTTTTCTCCGAGACCAAAGTGCTCTGCAAGCCGTCTGGCTACCATCAAAGATTTGTTCATGAAGCCATCCAGATATACAAACACAGACATAACTTCAACCCAGAGGACAGATACAAACTGAGCAATCATTAAAATGTGTTATTAACCAAGTAAAATTGAACAGTTCATAGTTGTTCCCTCTTATTTACCGGATGCTAGTTTATTTTACAGAGTTAATTACATCGTCAGCGCTTGGCAGTGCGGCTATTTTGTTGCGAGTGCCACCATCCGTGTTGGCGGCAATCGTTGTAGATGCGTGGCTCTCTCCCCACTGGCCCCTCCTCCCGCACCTACAGCCACGCCCACTCCCCCCCCACCATGGCCAGTATAAACCCCTTGACTCCGGTTTCTCTCCCACTTCAGTAAAATGTTCTTGCTGTGGTTGTCACACCTGATGATAATTCCTTGTGTTGCAATCGAAACGTCGTGATTACATTTTTTATATTTTATTTTCTTTACCTACGTGACTTTACCGAAAGAACCAAGAGTGAGGATGAATCCATAGGAGGGTTACAGACGGGGGGTGGGGGAGGGGGGGGAGGGGGGGTCCCTCACAGCTAAGGGAGCTCCCCGCATTCACTCAACAACCACCACATCCCCTGATGACGACGATGATGGTTGCTGCAGGAAAAGTACGACAAAAGTTCCGCCGTGCAGCTGGTGAGCCACAACGGTGGGGGTGGTGCCGGAGGCGCCAACGGCAGCAGGGGCGGCGCCGCCCGCTGGCCCCGCCGGCGTCTGGAGGCGGTGAACGAGCGGTTGACGGCGCCCACGGTGAGCGACCTGGTTCACGTGAACGCCAGCCCGGAGTATTGCGAGCGCGACGAGACTGACGGCGTCCCCGGCACGGTGGGGCCGCAGTGCAGCGTCACCTCGGAGGGGGCCACCGAGGGACGCTGTGTCACGTGCTGTGACAGAGGATACGACACCTCTCAAGGTGCGCATCTCACCCCACCCACCCCCCCCTCCCCTCCCCGAAAATAAACTAAAACTATTCATTAAAAAGCGGCAACTATTTCATATTACACAAAATCCGTGATCTAATCCCATCTGTGAAGGATGTCATTCCTGACCTGCAATACCCTGGAGTCTACAAACGAAGTTGCACATTTGGTGATTGTTACGTTGGGTAAACGAAACGTCATGTCTCTGACCAGATCCGCGAGCACAAGGCAGATCTGAAACGCTCCAAACATACAGCAGCGGTCATTGTCAGAGTTGGGATTGAACCCACGACCCCTGCATATCAGGCGAGATAGTTAACATCTACTAGCCACCGTGATGATGATGAGACGCAGACTCCAAATATGCAGCAGCAGGGGCCGGCATCGAACCCACAACCTCTGCTGTCTCTCTCTCTACATGTGTGTCACATTTCAGTGAAAGGACATTTTCTGAATTTTTCTAATCTGGTATCGAGCAAAAATGTACAACTCAAACGTAGCAGCATTTATCGTTGAAATTACGGACGGCCGAAACACGGAATTGGGAGCCCGCGATCTGAAACGGAGTCAGCCATTTTGATTCCGCTCAGCCACTCGGCTTTCCACAAATAAACCACGGTAAAAAAAAATGATCTCGTCCAGGAGCATGAACCGTTGGAACAAACTCCGGTCATCTTGGTAGCAGCGGCTTTTTGGCTCGGCCATCGAACAAAGGCGGTGGTCACTGCATCATTGCGCAGCGCTCTCGGATGTGCTTCTGCGGCCGTCTGGAATGCTCTTCCGATATTAGAAGGCGCTTAGATTTAAAGCTCTTCTTTAGAAGCACTTTTAGTGTTTGCCCTTCCCCCGCACCTCCTGAGCATGGTTAGCTACGTACGGTGTGAAGAAGTTCAGCATGCACACTATACACTGCAATGCACGACTACACTATACATCACACACTATACACTATGCTGCATGCTACACTATACAACTATACACCACTCTACACTATTCTACACTACTGTAATGTCCCTCGGAAAACTTGCCTTTGTTCTTTTTTTTATTAGGGCGCATCGTGCAGATAACATACTTTCATATCCTATGGTACTTCGCTATGACCAGCATATACAGCGCTTGGGCTAGGATAGAAACAAAAACTTGGGCTAGGATAGAAACAAAAACTTGGGCTAGGATAGAAACAAAAACTTGGGCTAGGACAGAAACAAAAACTTGGGCTAGGATAGAAACAAAAACTTGGGCTAGGATAGAAACAAAAACTTGGGCTAGGACAGAAACAAAAACCTGGGCTAGGATAGAAACAAAAACTTGGGCTAGGATAGAAAAAAAAACCTGGGCTAGGAGAGAAACAAAAACTTGGGCTAGGATAGAAACAAAAACTTGGGCTAGGATAGAAACAAAAACTTGGGCTAGGATAGAAACAAAAACTTGGGCTAGGATAGAAACAAAAACTTGGGCTAGGATAGAAACAAAAACTTGGGCTAGGACAGCCACCCAAGCAACGCCGGCACGGAGACGGCGGCGTCAACGGCGATCGCAAAATTGCGATCAAAAAAATCTCGCGGTCAAAATGACGACGGTTCTCGCGTTCGTTTCGCACCCTCGCCCCGTGCTGTTCCCCCCCCCCCCCCCCCCCCCCAGTCACGGTGGAGAAGCAATGCGGATGCAAGGAACAACTCCACTGGAACGTCGATTGCGAGCTGTGCCCATGGACCGATCAATTCTTGTGCAAGTAGCCTCAAACCGCAGCCTAGGGGTGGCCTCGGCTGAAATCGGACTCCATCTGGTTTCAGCCCCGGGTCCTGCGGGTGTTTGGTGACCCCCACGAAGTTTGTTTGGGGCACCACGGCATCCAGCATGCCCATCGCTACGAGCCACGTTACACTATACATTACACTACTACAAACGCTACACTTTGATACGCTACACTTCACTGTCCTACTATACACTTGCCAACATCCGCACGTGGTGAATTTCCACAATGCAGAAGCACCATTGTTTTTGACCATCACCACTTGAATGCGGTTAGTGACTAAGTGGCCTTGTTGTTCCTTTTAACTCCGTTCTTGTTAACGCCGCGTTTTGCCAAATGTTAGAAACATTCACTCGGCACACTGAGGATTCACAGTGCGGTTCGGTGACCCCTACAAAGTTGTTTAGGGAGCCGCCCCTGCAGCATCCGTCATACCCTTCACTGAGCAGCGTTGCACTGTATACACTTCACGCTACACTTGTAGACAACCTTGCCTATAAAAGTAATTTTCTGTGTGTCTATCTGTGTGTGTGTGTGGACGTCGGGGATGCGTTCCTGAGTATCGAAATGGCGTTATACCGAAGCGATTGATAGTGTGATGGTGGTGGTGGTGGTGGTAGTGGTAGTAGTAGGTGGTGGTGGTGGTAGTGGTGGTAGTAGTAAGTGGTGATGGTGGTAGTAGGTGGTGGTGGAGGCGAAGGGGCTGAGAGGCGATGGATAACGAGAGAGGACGAACGGTGATGCTGTCAGCGACGTGAGTGTGGGGGTTGAGGCGACGCAAATCGGGTGGCGATGTTAATAAAGTGACGACCTAATTTGCGAAGCGACGTTAAATCAGAGTATCACTGTAATTTCTGTGCGTTTTGGATCTCGATTAAGTCGGCTGTAGTGTTCATGATGGCGTATAGTGGTGCACTAGTTCTGCATCGATTGCAAATGATAACCAAGGGGGGGGGAGGGAGTGGGCGTACTCATGGATCCCGTAACGCTCTCCAGCAATGCCTTATCCCACTGGAACAGTTTCATTATTGATAAACTAGAATCGCGCAACATTCGCGAGTTTCCCCTCCATCTGTCCATACGCGCAGGGGCGGAGCCAGGATTTTTACTTTGGTGGGTTGCTGACTTCAACATTCTGAGATATCCAGTTTATGTTTTCCAATGGGCGCCACAAATGTATGAAACACATTTTATTGGATTTGAACGCGGAGTTTATTAATAGGTCGGAGCCGCTGACGTGGCTAATAAGTTCGATAAGTTCGAATGGCTGCCGCTCAAGCAGCCTGCAGGGCAGCACAAGGTGACATCACAAGGTGGCAGCCTGCAGGGCAGCACAAGGTGGCAGCCTGCACCCTTTTGCAGCAGCCGCATATCCAGTTACCCCGATGACCGACTTTCCCAAACTTTCAGGGGGGGCTAGGCCCCCCCCAGCCCCCCCCCGTGGCTCTGCCCCTGCACGCGCATGATGCCTCCCCAAATCGGTACGTCAGACGACAGCAAAAAAAAACCAACTGGGTCCGGAGTGTAAATAATGATAATTAAATTATCCAGGAAGTTACGCAGTGTCACGGGGACTCTCCACTCAGTAGGGCACCTTCGACATTTGGGTGTTTTTTTATTTATTTTTAATCGCAGGATATTGTCAGCCAATGAGTGAGTCGTGTGAACAAGCGTAGGAGGAAACCTGAGCACCCGGAGAAAAGCCGCTCCTTGTGCGAGGGGAGAAACACTCCACCCACGCCTCTGATTTTGCACAGTTGGCTACGTACGGTGCGATCAAAAGCTCAACGCGCGCAGCATTTTTATACGAACGGATAGCAACCGAAACGCATGGCGGTTAATCCACGATTGCTGCACCGCCTTCTGCTGGCGAGCCGGGGGTTATGGGCACCTCCTCGACGCTCACGGGCGAGGGAGTTTCGCAGCATTCGTGCGGTGATCCACCTCCCCATCGCTGCCGCCCGCACGCGGCCCGCATCACGGGTCACGTGCACATCGGCCGCCGCCGAACGATCGTGAAAGCGCTCGCACACGTGACACCTGCGTCTGTGTGGCTGTGGGTGGGGGGGTTTTTACGATGTCAATTTTGGAGGGTTCATCGTCATTAAGTGACCTCGCCCAAACATCGATTATGAATCATCTTCATTAACTCATCATCATCATCGTCGTCGGCAGCAGCAGAAACAGCAACTTTAACTCTCAATGCCATCGTTATCACGGACACCGATTGTGCTCACTTGTTTTGACTTGGGTCGTAGGTCGTAGGTCAGATATAGCCCATCAATAGTACCGGTCAGTATGTGCCCTTGGCTCTGTATGACCAACATGACGACCAACACTGACTCGCAGACACACGGGCAATCAACGCTACCAATGATGTGTAAAATTATGCCCACAATGATGAGGCCGAGTTGCCCATGGCTGGAATGTGAACTCACGAATTATTGATTGATTTGGAGACACGCAGCTCAAACGGCCAAGTTGAGTCCCTAGCCCCGGTGAGAGTGAGCGGTGTATCTTGTTGACTCCTGTCCATTTTAATTGATACAAATACGACACGGTTCCTAATCTCTCTGGCTTGCGTGCCACCATGGGAGATGGAAAATTCGGATTTAGTAGGACTCTCCTCCTCCCTCCCACTCCCCCTCCTACCCTCCCTGCCTCCCTTGACCTTCCGGCCATGGACAGTTCTGAAGTCAGAATAATAAATTGGTTCCCGAGTAAAGGTCACAGAGCTATACTCTTTAGTTTTTTCGGTAAAGTCATGTATGTAAAAAATAAATAAAATATATGATAACTATTTGTAAATAAATAAAATAAATGAAAATTACATTTAGTTTTATTTTATTTATTTTGAAAATAAAACTAAATTTAGTTTTCATTTATTTTATTTATTTTTCACCTACGTGACTTTACCGAAAAAACCAAAGAGTATGAATCCTTTCAGTGATGAAAGCTTCAAATCTGAAGAGTCATTGAGCTAATTTGTTTTAAAGGGTGCTGCGACTCTGCCCGCAGGCAACATCAAATCCATTTCAAGGTTACATACACAACATTCAAATAAACTCAATTCAACATCACGCGCCTTGTCCTCTGATGACGAGAGATGTAACAATAAGTTATTTAGCGATGTTGTTTTATGGGTTTATGTTATTTACCAGTGCGGTGGGGGGGGGACCCTGCATGCGTTACCGTCCAGTCGACCTTCCTGGCAAGGGGGCTGCCCAGTGGAGAGAGAAAAACCCCGCGGGATTTCCACCCCCGGGGGATCCGCAAGCCTCGCGTCCTCGGGGGGATGGAACGCGAAAATCCGCGAGGCAACAAACTCCCAGAGCCCCCCCCCCACTGCCCCCCCGTGGTGGGGGGACCACTGCCACTTTGCGAGCACCAAATAGTGGCGGTGGAGCCTGCAGAGAAGACCTCGGTGAGTCCCAGGACCGGTTACACAGAAACACAGAGACACACAGAGACACTACACACACAGACAGAGACACACATCACACAGAGACACTACACACACACCACACACACAGACACGCCACACACACACAGACACGACACACACACCACACACAGATACACACAGACACAGACAACACAGATACACACACAGAGACACTACACACCACACACACAGACACGCCACACACACCACACACAGACACGCCACACACTACACACAGAGACACTGCACACACACAGACACGCCACACGCACTACACAGACTACATACACACACTACACACACACATACACGCCACAGACCACACACAGACACACCACACACACACAGACACGCCACAAACACCCCACACACAGACACACAGATACACACACAGATACACACACAGACACACACACAGACACAACAACAACAACCGCCATTCGCCACTAAGTGGCGGTGACGTCACCACGACGCTTGTGCCAGACCATGTGCACCTTGAGGCCACGTGAACTGTCGAACGCCCGCGGGCAGGAGGTCACGGGGCAGACCCAGGTGCCACGGGTCGACTGACTGAGATGACTGGCTGGTGCACCACCTGTGCCCCCTACTGTGTCAACCTGCTGTGCTTTAGCCACCCGGCGCTCCGCTCATTGTTGTGAGCATCGCTCCTCCGCCCTCCGTTGTTGTTAGAGGGCGACTGCCTCCAACTGCCCAATAGCATCCTTCACGAGCCTCCTGCACAGAGGCCGATCTTGACACCGCTCGTACCAGTCATCGGCAAGTCCACTCAACTCCACGTCCTCCTGTACCACATCACTCCATCTCTTCTCTAGCCCGTGCCGCGCCCGTTTAGCCCCCTCGATCCGGCCGAACAAAAGCTGTTTCGGCATGCGGTGGCTGGGCATGCGGGATACATGACCCAGCCAACGTTGCCTTGCCTGCCGGAGGAGCTCACCGATGGGACTTTGCCCAGATCTTTCAAGGATTTTTGAGCTCCTCACACAATCCAGCCTGGTTAAACCCAGGATGGATCGTAGGCAGGCCAGCCTAAATGTTTCCAACCAGCGAAGATGCTTCATTAAGGGGGTCCACGTTTCGCAAGCGTAGAGAAGGGAGGGAATGACCGTGGCCGAGAAGACCTGAAGCTTAGTGCGGAGCGACAAACCAGGTAGCTTCCACACAGCGTTACGCAACCGATGAAAAGATATTGCCGCTCGACTGATTCGGAGTGAGACCTCTGCTGTTAAACTGGAGCCTGTCATAAGCACACTGCCCAGGTATGAAAAACTCTCCACTCTCTCCACAACTGCCCCATCACCGAATGGGAGTTGTGGGGGTGGAGTGTCCGATGGTACAAAATATCCAGGCAGGTGCTTAGTTTTGGTGGGGCTGATGGTAAAGTCTCAGCAGCAGCGTCTCCAACTCCTCCTCTGAATGAGCAGCTATTACCAAATCATCAGCATACATAACGTGGTTGAGCAATAGGGAGCCATCACTTGACCGCACCCGGGCATCAATCAGCCTCCATTATATCTGTACCAAATGGAGATTCCCCCGGTACAGCTATTGAAGGCTTCATGAACTACGTGGTCAAAATAGATGTTAAATAATGTGGGAGCTAGAGGGCATCCCTGTCACACCCCAAGGTGTACAGGGAATGGCTCTGACTCCCGGCCACGTAGTTTTACCCGGGCCCGCTCACCATCATGAAGGTCCTTAATTATCGTGAGCAGAGGGTCAGGGACTCCAAAAGCACGAAGAACAAACCCAGAGCCCAGGCCTACTGATGGTATCATAGGCCTTGACCAGGTCAATAAAGCAGAGATGTAGGTCTTGTTGGAATTCCCTACACCTCTGCTGTAGCAGACGGACAGAAAATATGGCATCTGTGCAGGACCGCCCTTTCCTGAAACCGCATTGGGGCTCTGCAAGCCTCTCCTCAGCGTGCCTGGCAAGGCGATGTTGAATAATCCTTGCCAGGACCTTTCCTGGCACACTGAGGAGTGAGATGCCCCTGTGGAACCGTCCAGTGGTCCAGATTGTTGTTATGATGTCATATAGGGCAGTCTGTGCACAAACGCCACCCTCACACACACAGACACAGGCACACGCACACACACAGACACACACACAGAGACAGGCGCACACACAGTGTGTACACACACACAGTGTGCACATACACAGTGTACACACATAGTCTGTACACAATTCTGTACACAATTCTAGATTTATTGCCTGTCAATACCGAATAGAACCAAAGAGTATAGTCTGTATACACACACACACAGTGTACACACAGAAACAGTGTGTACACACAGAAACAGTGTGTATACACAGTAATGTCCACGTTGTAGTTGCTGAGCTCACGCACCCAAGGGGTCTCTGTTCAAGAGATGGAGCAATGGAAAATGAATCTAAATCAACTTAAACGCCATCCCCGCACTGTGACGTCACCACTCAGAATGACGTCATCGGCGTGAAACGCTGGGGGGAGGTGTGCCTCGCTAGTGACGTCATGTCACCTAGGTATTCACCCCACCCCCGTCCACCGCGCCCTTGAGCGTGACGTAACTGAAGTAGGCGCCTACTTCAGTTTCGTCTTCTTGCTGTGCTTGTCCCACCTGATGACGATTGCTTGTGTTGCCATCGAAGCGCCCTCATCTATTATTTGTAGATAATGTTTAGAATTTGCTACATTTTGACCCAGACGCCTGCATGCAACGACCTACTCGTCTTGAATGACGCAACAATAGTACGGTGTACATACACTGTTGATTTAAAGCTTTCGTGACTGCAGGGATTCATATTCTTGGTTCTTTTGGTAAAGTCACGTAGAAGGGAAACAATAAAATAATAAAAATATAAAACAATAGAATTCTCATGACGTTTCGACTGCAGTGAGAATTTTATTGTTTTATATTTTTATTATTTTATTGTTTCCCTTCTACGTGACTTTACCGAAAGAACCAAGATTATGTACATACACTGTTAAGCAGGCGGTGCGTATTTTTAAAAATAGCTTCTTGTTAATACGATGTAACCTGATGCAGGATATTTCACTGCAGTAATTAAATTTTGTTAATATGCCTGTCAATAATTAAGAATGAATACTTGTCTGATTGTGCGTGTACATGTAACATTTTTTCTATGAGTGTCAAACATTGATTAAGTGTTCAAATCTAGCTTAAGTGATGTTAGGACAAAGTGTGTGTGTGTGTTTGGAAGTAACCATAACTCGGGTGAGACCCGTTGTTCTTGTGATACAGGTCAAAGGGTATTTTTTGTGTTTCACGAAGCATCTGCCTCTGCAGCAACTCATCGTCTTTGATATAGGGAGCACGCTCGGATCATTCATCAGTTACAAGGCATACCACTTGAAAGTTACACGTATAGAAGGAGGTACATTCTCTACAACACGAATTGTAGTTTTGTCTTACGTGTTGACGTAGATTTTGTCTAACTGGGACTAGAAATGCTCCTTGCTGATTGACGTCTGGATGTTCGTACCTATCGGTTGAAGCAAACCCCACTGCTGTTGTTGAGACGCTGTGCACCAATAAGGGTCCAACACATTGACGGCCTTCAGGCCAGGAAAGTCACAACATTTGCACACGAAGGACGCATTCACGCAAGTACCCCATGCTCCGTTTTGAAGTTTTAAAATGAAACATCTTTGAATTGTGTTGTGTTTTGGTTTACATTATTTCTTCATTAAAAGTTCATTTTACATCTGGAAGACTTCGTTGAAAAGGACATTTCGCGTGAATTTTCTCTCCTCGTTAAGTAGACGGCCTTGCCGGGGGTTCGGTTCGATGCGGACTTTCACCTGGTAGGGGATCGCGGGATCGAGATATGGCGACACGGAGCTGCTGGCCATCTGCAGATCGATTCCAACGTAATCGAACGTCTGTCCCTGCGCCTCCGTCGTTCGCATGCAGGGGGTGCGTGTAGGTTTACAGCGCCCCCTGCAGGAAGACGACAAAGTGCAGCGTTCATCAAGGATAAAGTTGTGCGCTTATATTTTAAATGTTATTCTTTTATAAGGTGATGTTGATATCGAAAACTGACACATAGCTGACATGCCATAAATAGGAAATTAACTCTGCTTATTCGAATCAATGTATTCATATATGTTGATGAACTGTTTTCAAGCAGATTTTGTGTCTCTAACGGCGACTACAGGGACCACGTGATTGTTTAAAAATGTCTTTGATTATAACTATAATTGCCTACAATTCGTCATGTGTAGCTTATTTAGACTATAATGTATTCACTACCCAAAATGTATTTACTTGAAAACATAGAGCTGATGTTTATTCTTGGTTCTTTCGGTAAAGTCACGTAGAAGGGAAACAATAAAATAATAAAATATATATAAAACAATAAAAATTCTCACGACGTTTCGACCATAACACAAACGGTCGTCATCAGGTGTGTCGGTTTGAAGGCCGGAACGGTACACGAGGGGGTGGGTGGCCAGCACCACGCCCGACCGCCTTTGTCTCCCTAGTGGCGATGTTTACACACCGCACCAGGTACTCATTTGAGGCTGAGTCGACCTAGGGGAGGCCCGGGACCGGTTCAGATAATCGTCACTGGTGTTGGCCGTGAGCAGGAGCAGCGTAGCGCTAACCACTACACTATCGCTCCCCACACACACGCCTGCACACACACAAACACACCAGTACACACACACACACGCCTGCACACACACACACCAGTACACACACACCAGTACACACACACCAGTACACACACACCAGTACACACACACACCAGTACACACACACCAGTACACACACACACCAGTACACACACACACACACCAGTTCACACACACACCAGTACACACACACGCCTGCGCACACACACACACCAGTACACACACACACCAGTACACACACCAGTACACACACACACCAGTACACACACACACACCTGTACACACACACACCAGTACACACACACCTGTACACACACACACCAGTACACACACACACCTGTACACACACACACACCTGTACACACACACACCTGTACACACACACACACACACCTGTACACACACACACCTGTACACACACACACCTGATGATGACCGTTTGTGTTATGGTCGAAACGTCGTGAGAATTTTTATTGTTTTATATATTTTTTATTATTTTATTGTTTCCCTTCAACGTGACTTTACCGAAAGAGCTAAGAATATGAATTACTGCAGTCACGAAAGCTTTAAATAAAAATTTAACTTGGAAGTTGACAAGTAGGAAGGAGAGCGATCTGTGTGTGTGTGCGCGTGTGTGCGTGTGTGCATGTGTGTGTGCGCGTGTGACACTTCACGTGGCCTCAAGGTGCACCTAGCCTGGCACAAGCGTCGTGGTGACGTCACCGCCACTTAGTGGCGAATGGCGGTTGTTGTTGCTGACAAAAACAACTCCCTACCTCCACGTGGTGCCGGACGGGCAACGTTGTCGTGGACAGTGCTGTGGGGTGGAGGGCCAATTCCAATCGGCCTCTTCTCTCAGGGCATTTGCGACCACCATAGCGGCTAATTAATTGAAGGTGGAGGGGCTGGTAACCCCTCCACCTTCATTTACTTAATTGAAGGTGGAGGGGTTACCCACTCACCCACCCACTCACCCGCCCACACACATCCACTCACCCAGTCGCCCACACACCCAGCCACTCACAACAATCGCCACTAATTGGCGGTGACGTCACCACGACGCATGTGCCAAGCTCACGTGGTTAGCAGTAATTAATTAAGCCCCTCTCCACCTTCAATTAATTAACCCCTCCACCTTCAATTGATTACCACTAACCACGTGACCCTGGCACAAGCGTGGTGGTGACGTCACCGCCAATTAGTGGCGATTGTTGTGAGTGAGTAGCTGGGTGAGTGGCTGGGTGAGCGAGCAGGTGAGTGAGTGGGTGAGTGAGTGGGTGAGCGTGTGGGCAACTGGGTGAGTGGTTGGGTGAGTGGGTGGTGAGTGTGTGAGCGACTGGGTGAGTGAGTGTGTGGGTGAGTGGGTGAGTGAGTGAGTGTGTGAGGTGAGTGTGTGAGCGACTGGGTGAGCGACTAGGTGAGTGTGTGGGTGGATGAGTGGGTGGGTGACTGTGTGAGTGAGTGAGCAACTGGGTGAGCAACTGGGTGAGTGAGTGTGTGAGGTGAGTGTGTGGGCGACTGGGTGAGTGGGTGGGTGAGTGGGTGGTGAGTGTGTGAGCGACTGGGTGAGTGAGTGTGTGGGTGAGTGGGTGAGTGAGTGAGTGTGTGAGGTGAGTGTGTGAGCGACTGGGTGAGCGACTAGGTGAGTGTGTGGGTGGATGAGTGGGTGGGTTACTGTGTGAGTGAGTGAGCAACTGGGTGAGCAACTGGGTGAGTGAGTGGGTGTGTGAGTGTGTGTGCGACTGGGTGAGTGTGTGGGTGGGTGAGTGTGTAGATGAGTATGTGAGCGACTGGACGAGTGAGTGTATGAGTGGTTGGGTGAGTGTGTGGGTGGGTGAGTGGCTGAGTGAGTGGGTGAGTGAGTGGGTGAGCCAGCAGGTGAGTGATTGGGTGAGTGTCTGAGTGAGTGGGTGAGTAAATGGTTGGGTGAATGTGTGAGCGACTCGGTGAGTGAGTGGATGAGTGAGGAGGGGCACTGCGAGGTGGGGGGTGTACAGGGGGTGAGAGGTAATGATTATTATACAAGGCGGTCCAAAAGTCAGGACACAGTTTTTTGGGTTTCTCTTTAAGTTCATTGTGATTTTTCGAGTTTATAAAGTTTAACACGTAGGCTTTCGCGACCAATATTATTCATAATAAAGGTTTTTGGGTTAGATCGCGTTATTTATAAATGTGTCGTAACCCTCCACCACCCGACACGGCCAATCAGCAAAAAAAGTGTCACGTTGACAAAAGACAAATAGTTCACTACTTTAGCCCACCGGTGTGTTAAAGAGTGAATCCACAACATTTACAGTTTGAGTAGTGTGACGTTTCGCTGGTAATTACATCCAGCATCATCGGGCAATTCGCCAGAATGGTAAAGCCCTCTCCACTTGCTCCCGGTCTTAAATAGAGCAGCAGCAGGGTGACGTCATCATTTAACTCATATCAGGTGCAGTGATTTGAGGCGGAGGGGGGGTATTGTAATTATATAATCGAATAGTAATCAGTCAATGGTTACGATTAGTAATGAGTTGTAGATTAGTAATTAGTTGTAATGTGTTAGTGATTATATGCTATGTTAGTAATCCGTTAATTAGTATGTGTTTCCCCTATAAGGAATTGTAATATGTATTATTTAATAATACGCTTCCAGGCCGCACTAAGCCTGTAGCTGTTAGAGCGATTAAAGTTATTTTTATTCCTCTCAATTTCAATGGATTCTCTAATTAGTCTTTGCCAGTAATAATTAGTTTTACACAACACTTCAACGTCATCAAAATGAATTGAGTGTCCTTGTTGACAAGCATGTTCTGCCACTGCCGACAGTTGTGTTTGAGATAATTTAATATTTTTCTGATGTTCTTTTAGTCTTACGCTGATGTTACGTCCCGTCTGTCCAATATAGCATCTGCTACATAAACAATCCGATATACACCTTCTGTTGATAATTTAGGTAATGCGTCTTTAGTGCAAGATACTAGTTTTTGAATTTTGTGTACTGTACCAAATCTTACTGTAATGTTTTGCTTTTGCAAAACACGGGCTAATTTGTCAGTTACTCCTGAGATATATGGAATTTTTATTGTTTTAACAATCTGATCGCTTTCAGCAGTATTGCTTTGCGATCGTGATTTGGCATTCAGTGCTCTGTTGATTTGAGCATTATTGTAGCCATTCTGTCGTAGTGCGTCTTTAACATGTTTGATCTCTCTCACTAGACTCTCACCATCTGACACTGTTTTAGCCCGATGTATGAGCGTCTTGATAAGAGAGGATTTCTGAGCTGGATGATGATGTGAATCTGCATTCAGATAGGCATCAGTGTGCGTTTGCTTTCTGTCAACGCTGTGTGTTATTTTACCGTTTAGGCCATGTCCAAGCAAAATATCTAGGAATGGGAGTGTGTTATTCACCTCCATTGCCATGGTGAACTGGATGGCCGGGTTTTGTGCATTGAGATGACTTAGAAAATCATTAAGCGTATCTTTACCATGTGGCCAGACAACCAAAGTGTCATCCACATATCTAAACCAAAAAGATGGTTTTAATGTGAATTATTTGTCTTTTGTCAACGTGACACTTTTTTTTGCTGATTGGCCATGTCGGGTGGTGGAGGGTTACGACACATTTATAAATAACACGATCTAACCCAAAAACCTTTATTATGAGTTTATATAGATAGCTCTGCTTAAACGCCTCTCTCTCTCTCTCCATCAATCTCTGTCTCCACTCTCTCCCTCTCTTCCTATCCCCTGTAGGTTCGGGCCCGAGCGAGTTCCTGCCGGGGATTTGGCTCTTCAGGGGTTGATTCCCCCCGTGGCTTTGTCGGCACGAGGCGACCGCGCAGAGCGCCAAGGGCTCCACCGGGCCCCAAGCCGCTGCCCCAGCACCACCGTAGTAGCCAAACCACCGGTGCTCGGCATGGCCTGCATGAAGAAAGTCCTACTGGACCTCATGTTGCGCACGGGGTACAACATCGTCCGGGAGAACAGACAGAGGAGGTTCGGACCGCCGCCCGACTGGCGGGGGCCCCCTCCCGCCCGTGGCTGCGAGGTGTTTCTGGGGAGGATCCCGCGCGACCTCTACGAGGATGAGCTGGTGCCCGTGCTGGAGACGGTGGGGAAGCTCTACCAGCTCCACCTCATGATGGATTATAGCGGAGAGAACCGCGGCTACGCGTTTGCTACCTACGCGACGCTCGCCCAAGCCACGGATGCCGTCAAGAAACTCGACAAGGTAGAGATCCGTCCCGGACGCCGCATTGCAGTCTGCATCAGCGTGGACAATCGCCGCCTCTTCATTGGGGGGCTGCCAAAAGACAAGAAGCGAGCGGAGGTGATGATGGCGATGAGCGGTGCCACGGAGGGCCTGGCGGACGTCAAGATGAGCGTCTGTTGCTGGGACAAAACCCTCAACCGAGGCTACGCGTTCATCGAGTACGGGAGCCATCGCGCGGCCGCCATGGCCCGGAAGAAGCTCCTTCGAATCGACTTCCGGCCGTGGGGCCGGACCATCAAGGTGGACTGGGCCATCCCGGAACGGGCGGCCGCCGCCACGGCGGCGGCGGCGGAAGACGAGGAGGAGACGGAGCCGGCGGTGCCAGACCTACTGCAGCCGGAGTGCACGGCCACCGGCAAGGCCGCCCACAGCCTGTTTGGGGGCTGCAGGTGTCACCCTGTCATGTCAGCAGGTGTCACCCTGTCATGTCAGCAGGTGTCACCCTGTGATGTCAGCAGGTGTCACCCTGTGATGTCAGCAGGTGTCACCCTGTGATGTCAGCAGGTGTCACCCTGTGATGTCAGCAGGTGTCACCCTGTGATGTCAGCAGGTGTCACCCTGTGATGTCAGCAGGTGTCACCCTGTCAGCAGGTGTCACCCTGTGATGTCAGCAGGTGTCACTCTGTGATGTCAGCAGGTGTCACCCTGTCATTGCACTTTAATTAAAACCGACAACAGAATCCTTGAAGAAAAAAACGAATTCAGGTGTTTGACATGTCGACGCCATTTCGTTTTGAAAATGTAGCGGAGAAAAATATATATTGTTCACATCGCATTCTGTTTTGTCAATGATCTCTGTAACGTGCGACTGCTCTGCAAGCCATGCATTAACCCCTTTCTGTCTCAATTTAATTCCCAGCATGCAATTCTCCAAGCCTCAGATTTTATAACATATTTCGCACAACTTTAATCCTGGTAAATATATTATTTTCTTTAAAAACACGAGCATTATATTTAGTCTATTGCATGGCTAAAGTATTCTAAGTAAAAATATAAATTGTATTAAACCAATATTTGATCATCGCTATGATAAATATATTTCTACCCTACAATATACAAATCTACATTGTGCTAATGTTTCAATTCTACTTTTATTAACTTCCAAATATAGTGTCTAGGACACATTTTCAAAGAAATATTTTCATGTACCCAGACAATATTTGCACGTGCCCACATAAAAAACTTGCAGACTGCATACGTAACTACGACAACAGAATCCTTTAAAAAAAACGAATTCAGGTGTTTGACATGTCAACGCCATTTCGTTGTGAAAATGTAGGGGAGAAAAATATTTTGTTCACATCGCATTCTGATGTCAAAACATTTGATTCTTTATAAAATTGAAAAACCCTTGAACAACTTTGCTGCACACGGAGATGTCCGTGCACCGCCTCGTTTCCACAGCCTCTATCCCGGTGCCATTTGTATTTCATGCGCATACCGCTGTTAAGAGTTTGATGTTTTATTGATTTTCAATTTAGGTGTTTTTTTCCTGTAATGTTTTTTTGTTACTTTTTTAGTGGAAATAAAGTCCTGAAAAGCCTCTTCCTCTCTCTCCACTCTCTCGGCCGAGTCTCTGACACTTCTGGTTATGAGTGTCGCATGCTTGGGATCCTTCTTTCCCTCCTTTGTGGATTTAATTTGACATGCTAATTTACACGCCAACATATTTCAGACTTCCCTGTTTTGTTAGGGCATTTTCCTGATCATTACCAACGTTCCCATGGCCAGGCACTTTAGAGTAACTTATTACCTTTTCCCACAGCATCATAATATAATTTTCCTGGATCATCGCCTTAATAGCTTTGATCAATCACCAATGGTTTACTGGTTCGTTTTTGTATTTACTTATGCCACCCTCTTTCCCCGTGGGACCATGTGGCGTGAAGTTGTGTCGCACATAAACAGAATCGGTGCACATCACGATTTTCCGTACTCGACTGTCAGTTGCCATCCCCGGGGCAATGTGCACATTTGTCGACTCGGCGAATCGATTTGATTTCGGGGCCCCGTTGGGTCGCCCCTTTTGTGCTTTTGCGCGAGCCGGATTTCAACGCAATTCCCGATCCGTTGTGGTGCCACGGTCTCGGAGCAACTCTGCCATCGCCTCGACTCCCCCGTGCCCCCCCACACCGAGCACGCACCTGCAGCGCGCGCACGTAGCGTCCTGGCGGGGGATTGCCCGCCACGATGGGTTTTCATCCGAAGGGTCTCTAGGATGAAAGTCCCGCGGTTTCCCGGCGCCAGAAAAATGGCCGACCCTCGCGGAGCGAGTCACATTGCGGCGCCCCTGAGTTGGCTTCAAATTGTTTGGGCGCGCGAAGTTTCACCGGGTCGGCAGCGACGAGTCGCGCGCGACGCTCCCCGCCTTCTCGAGCCGCTCGCGGCATCCGTGCGACGCCGGCGAGCGCCGCTACGAGGCGGCAATAGGCAAAGTTCCCTTTCGTCTTCGTCCCTCCGACACTCACGGCGTCCGCGCGACGCCGTGAGCACGGCCGCGAGGTACGTGACGGGGCCTGCGAGCATTTGCGGACTTGGGTAGCGGTAGGCCTAGGGTCGGCTCGTAGAATATTCCCTCCGGGCGGTGCAGGGTTTGCGCCACGAATAAAAGTTAGCAGAGAGCATCGGTGTGGTGCGCGTGTGATTCCCGTGCGGAGTGGCTCCGTGGGCGGATGCGCGGCGAGAGCGAGGGCGGAGCCGCGGCCGGAGCTCGCGCGTTGAGATCATCGCCCGTCGGCGTGGACGCGAGTGGGCCGTCGCGTGCTGCGTCAGCGTCAGCCGTAGTGGGCGCGCGGCGTGCACGGACGCGCGTTGAGATAATCGCCCGCAGGTGCGAGACCGTTCGGGCCCCGTGTTAACGACGGCTGCGGTGCGCGCGGATGCTCGTTTGAGGTAATCGCTCGCCGGTGTAGGCGCTAGCGTGCCGCTGTCTGCTGCGTTAGCGATAGCCGCGGTGCGCGCGGGGGTGCGTGGGTTTACTCCGTGCGGCCGTGAGCCAGCAGCACGAGTCTGTCCCTCGAAGAGGGCGCTAGCGCGGGGGGCCCCGATCGCTCGGTCGGCGGGGGCCCGGCGGGAGCCGACCGACGCGGTGGAGGAGGCGGCGGAAGGGGCGGACGTCGCGCCCCACCTGCCCAGCGAGGGCGGTGGGGTGGACGTCGGCCCCCACACCGCCATGGCCCTGTACACGGTAAAGTATTGAGCACAAACTCAAGGAGCAGGGAAAATGGTAATGTTGCTTGGATTTAATTTTAATATCATTGCAACTGTATAGTTTTGATATGTTTTATTGAAAAACATTCACGTGCATTGGCATGTCCCTCTGTCTCAAACATTAATAATGTATCATCTGCAAATGACCTTTAGCAATGTAAATGTTTGTTCAACATTGGTATGCAGCTTGAAGAATGACGGAGTCTTATGACTGTAGACACTTCGGATTTTCAATCAAAATATACAAATAAACCACTCTACCATAAACATGCTACATTCCAGCTAAAGTATAGTAGTATATTACTGTAAAGTAGTATGGTGAATAGCACAGATATTTTGTACAAATCCGGTGAGATGGGAGTGCTGCTTTGATGCATTACGCTTGGATCCGATCTCATTGGTTCAATTCAGGCTAACCCCTAAGGGTACAATTTTATTTTTACAGTTTCAATCGGACCAAGTACCTGGGGAGGTTTATCCCAAGTCAACATGGCTTAAAATCTGCCATGCTGAAATAAAATAGCTGGACGTTATTGCTTCTGACGTGAGTGCAGGACTCGCTATCCATGCCAAGGTGCGGAGGCTCATTTGGGCGACCAAAGGAATTCCGAATGCATGTTACAATAACATTAATTTCAGATGACTGGATTCATTGGTAGAGTGCTCCAACTTGGGCAGAGATATCTGGCTGGAAAGTGATGTGGTTAAAACGTTTGTCTCGCAGTTTTAAAGGTTGCAATTTCAAAATACAGTTTGGGCATCAGAACTCAATAAATTGAGTACTACTCTGTGTGAGGTTGACAGGAGTCATCCAATGGAGAGACTGGGCTACGCCATATAAATGTGGAATTTATATCAGTTGACAGGTCAAACGTAAAATTTAGATTTAAAGCTTTCGTGACTGCAGTAATTCATATTCTTAGTTCTTTCGGTAAAGTCACGTTGAAGGGAAACAATAAAATAATAATATATAACAATAAAAATTCTCACGACGTTTCGACCATAACACCTGAAGACGACCGTTTGTGTTATGGTCGAAACGTCGTGAGAATTTTTATTGTTTTATATATATTTTCTTATTTTATTGTTTCCCTTCAACGTGACTTTACCGAAAGAACTAAGAATAGGTCAAACGTACTCATTGTCCTTTTTGGTCACTTTATTATTATAGGCTAGTGGTGTTTGTGTGTTTTAATCACAGAGATGGGGGGGGCATTGCACCTCGCTACACCCATCCACTGCTGATGGTAGATGTTGTGTCACACAGACACAGTGTAAACACACACAGTGTAAACACACACACAGTGTACACACACACAGATTGTACACACACAGAGTGTACACACACAGTGTACACACATACACACAGTGTACACACACAGTGTACACACACGCATAGTGTACACACACAGTGTAAACACACACAGTGTACACAGACACAGTGTACACACACACAGTGTACACACACACATAGTGTACACAGACACAGTGTACACACACAGTGTACACACACACTGTACACAGTGTACACACACACAGTGTAAACACACATAGAGTGTACACACGTAGTGTACACACACAGTGTACACACACAGTGTACACACACACAGTGTAAACACACAGTGTACACACACAGTGTAAACACACACAGTATAAACACACACAGAGTACACACACACACAGTGTAAACACACAGAGTGTACACACACAGTGTAAACACACACAGAGTAAACACACAGTGTAAACACACACAGTGTACACAGACACAGTGTACACACACAGTGTACACACACACATAGTGTACACAGACACAGTGTACACACACAGTGTACACACACACTGTACACAGTGTACACACACACACACACAGTGTAAACACACATAGAGTGTACACACGTAGTGTACACACACAATGTACACACACAGTGTACACACACACAGTGTAAACACACACAGTATAAACACACACAGAGTACACACACACACAGTGTAAACACACAGAGTGTACACACACAGTGTAAACACACACAGAGTAAACACACAGTGTAAACACAGTGTAAACACACACAGAGTGTACACACACAGTGTACACACACACGCATTGTGTACACACACAGTGTACACACACATTGTGTACACACACACATTATGTACACACACACACACCTTGTGTACACACACAGTGTACACACACACACAGTGTACACACTGTGCACACACAGTGTACACACACACAGTGTACACACACACAGTGTACACACACACAGTGTACACACACACACAGTATATACACACAGTGTACACACGCACAGTGTACACACAATAATGTCCACGTTGTTGCTGTAGCTGAGCTCACACACCAAAGGGAGGGAGCAATGGAAAATGAATCTAAATCAACTTAAACTCCAATCCCGCTCTGTGACGTCACTACTCAGCATTACTTCATCGGCGTGAAACGCCAGGGGGAGGTGTACCTCGCTAGTGACGTCATGTCACCAAGGTATTACACCGCGCTCTGGAACGTGACGTCACCTCCGCCTGTGTCACTGCCGATTGCGTTCCAGTGCCAATCCTTATTTGGGCAAAGCTACGCCCAGTGACGGGAACTCATTAACATAATTTATTCGTTAAAGCCGACGAGTTCATTGCCCACGACACATGGGACAAGTAACATTAATATAATTTATTCACTATTTTAGTTACGGAGCCGCTCATTGTGGGAGGAGCGTGTATCGTTCCCCGGATGTGACGTCATGTCACCTGCTGCCGCGTGACGTCACGAGGCAACACTGCACTGAAATCCGAGGTGAGAACTTCTCATTGCGATTGTGGTTGTTGTGGTGGCGGTTGTGGTGATGGTTGTTGTTTACCAAGGTAGAGCCTCGCTCTCTCTCGTAGGGATGTCAGTTGAGTAGCAGCGAGCATGGGAATCGATGTCCAGGTTGGAACTTTACAACGCGGGGCCTAGCCACGCGGGGCCTTGCCTCCTGCCCTCGCCTGATTGCGTTTACTTTAATTATCTCGCTTAAGTTTAATTTGTCTTCACCCGGCTCGCCACTTTGTAACTTTGTTTTATTGTAAATATTCACGCAGTTTTTATTTTTTTCACCAGGCCAAGCCCGCTTGAGCTGCTATACCGCTCTTGTTATCAGAAGCGACCTGCCCACAACAACAATAACAACAAGGTGGGACTTGATAATTGTTTTTTTACCCTTTTATCTGACAACAAAACTGACACCTTTTTTACAAGGAGTCATGTTTACATTGACTACAATACCTGCGGTCGGAACGCAAACACAAAACAACAACTCTGATAATGTATGTGGCACTGTCCTTGAAATTGATTGGTCCACCCCCGAGACGAGGCTCTAAAGAAAGCCGTCTCGGGTGTGGACCAATCAATTTCAAGGACAGTGCCACATACATTATCAGAGTTGTTGTCTTTTGTTTACGTTCTGACCGCAGGTATTGTGGTCAATGTAAACATGACTCCTTGTAAAAAAGGTGTCAGTTTTGTTGCCAGATAAAAGGGTAAAAAAACAATTATCATTTTGTTACTGGCAAATGAGGTTTCCAATGGTGTAAGGTGGGGCTTGTCAACAGCATGGTGGTGTTCACTCTAGACGCGTGGCGGTGTTCACTCTAGACACGTGGTGTTCACTCTAGACGCTTGGTGGTGTTCACTCTAGACACGTGGCGGTGTTCACTCTAGACACGTGGTGGTGTTCACTCTAGACGCATGGCGGTGTTCACTCTAGACGCGTGGCGGTGTTCACTCTAGATGCTTGGCGGTGTTCACTCTAGACGCTTGGCGGTGTTCATTCTCTACATGTAGAGGAGAGACCGGGGGATCGGGAAGGAAATCCACACAGCTTAAAAGCCGTGATCTGAACGTGGCTCTCTCACTCCAGCGCTGTCCTACCAGACAGTCTCGCTCCCTTCACCTGATGAAGGCCGCTTGTGTTGTGGCCGAAACGTCGTGAGAATATTATTGTGTTATTTTATTTTATCAATTTATTATTTTATTCTCATTCTACGTGACTTTACCGAAAGAACCAAAGAAGAAGGATCATTGGGGTTTATTAGAAACGAGCTTCACTACCCAGCTTCGCCCGGGACTTGAATTCTTGTCTTTGGTTAACTTCGCATTCCCTTCTATTTCACTGAAACACCCTGGAAAAAGTTGATGCTTGCAAGAAAGAAAAAAGCCGAAACAAATCAATTTTAGATTTAAAGCTTTTGTGACTGCTAGGATCCATACTCTTTGGTTCTATTGGGTAAAGTCACGTAGGTGAAAATAAATAACAAAAAATCACGATGTTTCGGCCACAACACAAGCGGCCTTCATCAGGTGAAGGGACGAGACTGTCTGGAGGACAGCGCTGGAGTGGAAGAAGCCACGCTTAGATCACGACCTTTAAGCTGTGTGAGAAGAAAAACACAAAGCGCCTTGACAAAGGAATTAGCATATAATTTAGCATTGAAATGTCTCATTAAAATAGCTAAGTTAAAGTATACACATCCGCAGAGGTACCCCTTGACAAAGGAATTAGCATAGAATTTAGCATTGAAATAGCTGAGTGATTAGCTTGTAACTGGTCACAGAAATAGCTATGTTAAAGTCAGAGCATAGGAAAGAGGTGGTGTACGTGCCGTTTGGCGCAGGGGGGAAGGGGGGGAGGGGGACTTTACCTATTGATGGTGTAAAAAGGGTATTTATAAGAGCTGCAAAAGTTTGGGGTACCACTACTTGAAAAATATACTGTACCATTGAAATTAGTTTAATGTTTAGTTCGGTTTAGAACATCTTTCCAATGGTTGCTTAATTTGAAACCATCCTCTCGGTTGAAATTGTGTCTGTGTTTGTAGATCTGAATTGCTTCATGAACAAATCTCTGATAAAAGCCCGTGGGTTTGCAAAGAACCTTGGTATCGGAGAAAATTATATTGTGATCCCCCACAGCGTTGTAACAGTGATCAGCCACGGCAGAAGAATTCGTTTTGCCGTGTTTCAAATCTGATTTGTGCTCGCGAATTCGGTCAGAGACATGTCGCTTTGTCTCAACAATATAGCAATCACCGCAGGTACAACTCAATTTGTAAACCCCGGGGTACTGTAAATCAGGAATGACATCCTTCACGGATGGGATCAGATCACGAATTTTGTGTACTGTATTGAACCGGACCTGGATCTTGTGTTTGTTTAGAATTTTGGAAATCTTTTTAGTAACGCCTGCTATATATGGAAGTGTGATGGTTTTGACCGGAGTATCAAGTGGTTGTTTCTGTATGGAGGGAGAGACAGCTTGGTGGATGGTACGGTCAGAGTAACCATTCCTTTTGATGGCCAGGTGTACATGTTTTAATTCACTGGTCAGGTGGTGTTGGTCTGAAATGTAATGAGCCCTATGGTATAAAGTTTTGATGAGAGAATTCTTTTGGGCTGGGTGGTGGTGGGAATCAGGTTTCAAGTAGGAATCTGTGTGGGTGGGTTTCCTGTAGACAGAATGCCCCAATGAGCCATCAGGTCTCCTCTCAAACAGAACATCTAAGAATGGTAGCTTGCCATCTTTCTCCACTTCCATGGTGAATTTGATGGCGGGATGTCTCGAATTGATGTGGTGTAGGAAAAGGTTCAGAGCTGGGAGGCCATGTGGCCAAATGACGAAAGTGTCATCCACATATCTCTTCCACAGGAAGGGTCTGAGGGTGGAAGTCTGGATGGCGTCTGATTCAAATTTCTCCATGAAAATATTGGCTATCACTGGTGATAAGGGGGATCCCATGGGGGTACCCTCATTTTGTTTGTAGAAGGAGCCATTCCAAGTAAAGTAGGTATTGTTGAGGCAGTGCCTAACCAGTGCAGGTGTGTCGGGGTCTAGTCCATGTTGGACCAAATTTTCAATTATTTCAATGGTATCAGGTACTGGGACCTTGGTGAACAAAGAGACCACATCGAAGCTGACAAGGATATCGTCAGGGGACAGTACAACGTCTTTGACCATAGAGACCAATTGGGCTGAGTTAAGTACTGCTGAGGCGGTCTTGCCAGTGAAAGGCAGCAAGGTATCTGACAGAAAACGGGCTAGTCTATAGGTAGGGGAGTTGATCATGGATACGATGGGTCGAAGTGGGGTGCCTTATTTATGAATCTTGGGAAGACTATAGAATCTAGGGGGTCTTGCAGCAGAAGGTTTTAGGGAGGGACGTTTAGTTGGGTCGATTAGGGAGGTCGAACTTGTGATGATCTTGTTGGTTTTTATCGCTAGGCTATTAGTAGGGTCATTTTTTATTTTTGAGTAACTTCCATCGTTGAGCAGATTCTGGAATTTGTTGTTGTATGAATCTTTATCCATAATAACAGTAGCGTTGCCTTTATCGGCTGAGAGGATGACTATATCACTTCTGTTTTTTTAAATTCGCGAGTTCAGAGCGTTCATTTTTGCTGATGTTACTAATGGGTTTCTTAGCATTCTTAAGAATAGTGGCTATTTCAGCTCTCGCAACGTCTGCTTGGATGTGTCCTACGCCTTTGAGGGCTACATCGACCTGAGAGATGATATCATCTATTGGTATGTGTTTTGGGGTGACAGCAAAATTTAGTCCCCTAGCCAGTACTGTTTTCAGATTGTCCGAAATCGGGGTGCTACTCTGATTAATGACGATTTTGTTAACATCTAGTTTTGTTATATGTGGAACTGGGTTCTTCTTTGATAGGTGGTTGAATTTAGAAATCAGGTTAGCTTTACATTTGACTGACAGTGACTCAGCAGAAGAAGCAGTCATGTTGTCTATGTGATTCCAATCAAAAGGTGACATTTTTTGTGTTAACATTAAATGGGCTTGTAGGAGAGTCCTGTCTAAAGTATCGAGTTCAAATCGGAGTAGCCTTATTCTCTCTGAGATTAAAGATAGGCTGGCCTTAAGCAGAAACTGTTTAGAATTCGGAGAAGATACAGCAGCAGAAGTGAGTGTGAAAGCGATGGGTATTACCTTGTGATCGCGGCATCTTTTGAGGAAGGTCAGCGCCTCGATGAGTTGCGACTTCTTGTCCCGTTGTCTGTTAAAAGCTCTAACAGATAGGTGAAAGCCCTCCCCATAGAGGTTATCAATTCTAGATTTAAAGCTTTCGTGACTGCTAGGATCCATACTCTTTGGTTCTATTGGGTAAAGTCATGTAGGTGAAAATAAAATAACAAAAAATCACGACGTTTCGGCCACAACACAAGCGGCCTTCATCAGGTGAAGGGACGAGACTGTCTGGAGGACAGCGCTGGAGTGGGAGAAGCCACGCTTAGATCACGACCTTTAAGCTGTGTGAGAAGAAAAACACAAAACGCCTTGACAAAGGAATTAGCATATAATTTAGCATTGAAATGGCTCATTGAAATAGCTAAGTTAAAGTATACACATCCGCAGAGGTACCCCTTGACAAAGGAATTAGCATAGAATTTAGCATTGAAATAGCTGAGTGATTAGCTTGTAACTGGTCACAGAAATCGCTATGTTAAAGTCAGAGCATATACATTCACCGAGGCACCTAGTACTCATCAAACAGGAGAATTTAGCGAAACACAACCACGCTCAGACAGCGGACCTTTAAACTGTGTGCGAGCAAACAAGGTGTTCTGACAAAGAAATTTGCATAAAAATTAGCATTTGATTGGCGGATTTTAGGAAAGAGGTGGTGTACGTGCCATTTGGCGCAGGGGGGAAGGGGGGGAGGGGGAGTTTACCTATTGATGGTGTGAAACGGGAATTTATAAGAGCTGCGAAAGTTTGGGGTACCACTACTTGAAAAATATACTGTACCATTGAAATTAGTTTAATGTTTAGTTCGGTTTAGAACATCTTTCCAATGGTTGCTTAATTTGAAACCATCCTCTCGGTTGAAATTGTGTCTGTGTTTGTAGATCTGAATTGCTTCATGAACAAATCTCTGATAAAAGCCCGTGGGTTTGCAAAGAACCTTGGTATCGGAGAAAATTATATCGTGATCCCCCATAGCGTTGTAACAGTGATCAGCCACGGCGTAAGAATTCGTTTTGCCGTGTTTCAAATCTGATTTGTGCTCGCGAATTCGGTCAGAGACATGTCGCTTTGTCTCAACGATATAGCAATCACCGCAGGTACAACTCAATTTGTAAACCCCGGGGTACTGTAAATCAGGAATGACATCCTTCACGGATGGGATCAGATCACGAATTTTGTGTACTGTATTGAACCGGACCTGGATCTTGTGTTTGTTTAGAATTTTGGAAATCTTTTTAGTAACGCCTGCTATATATGGAAGTGATGGTTTTGACCGGAGTATCAAGTGGTTGTTTCTGTATGGAGGGAGAGACAGCTTGGTGGATGGTACGGTCAGAGTAACCATTCCTTTTGATGGCCAGGTGTACATGTTTTAATTCACTGGTCAGGTGGTGTTGGTCCGAAATGTAATGAGCCCTATGGTATAAAGTTTTGATGAGAGAATTCTTTTGGGCTGGGTGGTGGTGGGAATCAGGTTTCAAGTAGGAATCTGTGTGGGTGGGTTTCCTGTAGACAGAATGCCCCAATGAGCCATCAGGTCTCCTCTCAAACAGAACATCTAAGAATGGTAGCTTGCCATCTTTCTCCACTTCCATGGTGAATTTGATGGCGGGATGTCTCGAATTGATGTGGTGTAGGAAAAGGTTCAGAGCTGGGAGGCCATGTGGCCAAATGACGAAAGTGTCATCCACATATCTCTTCCACAGGAAGGGTCTGAGGGTGGAAGTCTGGATGGCGTCTGATTCAAATTTCTCCATGAAAATATTGGCTATCACTGGTGATAAGGGGGATCCCATGGGGGTACCCTCATTTTGTTTGTAGAAGGAGCCATTCCAAGTAAAGTAGGTATTGTTGAGGCAGTGCCTAACCAGTGCAGGTGTGTCGGGGTCTAGTCCATGTTGGACCAAATTTTCAATTATTTCAATGGTATCAGGTACTGGGACCTTGGTGAACAAAGAGACCACATCGAAGCTGACAAGGATATCGTCAGGGGACAGTTCAACGTCTTTGACCATAGAGACCAATTGGGCTGAGTTAAGTACTGCTGAGGCGGTCTTGCCAGTGAAAGGCAGCAAGGTATCTGACAGAAAACGGGCTAGTCTATAGGTAGGGGAGTTGATCGTGGATACGATGGGTCGAAGTGGGGTGCCTTATTTATGAATCTTGGGAAGACTATAGAATCTAGGGGGTCTTGCAGCAGAAGGTTTTAGGGAGGGACGTTTAGTTGGGTCGATTAGGGAGGTCGAACTTGTGATGATCTTGTTGGTTTTTATCGCTAGGCTATTAGTAGGGTCATTTTTTATTTTTGAGTAACTTCCATTGTTGAGCAGATTCTGGATTTTGTTGTTGTATGAATCTTTATCCATAATAACAGTAGCGTTGCCTTTATCGGCTGAGAGGATGACTATATCACTTCTGTTTTTTTAAATTCGCGAGTTCAGAGCATTCATTTTTGCTGATGTTACTAATGGGTTTCTTAGAATTCTTAAGAATAGTGGCTATTTCAGCTCTCGCAACGTCTGCTTGGATGTGTCCTACGCCTTTGAGGGCTACATCGACCTGAGAGATGATATCATCTATTGGTATGTGTTTTGGGGTGACAGCAAAATTTAGTCCCCTAGCCAGTACTGTTTTCAGATTGTCCGAAATCGGGGTGCTACTCTGATTAATGACGATTTTGTTAACATCTAGTTTTGTTATATGTGGAACTGGGTTCTTCTTTGATAGGTGGTTGAATTTAGAAATCAGGTTAGCTTTACATTTGACTGACAGTGACTCAGCAGAAGAAGCAGTCATGTTGTCTACGTGATTCCAATCAGAAGGTGACATTTTTTGTGTTAACATTAAATGGGCTTGTAGGAGAGTCCTGTCTAAAGTATCGAGTTCAAATCGGAGTAGCCTTATCCTCTCTGAGATTAAAGATAGGCTGGCCTTAAGCAGAAACTGTTTAGAATTCGGAGAAGATACAGCAGCAGAAGTGAGTGTGAAAGCGATGGGTATTACCTTGTGATCGCGGCATCTTTTGAGGAAGGTCAGCGCCTCGATGAGTTGCGACTTCTTGTCCCGTTGTCTGTTAAAAGCTCTAACAGATAGGTGAAAGCCCTCCCCATAGAGGTTATCAATTCTAGATTTAAAGCTTTCGTGACTGCTAGGATCCATACTCTTTGGTTCTATTGGGTAAAGTCACGTAGGTGAAAATAAAATAACAAAAAATCACGACGTTTCGGCCACAACACAAGCGGCCTTCATCAGGTGAAGGGACGAGACTGTCTGGAGGACAGCGCTGGAGTGGGAGAAGCCACGCTTAGATCACGACCTTTAAGCTGTGTGAGAAGAAAGACACAAAGCACCTTGACAAAGGAATTAAGATATAATTTAGCATTGAAATGGCTCATTGAAATAGCTAAGTTAAAGTATACACATCCGCAGAGGTACCCCTTGACAAAGGAATTAGCATAGAATTTAGCATTGAAATAGCTGAGTGATTAGCTTGTAACTGGTCACAGAAATAGCTATGTTAAAGTCAGAGCATATACATTCACCGAGGCACCTAGTACTCATCAAACAGGAGAATTTAGCGAAACACAACCACGCTCAGACAGCGGACCTTTAAACTGTGTGCGAGCAAACAAGGTGTTCTGACAAAGAAATTTGCATAAAAATTAGCATTTGATTGGCGGATTTTAGGAAAGAGGTGGTGTACGTGCCGTTTGGCGCAGGGGGGAAGGGGGGGAGGGGGAGTTTACCTATTGATGGTGTGAAACGGGAATTTATAAGAGCTGCGAAAGTTTGGGGTACCACTACTTGAAAAATATACTGTACCATTGAAATTAGTTTAATGTTTAGTTCGGTTTAGAACATCTTTCCAATGGTTGCTTAATTTGAAACCATCCTCTCGGTTGAAATTGTGTCTGTGTTTGTAGATCTGAATTGCTTCATGAACAAATCTCTGATAAAAGCCCGTGGGTTTGCAAAGAACCTTGGTATCGGAGAAAATTATATCGTGATCCCCCATAGCGTTGTAACAGTGATCAGCCACGGCAGAAGAATTCGTTTTGCCGTGTTTCAAATCTGATTTGTGCTCGCGAATTCGGTCAGAGACATGTCGCTTTGTCTCAACGATATAGCAATCACCGCAGGTACAACTCAATTTGTAAACCCCGGGGGTACTGTAAATCAGGAATGACATCCTTCACGGATGGGATCAGATCACGAATTTTGTGTACTGTATTGAACCGGACCTGGATCTTGTGTTTGTTTAGAATTTTGGAAATCTTTTTAGTAACGCCTGCTATATATGGAAGTGTGATGGTTTTGACCGGAGTATCAAGTGGTTGTTTCTGTATGGAGGGAGAGACAGCTTGGTGGATGGTACGGTCAGAGTAACCATTCCTTTTGATGGCCAGGTGTACATGTTTTAATTCACTGGTCAGGTGGTGTTGGTCCGAAATGTAATGAGCCCTATGGTATAAAGTTTTGATGAGAGAATTCTTTTGGGCTGGGTGGTGGTGGGAATCAGGTTTCAAGTAGGAATCTGTGTGGGTGGGTTTCCTGTAGACAGAATGCCCCAATGAGCCATCAGGTCTCCTCTCAAACAGAACATCTAAGAATGGTAGCTTGCCATCTTTCTCCACTTCCATGGTGAATTTGATGGCGGGATGTCTCGAATTGATGTGGTGTAGGAAAAGGTTCAGAGCTGGGAGGCCATGTGGCCAAATGACGAAAGTGTCATCCACATATCTCTTCCACAGGAAGGGTCTGAGGGTGGAAGTCTGGATGGCGTCTGATTCAAATTTCTCCATGAAAATATTGGCTATCACTGGTGATAAGGGGGATCCCATGGGGGTACCCTCATTTTGTTTGTAGAAGGAGCCATTCCAAGTAAAGTAGGTATTGTTGAGGCAGTGCCTAACCAGTGCAGGTGTGTCGGGGTCTAGTCCATGTTGGACCAAATTTGCAATTATTTCAATGGTATCAGGTACTGGGACCTTGGTGAACAAAGAGACCACATCGAAGCTGACAAGGATATCGTCAGGGAACAGTACAACATCTTTGACCATAGAGACCAATTGGGCTGAGTTAAGTACTGCTGAGGCGGTCTTGCCAGTGAAAGGCAGCAAGGTATCTGACAGAAAACGGGCTAGTCTATAGGTAGGGGAGTTGATCGTGGATACGATGGGTCAAAGTGGGGTGCCTTCTTTATGAATCTTGGGAAGACCATAGAATCTAGGGGGTCTTGCAGCAGAAGGTTTTAGGGAGGGACGTTTAGTTGGGTCGATTAGGGAGGTCGAACTTGTGATGATCTTGTTGGTTTTTATCGCTAGGCTATTAGTAGGGTCATTTTTTATTTTTGAGTAACTTCCATCGTTGAGCAGATTCTGGATTTTGTTGTTGTATGAATCTTTATCCATAATAACAGTAGCGTTGCCTTTATCGGCTGAGAGGATGACTATATCACTTCTGTTTTTTAAATTCGCGAGTTCAGAGCGTTCATTTTTGCTGATGTTACTAATGGGTTTCTTAGCATTCTTAAGAATAGTGGCTATTTCAGCTCTCGCAACGTCTGCTTGGATGTGTCCTACGCCTTTGAGGGCTACATCGACCTGAGAGATGATATCATCTATTGGT
Organism: Petromyzon marinus; assembly: GCF_048934315.1. Taxonomy (NCBI): domain Eukaryota; kingdom Metazoa; phylum Chordata; class Hyperoartia; order Petromyzontiformes; family Petromyzontidae; genus Petromyzon; species Petromyzon marinus. The sequence continues at coordinate 246,844 of NW_027422683.1, forward strand.
ATGTGTTTTGGGGTGACAGCAAAATTTAGTCCCCTAGCCAGTACTGTTTTCAGATTGTCCGAAATCGGGGTGCTACTCTGATTAATGACGATTTTGTTAACATCTAGTTTTGTTATATGTGGAACTGGGTTCTTCTTTGATAGGTGGTTGAATTTAGAAATCAGGTTAGCTTTACATTTGACTGACAGTGACTCAGCAGAAGAAGCAGTCATGTTGTCTACGTGATTCCAATCAGAAGGTGACATTTTTTGTGTTAACATTAAATGGGCTTGTAGGAGAGTCCTGTCTAAAGTATCGAGTTCAAATCGGAGTAGCCTTATCCTCTCTGAGATTAAAGATAGGCTCGCCTTAAGCAGAAACTGTTTAGAATTCGGAGAAGATACAGCAGCAGAAGTGAGTGTGAAAGCGATGGGTATTACCTTGTGATCGCGGCATCTTTTGAGGAAGGTCAGCGCCTCGATGAGTTGCGACTTCTTGTCCCGTTGTCTGTTAAAAGCTCTAACAGATAGGTGAAAGCCCTCCCCATAGAGGTTATCAATTCTAGATTTAAAGCTTTCGTGACTGCTAGGATCCATACTCTTTGGTTCTATTGGGTAAAGTCACGTAGGTGAAAATAAAATAACAAAAAATCACGACGTTTCGGTCACAACACAAGCGGCCTTCATCAGGTGAAGGGACGAGACTGTCTGGAGGACAGCGCTGGAGTGGGAGAAGCCACGCTTAGATCACGACCTTTAAGCTGTGTGAGAAGAAAAACACAAAACGCCTTGACAAAGGAATTAGCATATAATTTAGCATTGAAATGGCTCATTGAAATAGCTAAGTTAAAGTATACACATCCGCAGAGGTACCCCTTGACAAAGGAATTAGCATAGAATTTAGTATTGAAATAGCTGAGTGATTAGCTTGTAACTGGTCACAGAAATAGCTATGTTAAAGTCAGAGCATATACATTCACCGAGGCACCTAGTACTCATCAAACAGGAGAATTTAGCGAAACACAACCACGCTCAGACAGCGGACCTTTAAACTGTGTGCGAGCAAACAAGGTGTTCTGACGAAGAAATTTGCATAAAAATTAGCATTTGATTGGCGGATTTTAGGAAAGAGGTGGTGTACGTGCCGTTTGGCGCAGGGGGGAAGGTGGGGAGGGGGAGTTTACCTATTGATGGTGTGAAACGGGAATTTATAAGAGCTGCGAAAGTTTGGGGTACCACTACTTGAAAAATATACTGTACCATTGAAATTAGTTTAATGTTTAGTTCGGTTTAGAACATCTTTCCAATGGTTGCTTAATTTGAAACCATCCTCTCAGTTGAAATTGTGTCCGTGTTTGTAGATCTGAATTGCTTCATGAACAAATCTCTGATAAAAGCCCGTGGGTTTGCAAAGAACCTTGGTATCGGAGAAAATTATATCATGATCCCCCATAGCGTTGTAACAGTGATCAGCCACGGCAGAAGAATTCGTTTTGCCGTGTTTCAAATCTGATTTGTGCTCGCGAATTCGGTCAGAGACATGTCGCTTTGTCTCAACGATATAGCAATCACCGCAGGTACAACTCAATTTGTAAACCCCGGGGTACTGTAAATCAGGAATGACATCCTTCACGGATGGGATCAGATCACGAATTTTGTGTACTGTATTGAACCGGACCTGGATCTTGTGTTTGTTTAGAATTTTGGAAATCTTTTTAGTAACGCCTGCTATATATGGAAGTGTGATGGTTTTGACCGGAGTATCAAGTGGTTGTTTCTGTATGGAGGGAGAGACAGCTTGGTGGATGGTACGGTCAGAGTAACCATTCCTTTTGATGGCCAGGTGTACATGTTTTAATTCACTGGTCAGGTGGTGTTGGTCCGAAATGTAATGAGCCCTATGGTATAAAGTTTTGATGAGAGAATTCTTTTGGGCTGGGTGGTGGTGGGAATCAGGTTTCAAGTAGGAATCTGTGTGGGTGGGTTTCCTGTAGACAGAATGCCCCAATGAGCCATCAGGTCTCCTCTCAAACAGAACATCTAAGAATGGTAGCTTGCCATCTTTCTCCACTTCCATGGTGAATTTGATAGCGGGATGTCTGGAATTGATGTGGTGTAGGAAAAGGTTCAGAGCTGGGAGGCCATGTGGCCAAATGACGAAAGTGTCATCCCGATATCTCTTCCACAGGGAGGGTCTGAGGGTGGATGTCTGGATGGCGTCTGATTCAAATTTCTCCATGAAAATATTGGCTATCACTGGTGATAAGGGGGATCCCATGGGGGTACCCTCATTTTGTTTGTAGAAGGAGCCATTCCAAGTAAAGTAGGTATTGTTGAGGCAGTGCCTAACCAGTGCAGGTGTGTCGGGGTCTAGTCCATGTTGGACCAAATTTTCAATTATTTCAATGGTATCAGGTACTGGGACCTTGGTGAACAAAGAGACCACATCGAAGCTGACAAGGATATCGTCAGGGAACAGTACAACATCTTTGACCATAGAGACCAATTGGGCTGAGTTAAGTACTGCTGAGGCGGTCTTGCCAGTGAAAGGCAGCAAGGTATCTGACAGAAAACGGGCTAGTCTATAGGTAGGGGAGTTGATCGTGGATACGATGGGTCAAAGTGGGGTGCCTTCTTTATGAATCTTGGGAAGACCATAGAATCTAGGGGGTCTTGCAGCAGGAGGTTTTAGGGAGGGACGTTTAGTTGGGTCGATTAGGGAGGTCGAACTTGTGATGATCTTGTTGGTTTTCATCGTTAGGCTATTAGTAGGGTCATTTTTTATTTTTGAGTAACTTCCATCGTTGAGCAGATTCTGGATTTTGTTGTTGTATGAATCTTTATCCATAATAACAGTAGCGTTGCCTTTATCGGCTGAGAGGATGACTATATCACTTCTGTTTTTTAAATTCGCGAGTTCAGAGCGTTCATTTTTGCTGATGTTACTAATGGGTTTCTTAGTATTCTTAAGAATAGTGGCTATTTCAGCTCTCGCAACGTCTGCTTGGATGTGTCCTACGCCTTTGAGGGCTACATCGACCTGAGAGATGATATCATCTATTGGTATGTGTTTCGGGGTGACAGCAAAATTTAGTCCCCTAGCCAGTACTGTTTTCAGATTGTCCGAAATCGGGGTGCTACTCTGATTAATGACGATTTTGTTAACATCTAGTTTTGTTATATGTGGAACTGGGTTCTTCTTTGATAGGTGGTTGAATTTAGAAATCAGGTTAGCTTTACATTTGACTGACAGTGACTCAGCAGAAGAAGCAGTCATGTTGTCTACGTGATTCCAATCAGAAGGTGACATTTTTTGTGTTAACATTAAATGGGCTTGTAGGAGAGTCATGTCTAAAGTATCGAGTTCAAATCGGAGTAGCCTTATCCTCTCTGAGATTAAAGATAGGCTCGCCTTAAGCAGAAACTGTTTAGAATTCGGAGAAGATACAGCAGCAGAAGTGAGTGTGAAAGCGATGGGTATTACCTTGTGATCGCGGCATCTTTTGAGGAAGGTCAGCGTCTCGATGAGTTGCGACTTCTTGTCCCGTTGTCTGTTAAAAGCTCTAACAGATAGGTGAAAGCCCTCCCCATAGAGGTTATCAATTCTAGATGTAAAGCTTTCGTGACTGCTAGGATCCATACTCTTTGGTTCTATTGGGTAAAGTCACGTAGGTGAAAATAAAATAACAAAAAATCATGACGTTTCGGCCACAACACAAGCGGCCTTCATCAGGTGAAGGGACGAGACTGTCTGGAGGACAGCGCTGGAGTGGGAGAAGCCACGCTTAGATCACGACCTTTAAGCTGTGTGAGAAGAAAGACACAAAGCGCCTTGACAAAGGAATTAAGATATAATTTAGCATTGAAATGGCTCATTGAAATAGCTAAGTTAAAGTATACACATCCGCAGAGGTACCCCTTGACAAAGGAATTAGCATAGAATTTAGCATTGAAATAGCTGAGTGATTAGCTTGTAACTGGTCACAGAAATAGCTATGTTAAAGTCAGAGCATATACATTCACCGAGGCACCTAGTACTCATCAAACAGGAGAATTTAGCGAAACACAACCACGCTCAGACAGCGGACCTTTAAACTGTGTGCGAGCAAACAAGGTGTTTTGACAAAGAAATTTGCATAAAAATTTGCATTTGATTGGCGGTTTTAGGAAAGAGGTGGTGTACGTGCCGTTTGGCGCGGGGGGGAAGGGGGGGAGGGGGAGTTTACCTATTGATGGTGTGAAAAGGGAATTTATAAGAGCTGCGAAAGTTTGGGGTACCACTACTTGAAAAATATACTGTACCATTGAAATTAGTTTAATGTTTAGTTCGGTTTAGAACATCTTTCCAATGGTTGCTTAATTTGAAACCATCCTCTCGGTTGAAATTGTGTCTGTGTTTGTAGATCTGAATTGCTTCATGAACAAATCTCTGATAAAAGCCCGTGGGTTTGCAAAGAACCTTGGTATCGGAGAAAATTATATCGTGATCCCCCACAGCATTGTAACAGTGATCAGCCACGGCAGAAGAATTTGTGTTGCCGTGTTTCAAATCTGATTTGTGCTCGCGAATTCGGTCAGAGACATGTCGCTTTGTCTCACCGATATAGCAATCACCGCTGGTACAGCTCAATTTGTAAACCCCGGGGTACTGTAAATCAGGAATGACATCCTTCACGGATGGGATCAGATCACGAATTTTGTGTACTGTATTGAACCGGACCTGGATCTTGTGTTTGTTTAGAATTTTGGAAATCTTTTTAGTAACGCCTGCTATATATGGAAGTGTGATGGTTTTGACCAGAGTATCAATGACGTGGCAAGCTGAAAATAGTCACGTTCACTTAGAAATTACAGACAGCGTTAGCTGTGCAAATTTTCATGACGCCAGAGCTCAGTGTTGGAGAGGTTTTTGCTGCTTCGCACAAACAGATGGAATGTTCTGCTTCATATTTTAGATAGCAATTCTACCCGTTCTTCGCACGGAGGATATGTATTGAACTCCGAGAAGCCAATGGCTTCATCGGCCAGGAGCGAAGCGCCACCTAAAATCTCCCGGCACGCTGTTAACAGCTCTAAGCATTGCAGAGCGCTTAACTCAGAGGTGTTGCGGGTTGACGCCAGACACTTCATGGTCATTTCCCCCCCCCCAAAAAAAAATACAAAAGACTATATCTTTTACATTGTGTACAGTATGGAACATACCCACATGCCAAATTTCAAGTGTGTGGCACGTTGAGAAGTATGCTAAACATTTCGAACAGACACACGTATCCACACATTTCCCTTTCAAATATATTGATAAATCAGCATTTTGCGACCCCCACTGCCACCGTGTGGCATATTATTACGTGCCAGGGACTCTATGAGAGGACAACAGTCCGAGTCCATAATTGGCAATAAGTAACGGCAAAGCAGTTACAAGCGACTCACAGAATTTTGCGCAGTTGGCAAACACCTTCAGCGAGCGCAATGCCGATCACACGCGTCGAATAAAAAGCAAGGGACAAGTCATTACGTACTAACAACTCCTTACTAACAACTCCTTACTAACAACTCCTTACTTACTAACAACTCCTTACTAACAACTATCATTTCATTGCTGCAGGGGTTGCCCCCCCCTACCTGAAAATCCTGGCTCCGCCTCTGAGTGTGTGACATTGTCAAGTTTGTGTTTGCAGTAAAGTCTATTAACTCTATTGAGCACGGAGGTTATATCAAAACAGTAGTTTAGTTTTGTTTTCCTCTGCAACTCTTTATAAGAATGGAGTCAGGAAGTTAACACAGCACACACGTGCAGCTTAAGTCGGATCTGTTCATCCCAGCATTCAAGGACATCTGTGCCTGGCTTCACACCTCTAAGTTGCGATTGAACATTAATTCATGCATTTCTGCATAACACAAATAGTATTATTTTAAACACCCTTTGCTATGTCAGCTGAATTTAGCTTTCATAAATATTCCTTTTGAAGCCAGACAGCTAAATTGTGTGCTCGGAGTTTTTGGTGAACATTCATTTTGAAGATACGAGGGCTTCCAGGCATGTTTATGACCATTTGCCCTCTCATTGTGTGCCATAACAGCCCGTGTGATGAGTTTGGGACACTTTTCCACTATATCATGAATATGTGAATAAGTATAGACGTGTAAGTCACGTGTTACTGTGTGTATATGCTTTCCTCTGTGCGTCGATACTGACGTGTAGATGGTGTGGATATTATTTTTTTCTGTCTGCAGCTGACGCTTCCTCTGACGCTTCCTCTGCAGAATTGGTCTGATGGAGCAAATGCACTCAGCGCAGCTCGGTAGGACAAGGCTCCAATGCGACCGGTGTGCATACAGCACGGATCGGACTGGAGATTTCACACGGCACGAGAGAACTCACACAGGAGAGAAACCCTTCAAGTGCAGTGTGTGTGAGAAGGCGTTTGCACGTCCATCTGCTCTTGTAGAACACCAGAGAACACACACGGGAGAGAAACCCTTCAAGTGCAGTGTGTGTGGGAAGGCTTTTGCACATTCATCTACTCTTGTAAAACACCAGAGAACACACACGGGAGATAAACCCTTCAAGTGCAGTGTGTGTGGGAAGGCGTTTGCACATTCATCTGCTCTTGTAATACACCAGAGAACACACACGGGAGAGAAACCCTTCAAGTGCAGTGTGTGTGGGAAGGCGTTTGCACAGTCATCTAATCTTGTAGAACACCAGAGAACACACACGGGAGAGAAACCCTTCAAGTGCAGTGTGTGTGGGTATGCGTTTGCACATTCATCTACTCTTGTAGTACACAAGAGAACACACACGGGAGACAAACCCTTCAAGTGCACTGTGTGTGGGAAAGCGTTTGCACAGTCATCTAATCTTGTAGAACACCAGAGAACACACACGGGAGAGAAACCCTTCAAGTGCAGTGTGTGTGGAAAGATGTTTGCATATTCATCTGCTCTTGTAATACACCAGAGAAGACACACGGGAGAGAAACCCTTCAAGTGCAGTGTGTGCGTGAAGGCGTTTGCACGTTCATCTCTTCTTGTAAAACACCAGAGAACACACACGGGAGATAAACCCTTCAAGTGCAGTGTGTGTGGGAAGGCGTTTGCACATTCATCTGCTCTTGTAATACACCAGAGAACACACACGGGAGAGAAACCCTTCAAGTGCAGTGTGTGTGGGAAGGCGTTTGCACAGTCATCTAATCTTGTAGAACACCAGAGAACACACACGGGAGAGAAACCCTTCAAGTGCAGTGTGTGTGGGTATGCGTTTGCACATTCATCTGCTCTTGTAATACACAAGAGAACACACACGGGAGACAAACCCTTCAAGTGCACTGTGTGTGGGAAGGCGTTTGCACAGTCATCTAATCTTGTAGAACACCAGAGAACACACACGGGAGAGAAACCCTTCAAGTGCAGTGTGTGTGGAAAGGTGTTTGCATATTCATCGGCTCTTGTAATACACCAGAGAAGACACACGGGAGAGAAACCCTTCAAGTGCAGTGTGTGCGTGAAGGCGTTTGCACGTTCATCTCTTCTTGTAGAACACCAGAGAACTCACACAGGAGAGAAACCCTTCAAGTGCAGTGTGTGTGGGAAGGCATTTGCAGATTCATCAAATCTTCAAGTACACCAGAGAACACACACGGGAGAGAAACCCTTCAGGTGCACTCCGTGCGGGATAACGTTTGCACAGCAACCACATCTTCAAGTACACCAGAGAACACAGAAGCATCAGAAGATCCACAAGGAGTGGAGTCTGAAATCGGCTTGTGAAAGTCAAAGTGCCGCAATAAGCCCATCCCTCATGAAACACGAACCGGAAGAAAATCCCAGCTTGGACACTTTTAAAGGTATCGAGGTGAAATGTGAAGAGGTGATGGTAAAGAGGGAAGAAGTGATGGTGAAGAGCGAAGAAGTGAAGGTGAAATGGGAAGATGAAGATTCAACTCCAAAATGGGACCTTCACATTGATGGAGGCAACGTGAAGCAGGAGGAGAATTCTGACTGTGAGCCAGAGCGAGGCAACTCCCAGCAGTTTGTGGAAGTGGAGGTGTGGGTGGACTTCCTCCGAGACAATACAAAGTAAAGTGGAGACCCGGTAGATGTGTAAGCTTGAGGCGATGTCGCTACAATAGATGCACCTTTGTCACAGGCCTTTAATGACAAGAATGTGAAGTTGGACACTCAATTCCTATGTTCAACCTGCAGAGTAAGGGCGGCCAGTCTTTGTGGACCCTGTGGGTTGGGTCAATCTCTCACCAGGAGCGAGAGCCAATAAGCTCCCAAGCATTCACGATGTTCTCATGATAATTGCTTTTACGCTTTGCTCGCTTAATCGCCTCGGCAACTCGGAGTTTTGTGTCGTACCTCGTCTGAAGCGCTCGAAGAGCATCCCCAAGTAGCAGCTGCCCCTATGTGGCACAAGGTGGTGGCCCTGCACCAGCCTGCATGTGGACAAGAGCCTGTCAGGGGGCGATGATTGATGCGTAATCTCAGTTGTGTAGTTTGTAGGCAATCTTGATTCGAAGCTTTCGTGATTGCAGGAATCCACACTCTCGTTATTTCGGTAAAGTCACCACGTGGGTAGAAACATAACAGATCACGGCGTTTAGATCACAACACAAGCAATCGTCATCAGGTGGGACAACCACAGCAAGAGAAACTGCTGAAGTAGTAGGCGCCTACTCCAGCAGTTTCCTCTTATTGCTGCTGTGCTTGTCCCACCTGATGACGATTGCTTGTGTTGCCATCGAAACACCTTGATTTATTATTTGTAGCGTAATGTTTAGAATTTGCTACATTTTGACCCAGACGCCAGCATGCAACGGCCTACTCGTTTTGAATGACGCAACAATCGTACGTTGTACATACACTGTTAAGCAGACGGTGCGTATTTTTCTTGTTAATACGATGTAACGTGATGCAGTCAATTTCGCTGCAGTAATCAATGTTAATATGCCCGTCAATAATTTAGAATTAATACTTGTCTGGTTGTGCGCGTACATGTAACATTTTGTCTGAGGGTCACACATTGATTAAGTGATGTTAGGACAAAATGTGTGTGTGTTTTGGAAGTAACCTGTACAGAGAACTCAGGTGAGACCCGTTCTTGTGATACAGGTCAAAGGGTACTTTTGTGTTTCACGAAGCGTCTGCCTCTGGAGCAATTCATTGTCTTTGAAATAGGGAGCACGCTCGGATCATTCATCAGTTACAAGGCATACCACTTAAAAGTTACACATATAGGAGGAGGTACATTCTCTACAACACGAATTGTAGTTTTGTCTTATATGTTGACGTAGAGTTTGTCTAACTGGGACTAGAAATGCTCCTTGCTGATTCACGTCTGGATGTTCGTACCTATCGGTTGAAGCAAACCCCACTGCTGTTGTTGAGACGCTGTGCACCAATAAGGGTCCAACACATTGACGGCCTTCAGACCAGGAAAGTCACAACATTTGCACACGAAGGACGCATTCACGCAAGTACCCCTTGCTCCATTTCGAAGTTTTAAAATGAAACATCTTTGAATCGTGTTATGTTTTGATTTAGATTATTTTATTTCTTCATTAAAAGTTAATTTTACATCTGGAAGACTTCGTTGAGAAGGACATTTCGTGTGAATTTTCTCTCGTTAAGTAGACGATGGCCTTGCCGGGGGTTCGGTTCGATGCGGACTTTCACCTGGTAGGGGATCGCGGGATCGAGATAAGGCGACACGGAGCTGCTGGTCGTCTGCAGATCGATTCCAACGTAATCGAGCGTCTTTCCCTGCGCGTCCGTCGTTCGCATGCAGGGGGTGCGTGTAGGTTTACAGTGCCCCCTGCATGAAAACGACAAAGTGCAGCGTTCATCAAGGATAAAGTTGCGCGCTTATTTTTTAAATGTTATTCTTTTATAAGGTGATGTTGATATCGAAAACTGACACATAACTGGCATGCCATAAATAGGAAATTAGCTCTGCTTATTCGAATCAATGTATTCATATATGTTGATGAACTGTTTTCAAGCAGATTTTGTCTCTAACGGCGAATACAGGGACCACGTGATTGTTTAAAAATGTCTTTTGATTATACCTATAATTACCTACAATTCGTCATGTGTAGCTTCTTTAGACTATAATTTATTCACTACCCAAAATGTATTTACTTGAAAACATAGAGGTGATATTTATTCTTGGTTCTTTCGGTAAAGTCACGTAGAAGGGAAACAAAACAAAAATATAAAACAATTAAATTCTCACGACGTTTCGACTGCAACACAAGCAATCATCATCAGGTGTCACACACAGGCACACACACAGAGACTCAGGCACACACAGAGATACAGCCACACACACAGTGTGTACACACACACAGTGTAGACACAGTGTATACACACAGTGTACACACAGTGCGTACACACAGAAACTGTGTACACACAGTAATGTCCACGTTGTAGTTGCTGAGCTCACGCACGCAAGGGGTCTCGGTTCAAGAGATGGAGCAATGGAAAATGAATCTAAATCAACAAACTCCATCCCCGCTCTGTGACGTCACCATTCAGCATGACCTCATTGGTGTGAAACGCCAGGGGGAGGTGTGCCTCGCTAGTGACGTCATGTCACCAAGGTATTCACCCCACCCCCGTCCACCGCGCCCTTGAGCGTGACGTCACCTCTGCTTGGTCACTGCCGATATCTGTCCCGGTACAATCCTTATTTGGGCAAAGCTACGCCCAGCGACTGGCGGCTCATTAACATAATGAGTTCGTGAAAGCCGTCGAGAGTTTATTGGGACGGGTTCAGCGCCCACGCCCCCATCCCTCGACATATGGCCCGGGTATTTGATACACCGTTTAAAAATAAATCTATGCAAACCAACACACCTGAAGACGACCGTTTGTGTTATGGTCGAAACGTCGTGAGAATTTTTATTGTTTTATATATATTTTATTATTTTGTTGTTTCCCTTCAACGTGACTTTACCGAAAGAACTAAGATTTAATTTATTCAGTTACCTAGCCGCTCGTGGGAGGGAAGTGTCTTGTACCCCGGACGTGGCGTCATGTCACCTTCTGCTGCCACGTGACGTCACGAGGTAACAGGAAGCGATCGCTTTGCTCTTGCACTGAAATCCGAGGTGAGAAATTATCATCGTGTTGGTGGTCGTGGTTGTTGTTGTTTACCAAGGTAGAGCCTCGCTCTCTCTCGTCGGGATGTCAGTTGAGTAGCAGCGAGCATGGGAATCGATGTCCAGGTTGGAACTTTACAACGCGGGGCCTAGCCACGCGGGGCCTTGCCTCCTGCCCTCGCCTGATTGCGTTCACTTTAATTATCTCGCTTAAGTTTAATTTGTCTTCACCCGGCTCGCCACTTTGTAACTTTGTTTTATTGTAAATATTCACGCAGTTTTTATTTTCGTTCTTTTGTTAGCAGGTCAAGCCCGCTTGAGCTGCTATACCGCTCTCGTTATCAGAAGCGACCTGCCCACAACAACACAAGGTGAGGCTTTGTCAACGTGTGTGAATGTTTTGACTTAAAACTTTGGTGACTGCAGGAATTAATATTCTTGGTTCTTTCGGTAAAGTCACGTAGATAGAAAATAAAATAACAGATAAAAAAAACTATTTAAATAAAGCAAAAAACCCACGAGGTTTCGATCGCAACACAAGTGGTCTTTATCTTATTAAATTTAATTTGTTATTTTGATTTTCTATCTACGCGACATTACTGAAAGAACCAACAATACATGCGTCAATGTATCTATCGGTCAAAGACGCTAAGCGCGTGCCGCTGTTGACTCTGAATGTGTGGAGGGGAACACCTTCACCATGGGGAGAGAGAGACAGAGACATGGATAGCCTCGGCTATGTTGATGATCCTCGATTCATTACTTGGTGGAGTGAGGAAGAATTAATGCTGAGCAAATGAAGGTGGCCAGGCATGGTGCTGGTCACCCCACCACCTGTTTACTCATGGCAGTGTGTGACAGTGTCAAGTTTGTGTTTGCAGTAAAGTCTATTAACTCTATTGAACACGGAAGTTATATCATAACAGTAGTTTACTTTTGTTTTCCTCTGGAACTCTTTATAAGAATGGAAACAGGAAGTTAACACAGCACGCACATTCAGCTGAAGTCGTAACTGTTCATCCCAGCATTTAAGGACATCTGAGCCTGGATTCACACCTCTAAGTTGCGATTGAACATTAATTTATGCATTTCTGCATAACACAAATAGTATTGTTTTCAACACCCTTTGCTATGTCAGCTGAATTTAGCTCTTATAAATATTCCTTTCGTAGCCAGACAGCCGAAATTGTGTACTTAGAGTTTTGGGTGAACATTCATTTTGAAGATACGACGGCTTCGAGGCATGTTTATGACATTTGCCCTCTCATTGTGTGCCATCACAGCCCGTGTGAGGAATTTGGGAAACTTTTTCACTGCATCATGAATATATGAATAAGTATAGACGTGTAAGTCACGTGTTACTGTGTATATATGCATTCCTCTGTGCCTCGATACTGACGTGTAGATGGTGTGTATATTCTTATTTTCTGTCTGCAGCTGACGCTGGTCTGATGGAGCAAAGGCACTCACCGGATCGGACTGGAAATTTGACACAGCACCAGAGAACTCGCACAGGAGAGAAACCCTTCAAGTGCAGTGTGTGTGACAAGGCATTTTCACCGTCATCTGCTCTTAAAAGACACCAGAGAACACACACGGGAGAGAAACCCTTCAAGTGCAGTGTGTGTGGGGAGGCATTTTCACAGTCATTTGCTCTTAAAAGACACCAGCGAACACACACGGGAGAGAAACCCTTCAAGTGCACTGTGTGTGGGAAGGCGTTTGCAAATTCATTTGCTCTGAAAAAACACCAGAGAACACGCACGGGAGAGAAACCCTTCAAGTGCACTGTGTGGGAAGGCATTTGCATGGCCATCAGTTCTTCAGACCCACCAGAGAACACACACAGGAGTGAAACCCTTCAAGTGCACTGTGTGTGGGAAGGCATTTGCATGGGCATCAGTTCTTCAGACCCACCAGAGAACACACACAGGAGAGAAACCCTTCAAGTGCACTGTGTGTGGGAAGGCATTTGCACGGCCATCAGTTCTTCAGACCCACCAGAGAACACACACATGAGAGAAACCCTTCAGGTGCACCTTGTGCAGGAAGTCGTTTGCACATTCATCAGTTGTTCAGACCCACCAGAGAACACACACAGGAGAGAAACCCTTCAAGTGCAGTGTGTGTGGGAAGGCATTTTCACAGTCATCTGTTCTTGTAAAACACCAGAGAACACACACAGGAGAGAAACCCTTCAAGTGCACTGTGTGTGGGAAGGCGTTTGCACAGTCACCACATCTTAAAGTACACCAGAGAACACACACAGGAGAGAAACCCTTCAGGTGCATTCTGTGCAGGATGGCCTTTGTACATGTGTCACATCTTCAAATACACGAGAGAACACACACGGGAGAGAAACCCTTCAGGTGCACTCTGTGCGGGATGATGTTTGCACAGTTGCCACATCTTAAAGTACACCAGAGAACACACACGGGAGAGAAACCCTTCAGGTGCACTCTATGCGGGATGGCGTTTGCACGTTCATCAAATCGTCAAAGACACCAGAGAACACACATGGGAGATAAACCCTTCAAGTGCACTGTGTGTGGGAAGGCGTTTTCACAGCAACAACATCTTCAAGTACACCAGAGAACACAGAAGAATCAGAAGATCCACAAGGAGTGGAGTCTGAAATCAGCTTGTGAAAGTCAAAGTGCCGCAATGAGCCCATCCCTCATGAAACAAGAACCGGAGGAAAATCCCAGCTTTGACACTGTAAAGGAACCGAGGTGAAATATGAAGAGTTGATGGTGAAATGTGAAGAGGTGATGGTGAAGAGCAAAGAAGTGAAGGTAAAATGTGAAGATGAAGATTCAACTCCAAAATGGGACCTTCACATCGATGGAGGCAACGTGAAGCAGGAGGAGAATTCTGACTGTGAGGCAGAGTGAGGCAACTCCCAGCAGTTAGTGGAAGTGGAGGTGTGGGTGGACTTCCTCCTAGACAATACAAAGTCAAATGGAGACCCGGTAGATGTGTAATCCTGAGACGATGTCGCTACAATAGATGCACCTTTGTCACAGGCCTTTAATGACAAGAATGTGAAGTTGAACACTCAGTTCCTAGGTTCAACCTGCATAGTAAGGGCGAGCGGCCAGTCTTTGTGGACCTGTGGGTTGGGGAGATCTCTGACCAGGAGCGAGAGCAAAGAAGCCCCCAAGCATTCACTATGTTATCATAATAATTGCATTTACTCGGTGCTTGCTTAATCGCCTCGGCAACTCGGAGTTTTGTACCTCGTCTGAAACACTCGAAGAGCATCCCCAAGTAGCAGCTGCCCCTGTGTGGCACAGGGTGGTGGCCCTGCACCGGCCTGCATTTATTTTTTCCGCCTGAGGACGACCGTTTGTGTTACGATCGAAACGTCGTGATCTATTATTATTTTGTCTACCTACGTGACTTTACTGAAAGAACCAAAGAGTATGTGAACAAGAGGCTGTCAGTAGGGGGCGATGATTGATGTTTCATCTCAGTTTTGTAATTTGTCGCTAATGTTTAGAATTCGCCAGCATGCAATGGCCTACTCGTTTTGAATGACACTACAATAGTTTGTTTTATATCCAATATTAAGCAGACCGTGCGTATTTTTAAAATAGCTTCTTGTTAATACGATGTAACCTGATGCAGGATATTTCACTGCAGTAATTCAATTTTGTTAATATGTCTGTCAATAATTAAGAATGAATACTTGTCTGATTGTGCGTGTACATGTAACATTTTGTCTATGAGGGTCAAACATTGATTAAGTGATGTTAGGACAAAGTGTGTGTGTGTGTGTTATGGAAGTAACCTGTACAGAGAACTCGGGTGAGACCCGTTGTTCTTGTGATACAGGTCAAATGGTACTTTTGTGTTTCACGAAGCGTCTGCCTCTGGAGCAACTCATTGTCTTTGAAATAGAGAGCACGCTCGGATCATTCATCAGTTACAAGGCATATCACTTGAAAGTTAAACGTATAGGAGGAGGTACATTCTCTACAACACGAATTGTAGTTTTGTCTTATGTGTTGACGTAGATTTTGTATAACTGGGACTAGAAATGCACCTTGCTAATTCACGTCTGGATGTTCGTACCTATCGGTTGAAGCAAACCCCACTGCTGTTGTTGAGACGCTGTGCACCAATAATGGTCCAACACATTGACGGCCTTCAGGCCAGGAAAGTCACAACATTTGCACATGAAGGACGCATTCACGCAAGTACCCCATGCTCCGTTTTGAAGTTTTAAAATGAAACATCTTTGAATTGTGTTGTGTTTTGAATTAGATTATTTTATTTCTTCATTAAAATCTTGTATCAATTTACATCTGGAAGACTTCATTGCAAAGGACATTTCGTGTGAATTTTCTCTCAACGTTAAGTAGATGGCCTTGCCGGGGGTTCGGTTCAATGTGGAAACAAACAGTGTACACACAAACAGTGTACACACACAGTGTATACACATAGTGTACACACACAATGTACACACAGTGTATACAGTGTACACACACACACAGTGTACACGCACAGTGTACACATAATGTACACACAGTGTACACAGACAGTATACATACACAGTGTACACACAGAGTGTACACAGTGTGCACACACAGTGTATGCACAGTGTACACACATAGTGTACACAAACACAGTGTACACACTGTACACACACACAGTGTACACACATAGTGTACACACATAGTGTACACACATACAGTGTACATACAGCGCACACACAGTGTACACATAGGGTACACACTGTGTATACACAGTGTACACACACACAGTGTACACACACACAGTGTATACACAATAATGTCCACGTTGTTGTAGCTGAGCTCACACACCCAAGGGAGGGAGCAATGGAAAATGAATCTAAATAAACTTCAACTCTGTGACGTCACCACTCTGCATTACCTCCGGCGTGAAACGCCACTGTGAGGTGTACCTCGCTAGTGACGTCATGTCACCAAGGTATTCACTCCTCGCCCGTCCACCGCGCTCTTGAGCGGTCCAGTAGCAATCCTTATTTGGGCAAAGCTACGCCCAGTGACTGGTGGCTCATTAACATAATGTATCCGTTAAAGCCGTCGCGAGTTTATTGCTACGGGTGCAGCGCCCACGCCCCCATCCCTCGACATATGGGCAGGCCTCATTAACATAATTTATTCAGTTACAGAGCCGCTTGTGGGAGGGAAGTGACGTCATACTACTTCCTGCTGCCGCGAGGTAACAGGAAGCTACCGTGTGCGCGCTTGCACTGAAATCCGAGGTGAGAAATTCTCATCGTTGTGGTGGTTGTTGTGGTGGTGGTGGTTGTTGTTGTTTACCAAGGTAGAGCCTCTCTCTCGTAGGGATGTCAGTTGAGTAGCAGCGAGCATGGGAATCGATGTCCAGGTTGGAACTTTACAACGCGGGGCCTAGCCACGCAGGGCCTTGCCTCCTGCCCTCGCCTGATTGCGTTTACTTTAATTATCTCGCTTAAGTTTAATTTGTCTTCACCCGGCTCGCCACTTTGTAACTTTGTTTTATTGTAAATATTCACGCACTTTTTATTTTCTTTTGTTACCAGGCCAAGCCCGCTTGAGCTGCTATACCGCTCTTGTTATCAGAAGCGACCTGCCCACAACAACACAAGGTGAGGCTTTGTCAACGTGTGTGAATGTTTTGACTTAAAACTTTGGTGACTGCAGGAATTAATATTCTTGGTTCTTTCGGTAAAGTCACGTAGATAGAAAATAAAATAAAAACAGATAATCATTTTTCTTTTTTAAATGAAGCAAAAAACCCCACAACGTTTCTATGGCAACATTAATGTTGAAGATGCTAGAGCTTACAGGAATATTTGACATTTGCCCTCTCATTGCGTGCCATGACAGTGCTGTTTGCACAGTCACACATAGTCACTGTAAGATGTTTTTCTTGGTCGTGTTTTTGTTTTGTTGCTTGTTGTGGTTGCACCCGATTCAAGAGCTGAATGGCTCACGGGACTATAACCAAAATAAATCAAACTGAAAATCAAAAAACTGAAACCGCATGATGAATTTTGGGAAAGCTTTTTCACTGCATCTCCAAATATATATAAAAGGCAAAGTTGTGATTGTGTGTCTGTTCAAAATGTTTAGCGTACTTCCCGACATGCAACAAACTGGAAATTTGCCATGTGGGTACTTTCCAGACTGTACACCGTGCAAACATTATACAAATACACTTTTGTGTTTTTTTTAGGGGGGGAGGGGAACTCAATAATGTATAGATTTTTTGGACGGCAAGTGAGCTGTGACGTCAAATCTGTCACGTGACCCTCGCATGTGGAAGAGTCACGCATTGTAGTGTAGCGGTTAGCGTTGTCTGTGTGTGTGTGTCTGTGTGTGTCTGTGTGTGTGTCTGTGTGTGTGTGTCTGTGTGGAAGAGTAACGCATTGTAGTGTAGCGGTTAGCGTTGTCTGTGTGTGTGTCTGTGTGTGTCTGTGTGTGTGGGGAGCGATAGTGTAGCGGTTAGCGCGCTGCGCTATGAACCTGGCGACCCGGGTTCGATTCCCGCTCACGGCCAACACCAGTGACGATTATCTGAACCGGTCCCGGGCCTCTCCTAGGTCGACTCAGCCTCAAATGAGTACCTGGTGCGGTGTGTAAACATTGCCACGAGGGAGACAAAGGCGGTCGGGCGTGGTGCTGGCCACCCACCCCCTCGTGTACCGTTCCGGCCTTCATAGGTGCTCGCTAACAGCACTTGCCCCTACAGTCTGTTAAGGCTATATGGGGGATCTTTGTCTTTGTCTGTGTGTGTGTGTGTAAGCGTAACGCATTGTAGTGTAGCGTTAGCGCTACGCTGCGCAATGAACCCGGCGACCCGAGTTCGATTCCCGCTCACGGCCACCACCGGTGATGATTATTTGAACCGCTTCTGGGCCTCTCCTAGGTCGACTCAGCCTCAAACGAGTAACTGTTGTGGTGTGAAGATCGCCACTGGGGAGACAAAGGCGGCCGGACGTGGTGGATCAAAGTCCCGGGCGAAGCCGGGTAGTACAGCTAGTCATGAATACATGAATGAATATAGACATGTAAGTCACGTGTGACTGTATATATTCATTCCTCCATGGCTCGATACTGACGTGTCGATGGTGTGGATATCCTTATTTTCTGTCTGCAGCTGACGCTGGTCTGATGGAGCAAATGCACTCAGCACAGCAAGCCGGGACGACAAGTCAACAATGCGACCAGCGTGCATACGGCACGGATCGGACTGGAAATTTGACACAGCACCGGAGAACTCGCACAGGAGAGAAACCCTTCAAGTGCACTGTGTGTGACAAGGCATTTTCAGATTCATCGACTCTTAAAAAACACCAGAGAACACACACGGGAGAGAAACCCTTCAAGTGCAGTGTGTGTGGGAAGGCGTTTGCACAGTCATCTCCTCTTGTAATTCACCAGAGAACACACACGGGAGAGAAACCCTTCAGGTGCACTCCGTGCGGGAAGGCGTTTGCACAGCAACCACATCTTCAAGTACACCAGAGAACACAGAAGCATCAGAAGATCCACAAGGAGTGCAGTCTGAAATCAGCTTGTGAAAGTCAAAGTGCCACAATAAGCCCATCCCTCATGAAACAAGAACCGGAAGAAAATCCCAGCTTGGACACTTTTAAAGTTATCGAGGTGAAATATGAAGAGGTGATGGTGAAGAGGGAAGAAGTGATGGTGAAGAGGGAAGAGGTGATTGTGAAGAGGGAAGAAGTGAAGGTGAAATGTGAAGATGAAGATTCAACTCCAAAATGGGACCTTCACATCGATGGAGGCAACGTGAAGCAGGAGGAGAATTCTGACTGTGAGGCAGAGCGATGCAACTCCCAGCAGTTTGTGGAAGTGGAGGTTTGGGTGGACTTCCTCCGAGACAATCCAAAGTCAAGTGGAGAGCCGGTAGATGTGTAAGCCAGAGACGATGTCGTTCCAATAGATGCACCTTTGTCACAGGCCTTTAATGACAAGAATGTGAAGTTGGACACTCAGTTTCTAGGTTCATCCTGCAGAGTAAGAGTGGCCAGTCTTTGTGGACCTGTGGGTTGGGTAGATCTTTAACCAGGAGCGAGAGACAATAAGCCCCCAATCATTCACTATGTTATAATAATTGCATTTACACCGTGCTTGCTTAATCGCCTCAGCAACTCGGAGTTTTGTGTCGTACCTCGTCTGAAACACTTGAAGAGCATCCCCAAGTAGCAGCTGCCCCTGTGTGGCACAAGGTGATGGCCCTGCACCAGCCTGCATGTGGACAAGAGCCTGTCAGTAGGGGGCGATGATTGATGCGTCATCTCAGTTGTGTAGTTTGTAGGCAATCTTGATTCGAAGCTTTCGTGACAGCAGGAATCCACACTCTTGAGTTATTTCGGTAAAGTCACCACGTGGGTAGAAACATAACAGATTACGGCGTTTCGATGGCAACACAAGCAATCGTCATCAGGTGGGACAACCACAGCAAGAGAAACTGCTGAAGTAGTAGGCGCCTACTCCAGCAGTTTCCTCTTATTGCTGCTGTGCTTGTCCCACCTGATGACGATTGCTTGTGTTGCCATCGAAACGCCGTGATCTATTATTTGTAGCGTAGTTTAGAATTTGCTACATTTTGACCCAGACGCCAACATGCAACGGCCTACTCGTTTTGAATGACGCAACAATAGTACGTTGTACATACACTGTTAAGCAGACGGTGCGTATTTTTAAAATAGCTTCTTGTTAATACGATGTAACGTGATGCAGTCAATTTTGCTGCAGTAATTCAATGTTAATATTCCCGTCAATGATTTAGAATGAATACTTGTCTGATTGTGCGCGTACATGTAACATTTTGTCTGTGAGGGTCAAACATTGAATAAGTGATGGTAGGACAAAGTGTGTGTGTTTTGTAAGTAACCTGTACAGAGAACTCAGGTGAGACCCATTGTTCTTGTGATACAGGTCAAATGGTGTTTTTGTCTTTCACGAAGCATCTGCCTCTGGAGCAACTCATTGTCTTTGAAATAGGGAGCACGCTCGGATCATTCATCAGTTACAAGGCATACCACTTAAAAGTTACACGTATAGGAGGAGGTACATTCTCTACAACACGAATTGTAGTTTTGTCTTACGTGTTGACATAGATTTTGTCTAACTGGGACTAGAAATGCTCCTTGCTGATTCACGTCTGGATGTTCGTTACCTATCGGTTGAAGCAAACCCCACTGCTGTTGTTGAGACGCTGTGCACCAATAAGGGTTCAACACATTGACGGCCTTCAGGCCAGGAAAGTCACAACATTTGCACACGAAGGACGCATTCACGCAAGTACCCCATGCTCCGTTTTGAAGTTTTAAAATGAAACATCTTTGCATTGTGTTGTGTTTTGATTTAGATGATTTTATTTCTTCATTAAAAGTTAATTTTACATCTGGAAGACTTCGTTGAGAAGGACATTTCGCGTGAATTTTCTCTCGTCGTTAAGTAGACGGCCTTGCCGGGGGTCCGGTTCCATGCGGACTTTCACCTGTTTGGGATTGCGGGATCGAGATAAGGCGACACGGAGCTGCTGGCCGTCTGCAGATCGATTCCAACGTAATCGAACGTCTGTCCCTGCACCTCCGTCGTTCGCATGCAGGGGGCGCGTGTAGGTTTACAGCGCCCCCTGCATGAAAACGACAAAGTGCAGCATTCATCACTGATAAAGTTGTGCGCTTATATTTTAAATGTAATTCTTTTATAAGGTGATGTTGATATTGAAAACTGACACATAACCGGCATGCCATAAATAGGAAATTAACTCTGCTTATTCGAATCAATGTATTCATATATGTTGATGAACTGTTTTCAAGCAGATTTTGTGTCTCTAACGGCGGCTACAGGGACCACGTGATTGTTTAAAAATGTCTTTGATTATAACTATAATTGCCTACAATTCGTCATGTGTAACTTACTTAGACTATAATTTATTCACTACCCAAAATGTATTTACTTGAAAACATAGAGCTGATATTTGTAAGCAATGATTTTTATACGTTTGAAAAAAAATATTTGCACAAATTGAACTTGTTCAGATACAAGGTTCTCAAGACTTTGTTAAAAATCCAATATTTCAGAATTTTGCCTTAACGGAGAATATTTTAAAAATGTTGGTAAAAATAAAGATTCAGAAATATATATTGTGCCGTGTCTACAATTTTATTGTAAAGTGGAATTGGTAAAAAAACAAATTGTATTTGTACACGTAGAGGCGTTGTGGTCCATAAGTCTGGTGACACAGAAGCGTTGTGGTCCATAAGTCTGGTGACACAGAGGCGTTGTGGTCCATAAGTCTGGTGACACAGAGGCGTTGTGGTCCATAAGTCTGGTGACACAGAGGCGTTGTGGTCCATAAGTCTGGTGACACAGAGGCGTTGTGGTCCATAAGTCTGGTGACACAGAGACGTTGTGGTCCATAAGTCTGGTGACACAGAGGCGTTGTGGTCCATAAGTCTGGTGACACAGAGGCGTTGAGGTCCATAAGTCTGGTGACACAGAGGCGTTGAGGTCCATAAGTCTGGTGACACAGAGACGTTGTGGTCCATAAGTCTGGTGACACAGAGGCGTTGTGGTCGATAAGTCTGGTGACACAGGCGTTGTGGTCCATAAGTCTATGGGCAGTGTTGAGTCTATGGCAGTGTTGAGTCTATGGGTAGTGTTGAGTCTATGGGTAGTGCTGAGTGTGTAGACAGTGTTGAGTCTATGGGTGGTAGTGTTGAGTCTATGGGTGGTAGTGTTGAGTCTATGGGTAGTGCTGAGTCTATGGGCAGTGCTGAGTGTATGGGCAGTGTTGAGTCTATAGTATAGTGTTGAGTCCATGGGTAGTGCTGAGTCTATGGGCAGTGCTGAGTGTATGTGCAGTGTTGAGTCTATAGTAGTGTTGAGTCTATGGTAGTGTTGGGTCTATGGTAGTGTTGTGTCTATGGTAGTGTTGAGTCTATGGGTGGTAGTGTTAAGTCTATGGTAGTGTTAAGTCTATGGTAGTGTTGAGTCTACAGTGAGGGAAAAAAGTATTTGATCCCCTGCTGATTTTGTACGTTAGCCCCATGACAAAGAAATGATCAGTCTATAATTTTGATGATACGTTTATTTGAACAGTGAGAGGCGGAATAACAACAACAAAATCCAGAAAAACGTTTCGCTATGTGGCCACGAGTGACGGTGAAATATGAAGAAGGGGCGACCTTGAAGCGTGATGGTCAGGAATCTTCTCCGGGTGCTCCTCCCACGTTTGCAGGCGCCTATCAACATCATCACAGCATCCCAATGGCAGTATTCTCGACACGAATATCTCGAGACTCAAGGAGGCTATTCTGGACAAAAATAATTCGTGTTGTTCTTATGATTATTGTAATCCTCATGTGTGTATGTTGAACTCATTTCGCACAGTACGTAGCCAACCTTGCTATACATCCTAAATAGAATAGAAGAGTCATCCTATGCAGAGATCGGTGCCTGCCAATAAATGTGTAACTTCCACCCTCGAGCTCAGATAAGAGCCGTCAAATGTATATTTGACAATGGTGACACTTTGATTTGTGTTCCTGGATAAGGTTAACATATAGGTTGCATTTTGCATTCAAACAGATGATTATACAGGAATACAGCTTCTGACCTTCAAGTGTGCATAACATTCATTTTATTTAAGCCGAGATGCCATTCATTAATGTGAATGGAAATAAGCTTAAATATACGTTTTATGAAAGTATACCACATTGATGAAATTTATGGTGTGCATTATTGAAGGTCTGTGAACTTTCTAACAGTCTTCCCAGCAAGTGAAGAAATGTGTGAAGCATTTCTAAAACACTTTATATAGACAAGGTTAATGCTTTAATGGTATCTGTGAAGCAGAGGATGGAGCTCTTTTTTTATCAGCGGAGTACGGTGCCCACACTCCTCTTACACAGCAACTCTTTGAGTTTATGGATCACACAGAGATCGTAAAACTCTGCACGCCCGACTTGCAGGGCAGCACTGTGGTGTCTGTGAGAGCGTTCATTTTGATCTATGCACGTAATCTTCAGTCTCGGTGGTGCTTTCCTGGGTAAATATTCTAATGAAATATGGATGATGAATGTTAGCAACTGCTCAATCTGCTGTGTGTGTGTATATATATTTACATTTCTGCTCTAATTTGATGCGTGAGAAGGGGAGATCCATTTTTACACTTAATGGGAACCAGTCTTCCCAAAAAAAGACTGCAGTATAGTGACTACAAATATATTTACAGCTTTGTTGAACAGCACCGCTCACCTTCATTGCAGTGGAGATAACCCATGTATATCGGGTCACCAACATTGATCTGTTGTTCACACATTACTAAGGTTGTGGTTATGGTGGTGGAGACAGAAAAACACATTCTCATCCCCACAGTCCACAATTGTAATGCGAGCTTGTGATCTTTGCAGGTCTTTCTCCGGGTCAGACCACCTTGCCTTGCACATGAAGAGTGTTGTACGTGTAGAGGTGTGACTTTACCGAAAAAACTAAGAATATGAATACGTGTAAAGGTGTTACGGGAGGGTGACACGCGGTTGTGTAACGGTGGCCACAAACACGTGTAGAGGCGTTACGGGAGGGTGACACGCGGTTGTATAACGGTGGCCACAAACACGTCCGCTACGGCCACCACCCTGGGGGACTGTGGGGGACGCTGTGATCACTCCCAGCCCCGCCCCTCAGTGAGGGACAGTATAAAAGGTGGGACCCGGGGAGCTGAGGTTTAGTTCGACTCAAGCAAGATGAAGAGCCAATGAAGAATGAAGACCGACTAGCCAGACTCTGGAACTCCTTTGCCCCGCTGCCCTTCTGAGGGCCGGGCAAAGCAAGCCAGGGTGTGACACCAGAGCCACGAGGGCCGATGTCCTTCCGAGGGCCGGACTCGTGTGGCTGGTGATCGGGACCTGCGCCGAAGCTGGGCCAGGTCAGACAGCCTCCCGAGAGAGGACCAGGATAGAGAGAACCAGGGAGCTGGCATGGGCTAAGGCTCGGGGAACGTTTCCCTCTTATAGAGTACGGGCGAAGAGGCCGTTACCTCTTCAAGTATCAGATTAGCCACTGCGGAGTGAAGTGTCTGTAATAAATACGTGTTGCCTCCGAAGAATAAGTCTCCATCGTCAATAAGGCCACTGCACTTGCACAGCCGCTTCTGGAGTCGCTTGAAAGAGCCATTCTTACCCAATAGACAGTTCTTCACCATGACACAGGGGGCTATTTTGGGGGGTTATATATAAATGTTGTGTCGTTAAATCTGCCACCACCCGGCGCAGCCAACTAGTAAGGTTTGTCACGTAAACAGAAGACGCCAATTCGTCACTAGTACAGCTCACGCCGGTGTGTTGGGGGAGCGAAGCCACAACATTAACAATCTGAGTACGACTTGGCATGTTCCGTTTGTGACGAACCTTACAAATTGGCTGTGTCGGATTGTGGCAGGTTTCACGACACAGTTACGTGTTCACGCGATCTAACCCAATAAAACCTACGAGGATGATATTTTGATTTAAAGCTTTCGTGACTGCAGGGATTCATATTCTTGGCTCTTCTTCTTTGGTTCTTTCGGTAAAGTCACGTAGAATGAGAATAAAATAATAAATTGATAAAATAAAATAACACAATAATATTCTCACGACGTTTCGGCCACAACACAAGCGGCCTTCATCAGGTGAAGGGACGAGACTGTCTGGTAGGACAGCGCTGGAGTGAAAGAGCCACGTTCAGATCACGGCTTTTAAGCTGTGTGAGAGGAACAAAGCGCCTTGACAAAGGAATTTGCATATAATTTAGCATTGAAATGGCTGAATGATTAGCTTGTGACTGGTCACAGAAATAGTTATGTTAAAAGTTAAAGCATACACATCCGCAGAGGCACGCCTTGACAATGGAATTAGCATAAAATTTAGCATTGAAATAGCTAAGTTAAAGCATACACATCCGCAGAGGCACCCCTTGGCAATGGAATTAGCATAGAATTTAGCATTGAAATAGCTGAGTGATTAGCTTGTAACTGCTCATAGAAATAGCTACGTTAAAGTCAGACCATTCACATTCACCGAGGCACTTAGTACAAATCAAACAGGAGAATTTAGCATTGAAATAACTAGGCGAATTTAGCATTGAAATAACTGAGTGGTTAGCTAGTGACTGGTCACAGAAATGACTATGTTGAAGTCAAGGCCTACACATCTGAGCTATTCACAGTACTATATAGTGAACCAATAAAAACTAAAATATAAATTACCTTAATGTTATCAATAAACTCTATATTCTCCAATCAGCTAAGCTACCAACAATAAGTCGTCATATATCACAATGCTATATGGCGAAAAAATGGGTGGATTCTTACCCTCAACTTTAGCACCACGGATAGCTACGGGCCCCGTTCAGACGGACGAGTTCGTCCATGGTCGGAACAGAGGAGGGGGAGAGAGACAGCTGCGAGGCCCTAGTATACTCCATGTTGTAAAACCATACCATTAACCGTGGTGTGAGAGGTATTAAGAGGCAATGCTGGCAAAAGAGCTGCGGTCTGAAGGTCATTGTAAAAATACAATTAATTAAGAACAGAAATGATTTAAAACATCTTTCCAGTGGTTACTAAGCCAGAATCCATCTTCTCGGTTGAAATTGTCTCTGTGCTTGTATATGTGAATGGCCTCATGAACGAATCTCTCATGGTAGCCGGTTGATTTGCAAAGAACCTCCGTCTTGGAGAAGTAAATGTCATGTGAGCCCACTGAATTATAACAGTGATCTGCCACGGCAGAGGAGTTCGTCCTACCGTGTTTCAAGTCTGCTTTATGTTCGCGGATGCGGTCCGAGATATGTCTTTTGGTTTCTCCAATGTAGCTACTACCACAGAGGCACTTTAGTTTGTAAACGCCCAGGTATTGTATGTCTGGAACAGCATCTTTTACAGATGGAACTAAATCACGGATTTTATGTACTGTGTTGAATTGGACCTGGATCTTGTGTTTAGTCAGGATTTTGGAGATCTTTTTAGTGACCCCTGCAATGTAGGGTAAGGTGATGGTTTTGAGTGGCTCACAAAGCGACCCATAGACTCACACAGAGATCCACAGACTCACACATAGACCCACAGACTCACACAGAGACCCATAGACTCACACAGAGACCCATAGACTCACACAGCGACCCACAGACTCACACAGAGACCCATAGACTCACACAGAGACCCACAGACTCACACAGAGACCCATAGACTCACACAGAGACCCATAGACTCACACAGAGACCCACAGACTCGCACAGAGACCCACAGACTCGCACAGAGACCCATAGACTCACACAGCAGAGACCCATAGACTCACAGCAGAGTCCCACAGACTCACACAGAGACACATAGACTCACACAGAGACCCATAGACTCACACAGAGACCCATAGACTTACACAGAGACCCATAGACTCACACAGAGACACATAGACTCACACAGAGACTCATAGACTCACACAGAGACACATAGACTCACACAGAGACCCATAGACTCACATAGAGACCCACAGACTCACACAGAGACCCACGGACTCACACAGAGACCCACAGACTCGCACAGAAATCCACAGACTCACACATAGACCCATAGACTCACACAGAAACCCATAAACTCACACAGAGACCCATAGACTCACACAGAGACCCATAGACTTACACAGAGACCCACAGACTCACACAGAGACCCATAGACTCACACAGAGACCCACAGACTCACACAGAGACCCATAGACTCACACAGAGACCCATAGACTCACACAGAGACCCATAGACTCACACAGAGACCCATCGACTCACACAGAGACCCACAGACTCACACAGAGACCCATAGACTCACAAAGCGACCCATAGACTCACACAGAGATCCACAGACTCACACATAGACCCATAGACTCACACAGAGACCCATAAACTCACACAGAGACCCATAGACTCACACAGAGACCCATAGACTCACACAGAGACCCATTGACTCACACAGAGACCCATAGACTCGCACAGAGATCCACAGACTCACACATAGACCCATAGACTAACACAGAGACCCATAAACTCACACAGAGACCCATAGACTCACACAGAGACCCATAGACTTACACAGAGACCCACAGACTCACACAGAGACCCATAGACTCACACAGAGACCCACAGACTCACACAGAGACCCACAGACTCGCACAGAGATCCACAGACTCACACATAGACTCACACAGAGACCCACAGACTCACATAGAGCCCCACAGACTCACACAGAGACCCACAGACTCACACAGAGACCCACAGACTCGCACAGAAATCCACAGACTCACACATAGACCCATAGACTGACACAGAGACCCATAAACTCACACAGAGACCCATAGACTCACACAGAGACCCATAGACTTACACAGAGACCCACAGACTCACACAGAGACCCATAGACTCACACAGAGACCCACAGACTCACACAGAGACCCATAGACTCACACAGAGACCCATAGACTCACACAGAGACCCATCGACTCACACAGAGACCCACAGACTCACACAGCGACCCATAGACTCACAAAGCGACCCATAGACTCACACAGAGATCCACAGACTCACACATAGACCCATAGATTCACACAAAGACCCATAAACTCACACAGAGACCCATAGACTCACACAGAGACACATAGACTCACACAGAGACCCATAGACTCACACAGAGACCCATAGACTCACACAGAGACCCATAGATTCACGCAGAGACACATAGACTCACACAGAGACCCAGAGACTCACACAGAGACCCATAGACTCACACAGAGACCCACAGACTCACACAGAGACCCATAGACTCACACAGAGACACATAGACTCACACAGAGACCCATAGACTCACACAGAGACACATAGACTCACACAGAGACCCATAGACTCACACAGAGACCCACAGACTCACACAGAGACCCATAGACTCACACAGAGACCCACAGACTCACACAGAGACCCACAGACTCGCACAGAGATCCACAGACTCACACAGATACCCATAGACTAACACAGAGACCCATAAACTCACACAGAGACCCATAGATTCACACAGAGACCCATAGACTCCCACAGAGACCCATAGACTCACACAGAGACACATAGACTCACACAGAGACCCATAGACTCACACAGAGACACATAGACTCACACAGAGACCCATAGACTCACACAGAGACACAGACTCACACAGAGACCCATAGACTCACACAGAGACACATAGACTCACACAGAGACCCATAGACTCACACAGAGACCCACAGACTCACACGGAGACCCACAGACTCACACAGAGACCCACAGACTCACACAGACACCCACAGACTCGCACAGAGATCCACAGCCTCACACATAAACTCACACAGAGACCCATAGACTCACACAGAGACCCATAGACTTACACAGTGACCCACAGACTCACACAGAGACCCATAGACTCACACAGAGACCCACAGACTCACACAGAGACCCATAGACTCACACAGAGACCCATAGACTCACACAGAGACCCACAGACTCGCACAGAGACCCACAGACTCGCACAGAGACCCATAAACTCACACAGCAGAGACCCATAGACTCACAGCAGAGTCCCACAGACTCACACAGAGACACATAGACTCACACAGAGACCCATAGACTCACACAGAGACCCATAGACTCACACAGAGACCCATAGACTCACACAGAGACACATAGACTCACACAGAGACTCATAGACTCACACAGAGACACATAGACTCACACAGAGACCCATAGACTCACATAGAGACCCACAGACTCACACAGAGACCCACAGACTCACACAGAGACCCACAGACTCGCACAGAAATCCACAGACTCACACATAGACCCATAGACTCACACAGAGACCCATAAACTCACACAGAGACCCATAGACTCACACAGAGACCCATAGACTTACACAGAGACCCACAGACTCACACAGAGACCCATAGACTCACACAGAGACCCACAGACTCACACAGAGACCCATAGACTCACACAGAGACCCATAGACTCACACAGAGACCCATCGACTCACACAGAGAACCACAGACTCACACAGAGACCCATAGACTCACAAAGCGACCCATAGACTCACACAGAGATCCACAGACTCACACATAGACCCATAGACTCACACAGAGACCCATAAACTCACACAGAGACCCATAGACTCACACAGAGACCCATAGACTCACACAGAGACCCATTGACTCACACAGAGACCCATAGACTCGCACAGAGATCCACAGACTCACACATAGACCCATAGACTAACACAGAGACCCATAAACTCACACAGAGACCCATATACTCACACAGAGACACATAGACTCAAACAGAGACCCATAGACTCACAGAGACCCACAGACTCACACAGAGACCCATAGACTCACACAGAGACCCACAGACTCACACAGAAACCCACAGACTCGCACAGAGATCCACAGACTCACACATAGACTCACACAGAGACCCATAAACTCACACAGAGACCCATAGACTCACACAGAGACCCATAGACTTACACAGCGACCCACAGACTCACACAGAGACCCATAGACTCACACAGAGACCCACAGACTCACACAGAGACCCATAGACTCACACAGAGACCCATAGACTCACACAGAGACCCACAGACTCGCACAGAGACCCACAGACTCGCACAGAGACCCATAGACTCACACAGCAGAGACCCATAGACTCACAGCAGAGTCCCACAGACTCACACAGAGACCCATAGACTCACACAGAGACCCATAGACTCACATAGAGACCCACAGACTCACACAGAGACCCACAGACTCACACAGAGACCCACAGATTAGCACAGAAATCCACAGACTCACACATAGACCCATAGACTCACACAGAGACCCATAAACTCACACAGAGACCCATAGACTCACACAGAGACCCATAGACTTACACAGAGACCCACAGACTCACACAGAGACCCATAGACTCACACAGAGACCCACAGACTCACACAGAGACCCATAGACTCACACAGAGACCCATACACTCACACAGAGACCCATAGACTAACACAGAGACCCATCGACTCACACAGAGACCCACAGACTCACACAGAGACCCATAGACTCACAAAGCGACCCATAGACTCACACAGAGATCCACAGACTCACACATAGACCCATAGACTCACACAGAGACCCATAAACTCAAACAGAGACCCATAGACTCACACAGAGACACATAGACTCACACAGAGACCCATAGACTCACACAGAGACCCACAGACTCACACAGAGACACATAGACTCACACAGAGACCCATAGACTCACACAGAGACCCATAGACTCACACAGAGACACATAGACTCACACAGAGACGCATAGACTCACACAGAGACCCATAGACTCACACAGAGACCCACAGACTCACACAGAGACCCACAGACTCACACAGAGACCCATAGACTCACAGAGACCCACAGACTCACACAGAGACCCATAGACTCACACAGAGACCCACAGACTCACACAGAAACCCACAGACTCGCACAGAGATCCACAGACTCACACATAGACTCACACAGAGACCCATAAACTCACACAGAGACCCATAGACTCACACAGAGACCCATAGACTTACACAGCGACCCACAGACTCACACAGAGACCCATAGACTCACACAGAGACCCACAGACTCACACAGAGACCCATAGACTCACACAGAGACCCATAGACTCACACAGAGACCCACAGACTCGCACAGAGACCCACAGACTCGCACAGAGACCCATAGACTCACACAGCAGAGACTCATAGACTCACAGCAGAGTCCCACAGACTCACACAGAGACCCATAGACTCACACAGAGACCCATAGACTCACATAGAAACCCACAGACTCACACAGACACCCACAGACTCACACAGAGACCCACAGACTCGCACAGAAATCCACAGACTCACACATAGACCCATAGACTCACACAGAGACCCATAAACTCACAAAGAGACCCATAGACTCACACAGAGACCCATAGACTTACACAGAGACCCACAGACTCACACAGAGACCCATAGACTCACACAGAGACCCACAGACTCACACAGAGACCCATAGACTCACACAGAGACCCATAGACTCACACAGAGACCCATCGACTCACACAGAGACCCACAGACTCACACAGAGACCCATAGACTCACAAAGCGACCCATAGACTCACACAGAGATCCACAGACTCACACATAGACCCATAGACTCACACAGAGACCCATAAACTCACACAGAGACCCATAGACTCACACAGAGACACATAGACTCACACAGAGACCCATAGACTCACACAGAGACCCATAGACTCACACAGAGACCCATAGATTCACGCAGAGACACATAGACTCACACAGAGACCCATAGACTCACACAGAGACCCACAGACTCACACAGAGACCCATAGACTCACACAGAGACACATAGACTCACACAGAGACCCATAGACTCACACAGAGACACATAGACTCACACAGAGACCCATAGACTCACACAGAGACCCACAGACTCACACAGAGACCCATAGACTCACACAGAGACCCACAGACTCACACAGAGACCCACAGACTCGCACAGAGATCCACAGACTCACACAGAGACCCATAGACTAACACAGAGACCCATAAACTCACACAGAGACCCATAGATTCACACAGAGACCCATAGACTCACACAGAGACCCATAGACTCACAGAGAGACACATAGACTCACACAGAGACCCATAGACTCACACAGAGACACATAGACTCACACAGAGACCCATAGACTCACACAGAGACACATAGACTCACACAGAGACTCATAGACTCACACAGAGACACATAGACTCACACAGAGACCCATAGACTCACACAGAGACCCATAGACTCACACAGAGACCCACAGACTCGCACAGAGACCCACAGACTCGCACAGAGACCCATAGACTCACACAGCAGAGACCCATAGACTCACAGCAGAGTCCCACAGACTCACACAGAGACCCATAGACTCACACAGAGACCCATAGACTCACATAGAGACCCACAGACTCACACAGAGACCCACAGACTCACACAGAGACCCACAGATTAGCACAGAAATCCACAGACTCACACATAGACCCATAGACTCACACAGAGACCCATAAACTCACACAGAGACCCATAGACTCACACAGAGACCCATAGACTTACACAGAGACCCACAGACTCACACAGAGACCCATAGACTCACACAGAGACCCACAGACTCACACAGAGACCCATAGACTCACACAGAGACCCATAGACTCACACAGAGACCCATAGACTAACACAGAGACCCATCGACTCACACAGAGACCCACAGACTCACACAGAGACCCATAGACTCACAAAGCGACCCATAGACTCACACAGAGATCCACAGACTCACACATAGACCCATAGACTCACACAGAGACCCATAAACTCACACAGAGACCCATAGACTCACACAGAGACACATAGACTCACACAGAGACCCATAGACTCACACAGAGACCCACAGACTCACACAGAGACACATAGACTCACACAGAGACCCATAGACTCACACAGAGACCCATAGACTCACACAGAGACACATAGACTCACACAGAGACGCATAGACTCACACAGAGACCCATAGACTCACACAGAGACCCACAGACTCACACAGAGACCCACAGACTCACACAGAGACCCATAGACTCACAGAGACCCACAGACTCACACAGAGACCCATAGACTCACACAGAGACCCACAGACTCACACAGAAACCCACAGACTCGCACAGAGATCCACAGACTCACACATAGACTCACACAGAGACCCATAAACTCACACAGAGACCCATAGACTCACACAGAGACCCATAGACTTACACAGCGACCCACAGACTCACACAGAGACCCATAGACTCACACAGAGACCCACAGACTCACACAGAGACCCATAGACTCACACAGAGACCCATAGACTCACACAGAGACCCACAGACTCGCTCAGAGACCCACAGACTCGCACAGAGACCCATAGACTCACACAGCAGAGACTCATAGACTCACAGCAGAGTCCCACAGACTCACACAGAGACCCATAGACTCACACAGAGACCCATAGACTCACATAGAGACCCACAGACTCACACAGACACCCACAGACTCACACAGAGACCCACAGACTCGCACAGAAATCCACAGACTCACACATAGACCCATAGACTCACACAGAGACCCATAAACTCACACAGAGACCCATAGACTCACACAGAGACCCATAGACTTACACAGAGACCCACAGACTCACACAGAGACCCATAGACTCACACAGAGACCCACAGACTCACACAGAGACCCATAGACTCACACAGAGACCTACAGACTCACACAGAGACCCACAGACTCGCACAGAGATCCACAGACTCACACATAGACTCACACAGAGACCCATAAACTCACACAGAGACCCATAGACTCACACAGAGACCCATAGACTTACACAGCGATCCACAGACTCACACAGAGACCCATAGACTCACACAGAGACCCACAGACTCACACAGAGACCCATAGACTCACACAGAGACCCATAGACTCACACAGAGACCCACAGACTCGCACAGAGACCCACAGACTCGCACAGAGTCCCATAGACTCACACAGCAGAGACCCATAGACTCACAGCAGAGTCCTACAGACTCACACAGAGACACATAGACTCACACAGAGACCCATAGACTCACACAGAGACCCATAGACTCACACAGAGACCCATAGACTCACACAGAGACACATAGACTCACACCGAGACTCATAGACTCACACAGAGACACATAGACTCACACAGAGACCCATAGACTCACATAGAGACCCACAGACTCACACAGAGACCCACAGACTCACACAGAGACCCACAGACTCGCACAGAAATCCACAGACTCACACATAGACCCATAGACTCACACAGAGACCCATAAACTCACACAGAGACCCATAGACTCACACAGAGACCCATAGACTTACACAGAGACCCACAGACTCACACAGAGACCCATAGACTCACACAGAGACCCACAGACTCACACAGAGTACCCATAGACTCACACAGAGACCCATAGACTCACACAGCGACCCACAGACTCACACAGAGACCCATAGACTCACACAGAGACCCACAGACTCACACAGAGACCCATAGACTCACACAGAGACCCATAGACTCACACAGAGACCCACAGACTCGCACAGAGACCCACAGACTCGCACAGAGACCCATAGACTCACACAGCAGAGACCCATAGACTCACAGCAGAGTCCCACAGACTCACACAGAGACACATAGACTCACACAGAGACCCATAGACTCACACAGAGACCCATAGACTCACACAGAGACCCATAGACTCACACAGAGACACATAGACTCACACAGAGACTCATAGACTCACACAGAGACACATAGACTCACACAGAGACCCATAGACTCACATAGAGACCCACAGACTCACACAGAGACCCACAGACTCACACAGAGACCCACAGACTCGCACAGAAATCCACAGACTCACACATAGACCCATTGACTCACACAGAAACCCATAAACTCACACAGAGACCCATAGACTCACACAGAGACCCATAGACTTACACAGAGACCCACAGACTCACACAGAGACCCATAGACTCACACAGAGACCCACAGACTCACACAGAGACCCATAGACTCACACAGAGACCCATAGACTCACACAGAGACCCATAGACGCACACAGAGACCCATCGACTCACACAGAGACCCACAGACTCACACAGAGACCCATAGACTCACAAAGCGACCCATAGACTCACACAGAGATCCACAGACTCACACATAGACCCATAGACTCACACAGAGACCCATAAACTCACACAGAGACCCATAGACTCACACAGAGACCCATAGACTCACACAGAGACCCATTGACTCACACAGAGACCCATAGACTCGCACAGAGATCCACAGACTCACACATAGACCCATAGACTAACACAGAGACCCATAAACTCACACAGAGACCCATATACTCACACAGAGACACATAGACTCAAACAGAGACCCATAGACTCACAGAGACCCACAGACTCACACAGAGACCCATAGACTCACACAGAGACCCACAGACTCACACAGAGACCCAAAGACTCGCACAGAGATCCACAGACTCACACATAGACTCACACAGAGACCCACAGACTCACATAGAGACCCACAGACTCACACAGAGACCCACAGACTCACACAGAGACCCACAGACTCGCACAGAAATCCACAGACTCACACATAGACCCATAGACTGACACAGAGACCCATAAACTCACACAGAGACCCATAGACTCACACAGAGACCCAAAGACTTACACAGAGACCCACAGACTCACACAGAGACCCATAGACTAACACAGAGACCCACAGACTCACACAGCGACCCATAGACTCACACAGAGACCCATAGACTCACACAGAGACCCATCGACTCACACAGAGACCCACAGACTCACACAGCGACCCATAGACTCACAAAGCGACCCATAGACTCACACAGAGATCCACAGACTCACACATAGACCCATAGATTCACACAAAGACCCATAAACTCACACAGAGACCCATAGACTCACACAGAGACACATAGACTCACACAGAGACCCATAGACTCACACAGAGACCCATAGACTCACACAGAGACCCATAGATTCACGCAGAGACACATAGACTCACACAGAGACCCAGAGACTCACACAGAGACCCATAGACTCACACAGAGACCCACAGACTCACACAGAGACCCATAGACTCACACAGAGACACATAGACTCACACAGAGACCCATAGACTCACACAGAGACACATAGACTCACACAGAGACCCATAGACTCACACAGAGACCCACAGACTCACACAGAGACCCATAGACTCACACAGAGACCCACAGACTCACACAGAGACCCACAGACTCGCACAGAGATCCACAGACTCACACAGATACCCATAGACTAACACAGAGACCCATAAACTCACACAGAGACCCATAGATTCACACAGAGACCCATAGACTCCCACAGAGACCCATAGACTCACACAGAGACACATAGACTCACACAGAGACCCATAGACTCACACAGAGACACATAGACTCACACAGAGACCCATAGACTCACACAGAGACACAGACTCACACAGAGACCCATAGACTCACACAGAGACACATAGACTCACACAGAGACCCATAGACTCACACAGAGACCCACAGACTCACACGGAGACCCACAGACTCACACAGAGACCCACAGACTCACGCAGACACCCACAGACTCGCACAGAGATCCACAGACTCACACATAAACTCACACAGAGACCCATAGACTCACACAGAGACCCATAGACTTACACAGTGACCCACAGACTCACACAGAGACCCATAGACTCACACAGAGACCCACAGACTCACACAGAGACCCATAGACTCACACAGAGACCCATAGACTCACACAGAGACCCACAGACTCGCACAGAGACCCACAGACTCGCACAGAGACCCATAAACTCACACAGCAGAGACCCATAGACTCACAGCAGAGTCCCACAGACTCACACAGAGACACATAGACTCACACAGAGACCCATAGACTCACACAGAGACCCATAGACTCACACAGAGACCCATAGACTCACACAGAGACACATAGACTCACACAGAGACTCATAGACTCACACAGAGACACATAGACTCACACAGAGACCCATAGACTCACATAGAGACCCACAGACTCACACAGAGACCCACAGACTCACACAGAGACCCACAGACTCGCACAGAAATCCACAGACTCACACATAGACCCATAGACTCACACAGAGACCCATAAACTCACACAGAGACCCATAGACTCACACAGAGACCCATAGACTTACACAGAGACCCACAGACTCACACAGAGACCCATAGACTCACACAGAGACCCACAGACTCACACAGAGACCCATAGACTCACACAGAGACCCATAGACTCACACAGAGACCCATCGACTCACACAGAGTCGACACAGACTCACACAGAGACCCATAGACTCACAAAGCGACCCATAGACTCACACAGAGATCCACAGACTCACACATAGACCCATAGACTCACACAGAGACCCATAAACTCACACAGAGACCCATAGACTCACACAGAGACCCATAGACTCACACAGAGACCCATTGACTCACACAGAGACCCATAGACTCGCACAGAGATCCACAGACTCACACATAGACCCATAGACTAACACAGAGACCCATAAACTCACACAGAGACCCATATACTCACACAGAGACACATAGACTCAAACAGAGACCCATAGACTCACAGAGACCCACAGACTCACACAGAGACCCATAGACTCACAGAGAGACCCACAGACTCACACAGAAACCCACAGACTCGCACAGAGATCCATAGACTCACACATAGACTCACACAGAGACCCATAAACTCACACAGAGACCCATAGACTCACACAGAGACCCATAGACTTACACAGCGACCCACAGACTCACACAGAGACCCATAGACTCACACAGAGACCCACAGACTCACACAGAGACCCATAGACTCACACAGAGACCCATAGACTCACACAGAGACCCACAGACTCGCACAGAGACCCACAGACTCGCACAGAGACCCATAGACTCACACAGCAGAGACCCATAGACTCACAGCAGAGTCCCACAGACTCACACAGAGACCCATAGACTCACACAGAGACCCATAGACTCACATAGAGACCCACAGACTCACACAGAGACCCACAGACTCACACAGAGACCCACAGATTAGCACAGAAATCCACAGACTCACACATAGACCCATAGACTCACACAGAGACCCATAAACTCACACAGAGACCCATAGACTCACACAGAGACCCATAGACTTACACAGAGACCCACAGACTCACACAGAGACCCATAGACTCACACAGAGACCCACAGACTCACACAGAGACCCATAGACTCACACAGAGACCCATAGACTCACACAGAGACCCATAGACTAACACAGAGACCCATCGACTCACACAGAGACCCACAGACTCACACAGAGACCCATAGACTCACAAAGCGACCCATAGACTCACACAGAGATCCACAGACTCACACATAGACCCATAGACTCACACAGAGACCCATAAACTCACACAGAGACCCATAGACTCACACAGAGACACATAGACTCACACAGAGACCCATAGACTCACACAGAGACCCACAGACTCACACAGAGACACATAGACTCACACAGAGACCCATAGACTCACACAGAGACCCATAGACTCACACAGAGACACATAGACTCACACAGAGACGCATAGACTCACACAGAGACCCATAGACTCACACAGAGACCCACAGACTCACACAGAGACCCACAGACTCACACAGAGACCCATAGACTCACAGAGACCCACAGACTCACACAGAGACCCATAGACTCACACAGAGACCCACAGACTCACACAGAAACCCACAGACTCGCACAGAGATCCACAGACTCACACATAGACTCACACAGAGACCCATAAACTCACACAGAGACCCATAGACTCACACAGAGACCCATAGACTTACACAGCGACCCACAGACTCACACAGAGACCCATAGACTCACACAGAGACCCACAGACTCACACAGAGACCCATAGACTCACACAGAGACCCATAGACTCACACAGAGACCCACAGACTCGCACAGAGACCCACAGACTCGCACAGAGACCCACAGACTCACACAGCAGAGACTCATAGACTCACAGCAGAGTCCCACAGACTCACACAGAGACCCATTGACTCACACAGAGACCCATAGACTCACATAGAAACCCACAGACTCACACAGACACCCACAGACTCACACAGAGACCCACAGACTCGCACAGAAATCCACAGACTCACACATAGACCCATAGACTCACACAGAGACCCATAAACTCACACAGAGACCCATAGACTCACAAAGAGACCCATAGACTTACACAGAGACCCACAGACTCACACAGAGACCCATAGACTCACACAGAGACCCACAGACTCACACAGAGACCCATAGACTCACACAGAGACCCATAGACTCACACAGAGACCCATAGACTCACACAGAGACCCATCGACTCACACAGAGACCCACAGACTCACACAGAGACCCATAGACTCACAAAGCGACCCATAGACTCACACAGAGATCCACAGACTCACACATAGACCCATAGACTCACACAGAGACCCATAAACTCACACAGAGACCCATAGACTCACACAGAGACACATAGACTCACACAGAGACCCATAGACTCACACAGAGACCCATAGACTCACACAGAGACCCATAGATTCACGCAGAGACACATAGACTCACACAGAGACCCACAGACTCACACAGAGACCCATAGACTCACACAGAGACCCACAGACTCACACAGAGACCCATAGACTCACACAGAGACACATAGACTCACACAGAGACCCATAGACTCACACAGAGACCCATAGACTCACACAGAGACCCACAGACTCACACAGAGACCCATAGACTCACACAGAGACCCACAGACTCACACAGAGACCCACAGACTCGCACAGAGATCCACAGACTCACACAGAGACCCATAGACTAACACAGAGACCCATAAACTCACACAGAGACCCATAGATTCACACAGAGACCCATAGACTCACACAGAGACCCATAGACTCACACAGAGACACATAGACTCACACAGAGACCCATAGACTCACACAGAGACACATAGACTCACACAGAGACCCATAGACTCACACAGAGACACATAGACTCACACAGAGACTCATAGACTCACACAGAGACACATAGACTCACACAGAGACCCATAGACTCACACAGAGACCCATAGACTCACACAGAGACCCACAGACTCGCACAGAGACCCACAGACTCGCACAGAGACCCATAGACTCACACAGCAGAGACCCATAGACTCACAGCAGAGGCCCACAGACTCACACAGAGACCCATAGACTCACACAGAGACCCATAGACTCACATAGAGACCCACAGACTCACACAGAGACCCACAGATTAGCACAGAAATCCACAGACTCACACATAGACCCATAGACTCACACAGAGACCCATAAACTCACACAGAGACCCATAGACTCACACAGAGACCCATAGACTTACACAGAGACCCACAGACTCACACAGAGACCCATAGACTCACACAGAGACCCACAGACTCACACAGAGACCCATAGACTCACACAGAGACCCATAGACTCACACAGAGACCCATAGACTAACACAGAGACCCATCGACTCACACAGAGACCCACAGACTCACACAGAGACCCATAGACTCACAAAGCGACCCATAGACTCACACAGAGATCCACAGACTCACACATAGACCCATAGACTCACACAGAGACCCATAAACTCACACAGAGACCCATAGACTCACACAGAGACACATAGACTCACACAGAGACCCATAGACTCACACAGAGACCCACAGACTCACACAGAGACACATAGACTCACACAGAGACCCATAGACTCACACAGAGACCCATAGACTCACACAGAGACACATAGACTCACACAGAGACGCATAGACTCACACAGAGACCCATAGACTCACACAGAGACCCACAGACTCACACAGAGACCCACAGACTCACACAGAGACCCATAGACTCACAGAGACCCACAGACTCACACAGAGACCCATAGACTCACACAGAGACCCACAGACTCACACAGAAACCCACAGACTCGCACAGAGATCCACAGACTCACACATAGACTCACACAGAGACCCATAAACTCACACAGAGACCCATAGACTCACACAGAGACCCATAGACTTACACAGCGACCCACAGACTCACACAGAGACCCATAGACTCACACAGAGACCCACAGACTCACACAGAGACCCATAGACTCACACAGAGACCCATAGACTCACACAGAGACCCACAGACTCGCACAGAGACCCACAGACTCGCACAGAGACCCATAGACTCACACAGCAGAGACTCATAGACTCACAGCAGAGTCCCACAGACTCACACAGAGACCCATAGACTCACACAGAGACCCATAGACTCACATAGAGACCCACAGACTCACACAGACACCCACAGACTCACAAAGCGACCCATAGACTCACACAGAGATCCACAGACTCACACATAGACCCATAGACTCACACAGAGACCCATAAACTCACACAGAGACCCATAGACTCACACAGAGACACATAGACTCACACAGAGACCCATAGACTCACACAGAGACCCACAGACTCACACAGAGACACATAGACTCACACAGAGACCCATAGACTCACACAGAGACCCATAGACTCACACAGAGACACATAGACTCACACAGAGACGCATAGACTCACACAGAGACCCATAGACTCACACAGAGACCCACAGACCCACACAGAGACCCACAGACTCACACAGAGACCCATAGACTCACAGAGACCCACAGACTCACACAGAGACCCATAGACTCACACAGAGACCCACAGACTCACACAGAAACCCACAGACTCGCACAGAGATCCACAGACTCACACATAGACTCACACAGAGACCCATAAACTCACACAGAGACCCATAGACTCACACAGAGACCCATAGACTTACACAGCGACCCACAGACTCACACAGAGACCCATAGACTCACACAGAGACCCACAGACTCACACAGAGACCCATAGACTCACACAGAGACCCATAGACTCACACAGAGACCCACAGACTCGCACAGAGACCCACAGACTCGCACAGAGACCCATAGACTCACACAGCAGAGACTCATAGACTCACAGCAGAGTCCCACAGACTCACACAGAGACCCATAGACTCACACAGAGACCCATAGACTCACATAGAGACCCACAGACTCACACAGACACCCACAGACTCACACAGAGACCCACAGACTCGCACAGAAATCCACAGACTCTCACATAGACCCATAGACTCACACAGAGACCCATAAACTCACACAGAGACCCATAGACTCACACAGAGACCCATAGACTTACATAGAGACCCACAGACTCACACAGAGACCCATAGACTCACACAGAGACCCACAGACTCACACAGAGACCCATAGACTCACACAGAGACCCATAGACTCACACAGAGACCCATAGACTCACCCAGAGACCCATCGACTCACACAGAGACCCACAGACTCACACAGAGACCCATAGACTCACAAAGCGACCCATAGACTCACACAGAGATCCACAGACTCACACATAGACCCATAGACTCACACAGAGACCCATAAACTCACACAGAGACCCATAGACTCACACAGAGACACATAGACTCACACAGAGACCCATAGACTCACACAGAGACCCATAGACTCACACAGAGACCCATAGA
Organism: Petromyzon marinus; assembly: GCF_048934315.1. Lineage (NCBI taxonomy): Eukaryota > Metazoa > Chordata > Hyperoartia > Petromyzontiformes > Petromyzontidae > Petromyzon > Petromyzon marinus. The sequence goes on from NW_027422683.1 coordinate 289,496, forward strand.
TTCATGCAGAGACACATAGACTCACACAGAGACCCACAGACTCACACAGAGACCCATAGACTCACACAGAGACCCACAGACTCACACAGAGACCCATAGACTCACACAGAGACACATAGACTCACACAGAGACCCATAGACTCACACAGAGACACATAGACTCACACAGAGACCCATAGACTCACACAGAGACCCACAGACTCACACAGAGACCCATAGACTCACACAGAGACCCACAGACTCACACAGAGACCCACAGACTCGCACAGAGATCCACAGACTCACACAGAGACCCATAGACTAACACAGAGACCCATAAACTCACACAGAGACCCATAGATTCACACAGAGACCCATAGACTCACACAGAGACACATAGACTCAAACAGAGACCCATAGACTCACAGAGACCCACAGACTCACACAGAGACCCATAGACTCACACAGAGACCCACAGACTCACACAGAGACCCAAAGACTCGCACAGAGATCCACAGACTCACACATAGACTCACACAGAGACCCACAGACTCACATAGAGACCCACAGACTCACACAGAGACCCACAGACTCACACAGAGACCCACAGACTCGCACAGAAATCCACAGACTCACACATAGACCCATAGACTGACACAGAGACCCATAAACTCACACAGAGACCCATAGACTCACACAGAGACCCAAAGACTTACACAGAGACCCACAGACTCACACAGAGACCCATAGACTAACACAGAGACCCACAGACTCACACAGCGACCCATAGACTCACACAGAGACCCATAGACTCACACAGAGACCCATCGACTCACACAGAGACCCACAGACTCACACAGCGACCCATAGACTCACAAAGCGACCCATAGACTCACACAGAGATCCACAGACTCACACATAGACCCATAGATTCACACAAAGACCCATAAACTCACACAGAGACCCATAGACTCACACAGAGACACATAGACTCACACAGAGACCCATAGACTCACACAGAGACCCATAGACTCACACAGAGACCCATAGATTCACGCAGAGACACATAGACTCACACAGAGACCCAGAGACTCACACAGAGACCCATAGACTCACACAGAGACCCACAGACTCACACAGAGACCCATAGACTCACACAGAGACACATAGACTCACACAGAGACCCATAGACTCACACAGAGACACATAGACTCACACAGAGACCCATAGACTCACACAGAGACCCACAGACTCACACAGAGACCCATAGACTCACACAGAGACCCACAGACTCACACAGAGACCCACAGACTCGCACAGAGATCCACAGACTCACACAGATACCCATAGACTAACACAGAGACCCATAAACTCACACAGAGACCCATAGATTCACACAGAGACCCATAGACTCCCACAGAGACCCATAGACTCACACAGAGACACATAGACTCACACAGAGACCCATAGACTCACACAGAGACACATAGACTCACACAGAGACCCATAGACTCACACAGAGACACAGACTCACACAGAGACCCATAGACTCACACAGAGACACATAGACTCACACAGAGACCCATAGACTCACACAGAGACCCACAGACTCACACGGAGACCCACAGACTCACACAGAGACCCACAGACTCACGCAGACACCCACAGACTCGCACAGAGATCCACAGACTCACACATAAACTCACACAGAGACCCATAGACTCACACAGAGACCCATAGACTTACACAGTGACCCACAGACTCACACAGAGACCCATAGACTCACACAGAGACCCACAGACTCACACAGAGACCCATAGACTCACACAGAGACCCATAGACTCACACAGAGACCCACAGACTCGCACAGAGACCCACAGACTCGCACAGAGACCCATAAACTCACACAGCAGAGACCCATAGACTCACAGCAGAGTCCCACAGACTCACACAGAGACACATAGACTCACACAGAGACCCATAGACTCACACAGAGACCCATAGACTCACACAGAGACCCATAGACTCACACAGAGACACATAGACTCACACAGAGACTCATAGACTCACACAGAGACACATAGACTCACACAGAGACCCATAGACTCACATAGAGACCCACAGACTCACACAGAGACCCACAGACTCACACAGAGACCCACAGACTCGCACAGAAATCCACAGACTCACACATAGACCCATAGACTCACACAGAGACCCATAAACTCACACAGAGACCCATAGACTCACACAGAGACCCATAGACTTACACAGAGACCCACAGACTCACACAGAGACCCATAGACTCACACAGAGACCCACAGACTCACACAGAGACCCATAGACTCACACAGAGACCCATAGACTCACACAGAGACCCATCGACTCACACAGAGTCGACACAGACTCACACAGAGACCCATAGACTCACAAAGCGACCCATAGACTCACACAGAGATCCACAGACTCACACATAGACCCATAGACTCACACAGAGACCCATAAACTCACACAGAGACCCATAGACTCACACAGAGACCCATAGACTCACACAGAGACCCATTGACTCACACAGAGACCCATAGACTCGCACAGAGATCCACAGACTCACACATAGACCCATAGACTAACACAGAGACCCATAAACTCACACAGAGACCCATATACTCACACAGAGACACATAGACTCAAACAGAGACCCATAGACTCACAGAGACCCACAGACTCACACAGAGACCCATAGACTCACAGAGAGACCCACAGACTCACACAGAAACCCACAGACTCGCACAGAGATCCATAGACTCACACATAGACTCACACAGAGACCCATAAACTCACACAGAGACCCATAGACTCACACAGAGACCCATAGACTTACACAGCGACCCACAGACTCACACAGAGACCCATAGACTCACACAGAGACCCACAGACTCACACAGAGACCCATAGACTCACACAGAGACCCATAGACTCACACAGAGACCCACAGACTCGCACAGAGACCCACAGACTCGCACAGAGACCCATAGACTCACACAGCAGAGACCCATAGACTCACAGCAGAGTCCCACAGACTCACACAGAGACCCATAGACTCACACAGAGACCCATAGACTCACATAGAGACCCACAGACTCACACAGAGACCCACAGACTCACACAGAGACCCACAGATTAGCACAGAAATCCACAGACTCACACATAGACCCATAGACTCACACAGAGACCCATAAACTCACACAGAGACCCATAGACTCACACAGAGACCCATAGACTTACACAGAGACCCACAGACTCACACAGAGACCCATAGACTCACACAGAGACCCACAGACTCACACAGAGACCCATAGACTCACACAGAGACCCATAGACTCACACAGAGACCCATAGACTAACACAGAGACCCATCGACTCACACAGAGACCCACAGACTCACACAGAGACCCATAGACTCACAAAGCGACCCATAGACTCACACAGAGATCCACAGACTCACACATAGACCCATAGACTCACACAGAGACCCATAAACTCACACAGAGACCCATAGACTCACACAGAGACACATAGACTCACACAGAGACCCATAGACTCACACAGAGACCCACAGACTCACACAGAGACACATAGACTCACACAGAGACCCATAGACTCACACAGAGACCCATAGACTCACACAGAGACACATAGACTCACACAGAGACGCATAGACTCACACAGAGACCCATAGACTCACACAGAGACCCACAGACTCACACAGAGACCCACAGACTCACACAGAGACCCATAGACTCACAGAGACCCACAGACTCACACAGAGACCCATAGACTCACACAGAGACCCACAGACTCACACAGAAACCCACAGACTCGCACAGAGATCCACAGACTCACACATAGACTCACACAGAGACCCATAAACTCACACAGAGACCCATAGACTCACACAGAGACCCATAGACTTACACAGCGACCCACAGACTCACACAGAGACCCATAGACTCACACAGAGACCCACAGACTCACACAGAGACCCATAGACTCACACAGAGACCCATAGACTCACACAGAGACCCACAGACTCGCACAGAGACCCACAGACTCGCACAGAGACCCACAGACTCACACAGCAGAGACTCATAGACTCACAGCAGAGTCCCACAGACTCACACAGAGACCCATTGACTCACACAGAGACCCATAGACTCACACAGAGACCCACAGACTCACACATAGACCCATAGACTCACACAGAGACCCATAAACTCACACAGAGACCCATAGACTCACACAGAGACACATAGACTCACACAGAGACCCATAGACTCACACAGAGACCCATAGACTCACACAGAGACCCATAGATTCACGCAGAGACACATAGACTCACACAGAGACCCACAGACTCACACAGAGACCCATAGACTCACACAGAGACCCACAGACTCACACAGAGACCCATAGACTCACACAGAGACACATAGACTCACACAGAGACCCATAGACTCACACAGAGACCCATAGACTCACACAGAGACCCACAGACTCACACAGAGACCCATAGACTCACACAGAGACCCACAGACTCACACAGAGACCCACAGACTCGCACAGAGATCCACAGACTCACACAGAGACCCATAGACTAACACAGAGACCCATAAACTCACACAGAGACCCATAGATTCACACAGAGACCCATAGACTCACACAGAGACCCATAGACTCACACAGAGACACATAGACTCACACAGAGACCCATAGACTCACACAGAGACACATAGACTCACACAGAGACCCATAGACTCACACAGAGACACATAGACTCACACAGAGACTCATAGACTCACACAGAGACACATAGACTCACACAGAGACCCATAGACTCACACAGAGACCCATAGACTCACACAGAGACCCACAGACTCGCACAGAGACCCACAGACTCGCACAGAGACCCATAGACTCACACAGCAGAGACCCATAGACTCACAGCAGAGGCCCACAGACTCACACAGAGACCCATAGACTCACACAGAGACCCATAGACTCACATAGAGACCCACAGACTCACACAGAGACCCACAGATTAGCACAGAAATCCACAGACTCACACATAGACCCATAGACTCACACAGAGACCCATAAACTCACACAGAGACCCATAGACTCACACAGAGACCCATAGACTTACACAGAGACCCACAGACTCACACAGAGACCCATAGACTCACACAGAGACCCACAGACTCACACAGAGACCCATAGACTCACACAGAGACCCATAGACTCACACAGAGACCCATAGACTAACACAGAGACCCATCGACTCACACAGAGACCCACAGACTCACACAGAGACCCATAGACTCACAAAGCGACCCATAGACTCACACAGAGATCCACAGACTCACACATAGACCCATAGACTCACACAGAGACCCATAAACTCACACAGAGACCCATAGACTCACACAGAGACACATAGACTCACACAGAGACCCATAGACTCACACAGAGACCCACAGACTCACACAGAGACACATAGACTCACACAGAGACCCATAGACTCACACAGAGACCCATAGACTCACACAGAGACACATAGACTCACACAGAGACGCATAGACTCACACAGAGACCCATAGACTCACACAGAGACCCACAGACTCACACAGAGACCCACAGACTCACACAGAGACCCATAGACTCACAGAGACCCACAGACTCACACAGAGACCCATAGACTCACACAGAGACCCACAGACTCACACAGAAACCCACAGACTCGCACAGAGATCCACAGACTCACACATAGACTCACACAGAGACCCATAAACTCACACAGAGACCCATAGACTCACACAGAGACCCATAGACTTACACAGCGACCCACAGACTCACACAGAGACCCATAGACTCACACAGAGACCCACAGACTCACACAGAGACCCATAGACTCACACAGAGACCCATAGACTCACACAGAGACCCACAGACTCGCACAGAGACCCACAGACTCGCACAGAGACCCATAGACTCACACAGCAGAGACTCATAGACTCACAGCAGAGTCCCACAGACTCACACAGAGACCCATAGACTCACACAGAGACCCATAGACTCACATAGAGACCCACAGACTCACACAGACACCCACAGACTCACAAAGCGACCCATAGACTCACACAGAGATCCACAGACTCACACATAGACCCATAGACTCACACAGAGACCCATAAACTCACACAGAGACCCATAGACTCACACAGAGACACATAGACTCACACAGAGACCCATAGACTCACACAGAGACCCACAGACTCACACAGAGACACATAGACTCACACAGAGACCCATAGACTCACACAGAGACCCATAGACTCACACAGAGACACATAGACTCACACAGAGACGCATAGACTCACACAGAGACCCATAGACTCACACAGAGACCCACAGACCCACACAGAGACCCACAGACTCACACAGAGACCCATAGACTCACAGAGACCCACAGACTCACACAGAGACCCATAGACTCACACAGAGACCCACAGACTCACACAGAAACCCACAGACTCGCACAGAGATCCACAGACTCACACATAGACTCACACAGAGACCCATAAACTCACACAGAGACCCATAGACTCACACAGAGACCCATAGACTTACACAGCGACCCACAGACTCACACAGAGACCCATAGACTCACACAGAGACCCACAGACTCACACAGAGACCCATAGACTCACACAGAGACCCATAGACTCACACAGAGACCCACAGACTCGCACAGAGACCCACAGACTCGCACAGAGACCCATAGACTCACACAGCAGAGACTCATAGACTCACAGCAGAGTCCCACAGACTCACACAGAGACCCATAGACTCACACAGAGACCCATAGACTCACATAGAGACCCACAGACTCACACAGACACCCACAGACTCACACAGAGACCCACAGACTCGCACAGAAATCCACAGACTCTCACATAGACCCATAGACTCACACAGAGACCCATAAACTCACACAGAGACCCATAGACTCACACAGAGACCCATAGACTTACATAGAGACCCACAGACTCACACAGAGACCCATAGACTCACACAGAGACCCACAGACTCACACAGAGACCCATAGACTCACACAGAGACCCATAGACTCACACAGAGACCCATAGACTCACCCAGAGACCCATCGACTCACACAGAGACCCACAGACTCACACAGAGACCCATAGACTCACAAAGCGACCCATAGACTCACACAGAGATCCACAGACTCACACATAGACCCATAGACTCACACAGAGACCCATAAACTCACACAGAGACCCATAGACTCACACAGAGACACATAGACTCACACAGAGACCCATAGACTCACACAGAGACCCATAGACTCACACAGAGACCCATAGATTCATGCAGAGACACATAGACTCACACAGAGACCCACAGACTCACACAGAGACCCATAGACTCACACAGAGACCCACAGACTCACACAGAGACCCATAGACTCACACAGAGACACATAGACTCACACAGAGACCCATAGACTCACACAGAGACACATAGACTCACACAGAGACCCATAGACTCACACAGAGACCCACAGACTCACACAGAGACCCATAGACTCACACAGAGACCCACAGACTCACACAGAGACCCACAGACTCGCACAGAGATCCACAGACTCACACAGAGACCCATAGACTAACACAGAGACCCATAAACTCACACAGAGACCCATAGATTCACACAGAGACCCATAGACTCACACAGAGACCCATAGACTCACACAGAGACACATAGACTCACACAGAGACCCATAGACTCACACAGAGACACATAGACTCACACAGAGACCCATAGACTCACACAGAGACACATAGACTCACACAGAGACTCATAGACTCACACAGAGACACATAGACTCACACAGAGACCCATAGACTCACATAGAGACCCACAGACTCACACAGAGACCCACAGACTCACACAGAGACCCACAGACTCGCACAGAAATCCACAGACTCACACATAGACCCATAGACTCACACAGAGACCCATAAACTCACACAGAGACCCATAGACTCACACAGAGACCCATAGACTTACACAGAGACCCACAGACTCACACAGAGACCCATAGACTCACACAGAGACCCACAGACTCACACAGAGACCCATAGACTCACACAGAGACCCATAGACTCACACAGAGACGCATAGACTCACACAGAGACCCATCGACTCACACAGAGAACCACAGACTCACACAGAGACCCATAGACTCACAAAGCGACCCATAGACTCACACAGAGATCCACAGACTCACACATAGACCCATAGACTCACACAGAGACCCATAAACTCACACAGAGACCCATAGACTCACACAGAGACCCATAGACTCACACAGAGACCCATTGACTCACACAGAGACCCATAGACTCGCACAGAGATCCACAGACTCACACATAGACCCATAGACTAACACAGAGACCCATAAACTCACACAGAGACCCATATACTCACACAGAGACACATAGACTCAAACAGAGACCCATAGACTCACAGAGACCCACAGACTCACACAGAGACCCATAGACTCACACAGAGACCCACAGACTCACACAGAAACCCACAGACTCGCACAGAGATCCACAGACTCACACATAGACTCACACAGAGACCCATAAACTCACACAGAGACCCATAGACTCACACAGAGACCCATAGACTTACACAGTGACCCACAGACTCACACAGAGACCCATAGACTCACACAGAGACCCACAGACTCACACAGAGACCCATAGACTCACACAGAGACCCATAGACTCACACAGAGACCCACAGACTCGCACAGAGACCCACAGACTCGCACAGAGACCCATAGACTCACACAGCAGAGACCCATAGACTCACAGCAGAGTCCCACAGACTCACACAGAGACCCATAGACTCACACAGAGACCCATAGACTCACATAGAGACCCACAGACTCACACAGAGACCCACAGACTCACACAGAGACCCACAGACTCGCACAGAAATCCACAGACTCACACATAGACCCATAGACTCACACAGAGGCCCATAAACTCACACAGAGACCCATAGACTCACACAGAGACCCATAGACTTACACAGAGACCCACAGACTCACACAGAGACCCATAGACTCACACAGAGACCCACAGACTCACACAGAGCCCCATGGACTCACACAGAGACCCATAGACTCACACAGAGACCCATAGACTCACACAGAGACCCACAGACTCACACAGAGACCCATAGACTCACAAAGCGACCCATAGACTCACACAGAGATCCACAGACTCACACATAGACCCATAGACTCACACAGAGACCCATAAACTCACACAGAGACCCATAGACTCACACAGAGACACATAGACTCACACAGAGACCCATAGACTCACACAGAGACCCATAGACTCACACAGAGACCCATAGATTCACGCAGAGACACATAGACTCACACAGAGACCCACAGACTCACACAGAGACCCATAGACTCACACAGAGACCCACAGACTCACACAGAGACCCAAAGACTCACACAGAGACACATAGACTCACACAGAGACCCATAGACTCACACAGAGACACATAGACTCACACAGAGACCCATAGACTCACACAGAGACCCACAGACTCACACAGAGACCCATATACTCACACAGAGACCCACAGACTCACACAGAGACCCACAGACTCGCACAGAGATCCACAGACTCACACAGAGACCCATAGACTAACACAGAGACCCATAAACTCACACAGAGACCCATAGATTCACACAGAGACCCATAGACTCACACAGAGACCCATAGACTCACACAGAGACACATAGACTCACACAGAGACCCATAGACTCACACAGAGACACATAGACTCACACAGAGACCCATAGACTCACACAGAGACACATAGACTCACACAGAGACCCATAGACTCACACAGAGACACATAGACTCACACAGAGACCCATAGTCTCACACAGAGACCCACAGACTCACACAGAGACCCACAGACTCACACAGAGACCCACAGACTCACACAGAGACCCACAGACTCACACAGACACCCACAGACTCGCACAGAGACCCATAGACTCACACAGCAGAGACGCATAGACTCACAGCAGAGTCCCACAGACTCACACAGAGACCCATAGACTCACACAGAGACCCATAGACTCACATAGAGACCCACAGACTCACACAGAGACCCACAGACTCACACAGAGACCCACAGACTCGCACAGAAATCCACAGACTCACACATAGACCCATAGACTCACACAGAGACCCATAAACTCACACAGAGACCCATAGACTCACACAGAGACCCATAGACTCACACAGAGACCCATAGATTCACGCAGAGACACATAGACTCACACAGAGACCCACAGACTCACACAGAGACCCAAAGACTCACACAGAGACCCACAGACTCACACAGAGACCCATAGACTCACACAGAGACACATAGACTCACACAGAGACCCATAGACTCACACAGAGACACATAGACTCACACAGAGACTCATAGACTCACACAGAGACACATAGACTCACACAGAGACCCATAGACTCACATAGAGACCCACAGACTCACACAGAGACCCACAGACTCACACAGAGACCCACAGACTCGCACAGAAATCCACAGACTCACACATAGACCCATAGACTCACACAGAGACCCATAAACTCACACAGAGACCCATAGACTCACACAGAGACCCACAGACTCGCACAGAGACCCACAGACTCGCACAGAGACCCATCGACTCACACAGAGAACCACAGACTCACACAGAGACCCATAGACTCACACAGAGACCCACAGACTCACACAGAGACCCATAGACTCACACAGAGACACATAGACTCACATAGAGACCCATAGACTCACACAGAGACACATAGACTCACACAGAGACCCATAGACTCACACAGAGACCCATAGACTCACACAGAGACCCACAGACTCACGCAGTGACCCATACACTCACACAGAGACCCACAGACTCACACAGAGACCCACAGACTCACACAGAGACCCACAGACTCGCACAGAGATCCACAGACTCACACAGAGGCCCATAGACTCACACAGAGACCTATAGACTCACACAGAGACCCCTAGACTCACACAGAGACCCATAGACTCACACAGAGACCCATAGAGTCACACAGAGACACATAGACTCACACAGAGACCCCATAGACTCACACAGAGACCAAAAGACTCACTCAGAGACCCATAGACTCACGCAGAGACCCATAGACTCACATAGAGACCCATAGACTCACTCAGAGACCCATAGACTCACACAGAGACCCTTAGACTCACACAGAGACCCTTAGACTCACACAGAGACCCACAGACTCACACAGAGACACATAGACTCACACAGAGACCCATAGACTCACACAGAGACCCACAGACTCACACAGAGACCCATAGACTCACACAGAGACCCACAGACTCACACAGAGACCCACAGACTCGCACAGAGATCCACAGACTCACACATAGACCCATAGACTCACACAGAGACCCATAAAGTCACACAAAGACCCATAGACTCACACAGAGACCGATAGACTTACACAGAGACCCACAGACTCACACAGAGACCCATAGACTCACACAGAGACCCACAGACTCACACAGAGACCCATCGACTCACACAGAGACCCATAGACTCACACAGAGACCCACAGACTCACACAGAGACCCATAGACTCACAAAGCGACCCATAGACTCACACAGAGATCCACAGACTCACACATAGACCCATAGACTCACACAGAGACCCATAAACTCACACAGAGACCCATAGACTCACACAGAGACCCATAGACTCACACAGAGACCCATAGACTCACACAGAGACCCATAGACTCACACAGACCCATAGATTCACGCAGAGACACATAGACTCACACAGAGACCCATAGACTCACGCAGAGACCCATAGACTCACACAGAGACCCACAGACTCGCACAGAGACCCACAGACTCGCACAGAGACCCATAGACTCACACAGCAGAGACCCATAGACTCACAGCAGAGACCCATAGACTCACACAGAGACCCACAGATTCACACAGAGACACATAGACTCACACAGAGACCCATAGACTCACACAGAGGCCCATAGACTCACACAGAGACACATAGACTCGCACAGAGACCCACAGACTCGCACAGAGACCCATAGACTCACACAGCAGAGACCCATAGACTCACGCAGAGACCCATAGACTCACACAGAGACCCACAGACTCGCACAGAGACCCACAGACTCGCACAGAGACCCATCGACTCACACAGAGAACCACAGACTCACACAGAGACCCATAGACTCACAAAGCGACCCATAGACTCACACAGAGATCCACAGACTCACACATAGACCCATAGACTCACACAGAGACCCATAAACTCACACAGAGACCCATAGACTCACACAGAGACCCATAGACTCACACAGAGACCCATTGACTCACACAGAGACCCATAGACTCGCACAGAGATCCACAGACTCACACATAGACCCATAGACTAACACAGAGACCCATAAACTCACACAGAGACCCATATACTCACACAGAGACACATAGACTCAAACAGAGACCCATAGACTCACAGAGACCCACAGACTCACACAGAGACCCATAGACTCACACAGAGACCCACAGACTCACACAGAAACCCACAGACTCGCACAGAGATCCACAGACTCACACATAGACTCACACAGAGACCCATAAACTCACACAGAGACCCATAGACTCACACAGAGACCCATAGACTTACACAGCGACCCACAGACTCACACAGAGACCCATAGACTCACACAGAGACCCACAGACTCACACAGAGACCCATAGACTCACACAGAGACCCATAGACTCACACAGAGACCCACAGACTCGCACAGAGACCCACAGACTCGCACAGAGACCCATAGACTCACACAGCAGAGACCCATAGACTCACAGCAGAGTCCCACAGACTCACACAGAGACCCATAGACTCAAACAGAGACCCATAGACTCACAGAGACCCACAGACTCACACAGAGACCCATAGACTCACACAGAGACCCACAGACTCACACAGAAACCCACAGACTCGCACAGAGATCCACAGACTCACACATAGTCTCACACAGAGACCCATAAACTCACACAGAGACCCATAGACTCACACAGAGACCCATAGACTTACACAGCGACCCACAGACTCACACAGAGACCCATAGACTCACACAGAGACCCACAGACTCACACAGAGACCCATAGACTCACACAGAGACCCATAGACTCACACAGAGACCCACAGACTCGCACAGAGACCCACAGACTCGCACAGAGACCCATAGACTCACACAGCAGAGACCCATAGACTCACAGCAGAGTCCCACAGACTCACACAGAGACCCATAGACTCACACAGAGACCCATAGACTCACATAGAGACCCACAGACTCACACAGAGACCCACAGACTCAGACAGAGACCCACAGACTCGCACAGAAATCCACAGACTCACACATAGACCCATAGACTCACACAGAGGCCCATAAACTCACACAGAGACCCATAGACTCACACAGAGACCCATAGACTTACACAGAGACCCATAGACTCACACAGAGACCCATAGACTCACACAGAGACCCACAGACTCACACAGAGACCCATAGACTCACACAGAGACGCATAGACTCACACAGAGACCCATCGACTCACACAGAGAACCACAGACTCACACAGAGACCATAGACTCACAAAGCGACCCATAGACTCACACAGAGATCCACAGACTCACACATAGACCCATAGACTCACACAGAGACCCATAAACTCACACAGAGACCCATAGACTCACACAGAGACCCATAGACTCACACAGAGACCCATTGACTCACACAGAGACCCATAGACTCGCACAGAGATCCACAGACTCACACATAGACCCATAGACTAACACAGAGACCCATAAACTCACACAGAGCCCATATACTCACACAGAGACACATAGACTCAAACAGAGACCCATAGACTCACAGAGACCCACAGACTCACACAGAGACCCATAGACTCACACAGAGACCCACAGACTCACACAGAAACCCACAGACTCGCACAGAGATCCACAGACTCACACATAGACTCACACAGAGACCCATAAACTCACACAGAGACCCATAGACTCACACAGAGACCCATAGACTTACACAGCGACCCACAGACTCACACAGAGACCCATAGACTCACACAGAGACCCACAGACTCACACAGAGACCCATAGACTCACACAGAGACCCATAGACTCACACAGAGACCCACAGACTCGCACAGAGACCCACAGACTCGCACAGAGACCCATAGACTCACACAGCAGAGACCCATAGACTCACAGCAGAGTCCCACAGACTCACACAGAGACCCACAGACTCACACAGAGACCCAAAGACTCACACATAGACCCACAGACTCACACAGAGACCCATAGACTCACACAGAGACACATAGACTCACACAGAGACCCATAGACTCACACAGAGACACATAGACTCACACAGAGACCCATAGACTCACACAGAGACCCACAGACTCACACAGAGACCCATAGACTCACACAGAGACCCACAGACTCACACAGAGACCCACAGACTCGCACAGAGATCCACAGACTCACACAGAGACCCATAGACTAACACAGAGACCCATAAACTCACACAGAGACCCATAGATTCACACAGAGACCCATAGACTCACACAGAGACCCATAGACTCACACAGAGACACATAGAATCACACAGAGACCCATAGACCCACACATAGACCCATAGACTAACACAGAGACCCATAAACTCACACAGAGACCCATATACTCACACAGAGACACATAGACTCAAACAGAGACCCATAGACTCACAGAGACCCACAGACTCACACAGAGACCCATAGACTCACACAGAGACCCACAGACTCACACAGAAACCCACAGACTCGCACAGAGATCCACAGACTCACATATAGACTCACACAGAGACCCATAAACTCACACAGAGACCCATAGACTCACACAGAGACCCATAGACTTACACAGCGACCCACAGACTCACACAGAGACCCATAGACTCACACAGAGACCCACAGACTCACACAGAGACCCATAGACTTACACAGCGACCCACAGACTCACACAGAGACCCATAGACTCACACAGAGACCCACAGACTCACACAGAGACCCATAGACTCACACAGAGACCCATAGACTCACACAGAGACCCACAGACTCGCACAGAGACCCACAGACTCGCACAGAGACCCATAGACTCACACAGCAGAGACCCATAGACTCACAGCAGAGTCCCACAGACTCACACAGAGACCCACAGACTCACACAGAGACCCAAAGACTCACACAGAGACCCACAGACTCACACAGAGACCCATAGACTCACACAGAGACACATAGACTCACACAGAGACCCATAGACTCACACAGAGACACATAGACTCACACAGAGACCCATAGACTCACACAGAGACCCACAGACTCACACAGAGACCCATAGACTCACACAGAGACCCACAGACTCACACAGAGACCCACAGACTCGCACAGAGATCCACAGACTCACACAGAGACCCATAGACTAACACAGAGACCCATAAACTCACACAGAGAACCATAGATTCACACAGAGACCCATAGACTCACACAGAGACCCATAGACTCACACAGAGACACATAGACTCACACAGAGACCCATAGACCCACACAGAGACCCATAGACTCACACAGAGACCCATAGACTCACACAGAGACCCACAGACTTACACAGAAACCCATAGACTCGCATAGAGATCCACAGACTCACACATAGACCCATAGACTAACACAGAGACCCATAAACTCACACAGAGACCCATAGACTCACACAGAGACACATAGCCTCACACAGAGACCCATAGACTCACACAGAGACCCACAGACTCACACAGAGACCCATAGACTCACACAGAGACCCACAGACTCACACAGAGACCCACAGACTCGCACAGAGATCCACAGACTCACACATAGACCCATAGACTCACACAGAGACCCATAAAGTCACACAGAGACCCATAGACTCACACAGAGACCGATAGACTTACACAGAGACCCACAGACTCACACAGAGACCCATAGACTCACACAGAGACCCACAGACTCACACAGAGACCCATCGACTCACACAGAGACCCATAGACTCACACAGAGACCCACAGACTCACACAGAGACCCATAGACTCACAAAGCGACCCATAGACTCACACAGAGATCCACAGACTCACACATAGACCCATAGACTCACACAGAGACCCATAAACTCACACAGAGACCCATAGACTCACACAGAGACCCATAGACTCACACAGAGACCCATAGACTCACACAGAGACCCATAGACTCACACAGACCCATAGATTCACGCAGAGACACATAGACTCACACAGAGACCCATAGACTCACGCAGAGACCCATAGACTCACACAGAGACCCACAGACTCGCACAGAGACCCACAGACTCGCACAGAGACCCATAGACTCACACAGCAGAGACCCATAGACTCACAGCAGAGACCCATAGACTCACGCAGAGACCCACAGATTCACACAGAGACACATAGACTCACACAGAGACCCATAGACTCACACAGAGACCCATAGACTCACACAGAGACACATAGACTCGCACAGAGACCCACAGACTCGCACAGAGACCCATAGACTCACACAGCAGAGACCCATAGACTCACGCAGAGACCCATAGACTCACACAGAGACCCACAGACTCGCACAGAGACCCACAGACTCGCACAGAGACCCATCGACTCACACAGAGAACCACAGACTCACACAGAGACCCATAGACTCACAAAGCGACCCATAGACTCACACAGAGATCCACAGACTCACACATAGACCCATAGACTCACACAGAGACCCATAATCTCACACAGAGACCCATAGACTCACACAGAGGCCCATAGACTCACACAGAGACCCATTGACTCACACAGAGACCCATAGACTCGCACAGAGATCCACAGACTCACACATAGACCCATAGACTAACACAGAGACCCATAAACTCACACAGAGACCCATATACTCACACAGAGACACATAGACTCAAACAGAGACCCATAGACTCACAGAGACCCACAGACTCACACAGAGACCCATAGACTCACACAGAGACCCACAGACTCACACAGAAACCCACAGACTCGCACAGAGATCCACAGACTCACACATAGACTCACACAGAGACCCATAAACTCACACAGAGACCCATAGACTCACACAGAGACCCATAGACTTACACAGCGACCCACAGACTCACACAGAGCCCCATAGACTCACACAGAGACCCACAGACTCACACAGAGACCCATAGACTCACACAGAGACCCATAGACTCACACAGAGACCCACAGACTCGCACAGAGACCCACAGACTCGCACAGAGACCCATAGACTCACACAGCAGAGACCCATAGACTCACAGCAGAGTCCCACAGACTCACACAGAGACCCATAGACTCAAACAGAGACCCATAGACTCACAGAGACCCACAGACTCACACAGAGCCCCATAGACTCACACAGAGACCCACAGACTCACACAGAAACCCACAGACTCGCACAGAGATCCACAGACTCACACATAGACTCACACAGAGACCCATAAACTCACACAGAGACCCATAGACTCACACAGAGACCCATAGACTTACACAGCGACCCACAGACTCACACAGAGACCCATAGACTCACACAGAGACCCACAGACTCACACAGAGACCCATAGACTCACACAGAGACCCATAGACTCACACAGAGACCCACAGACTCGCACAGAGACCCACAGACTCGCACAGAGACCCATAGACTCACACAGCAGAGACCCATAGACTCACAGCAGAGTCCCACAGACTCACACAGAGACCCATAGACTCACACAGAGACCCATAGACTCACATAGAGACCCACAGACTCACACAGAGACCCACAGACTCACACAGAGACCCACAGACTCGCACAGAAAT
This sequence comes from Petromyzon marinus, assembly GCF_048934315.1. Classification (NCBI taxonomy): domain Eukaryota; kingdom Metazoa; phylum Chordata; class Hyperoartia; order Petromyzontiformes; family Petromyzontidae; genus Petromyzon; species Petromyzon marinus. Next base: position 307,685 of record NW_027422683.1, read on the forward strand.
CCACAGACTCACACATAGACCCATAGACTCACACAGAGGCCCATAAACTCACACAGAGACCCATAGACTCACACAGAGACCCATAGACTTACACAGAGACCCATAGACTCACACAGAGACCCACAGACTCACACAGAGACCCATAGACTCACACAGAGACCCATAGACTCACACAGAGACGCATAGACTCACACAGAGACCCATCGACTCACACAGAGAACCACAGACTCACACAGACACCATAGACTCACAAAGCGACCCATAGACTCACACAGAGATCCACAGACTCACACATAGACCCATAGACTCACACAGAGACCCATAAACTCACACAGAGACCCATAGACTCACACAGAGACCCATAGACTCACACAGAGACCCATTGACTCACACAGAGACCCATAGACTCGCACAGAGATCCACAGACTCACACATAGACCCATAGACTAACACAGAGACCCATAAACTCACACAGAGACCCATATACTCACACAGAGACACATAGACTCAAACAGAGACCCATAGACTCATAGAGACCCACAGACTCACACAGAGACCCATAGACTCACACAGAGACCCACAGACTCACACAGAAACCCACAGACTCGCACAGAGACCCACAGACTCACACAGAGACCCATAGACTCACACAGAGACCCATAAACTCACACAGAGACCCATAGACTCACATAGAGACCCATAGACTTACACAGCGACCCACAGACTCACACAGAGACCCATAGACTCACACAGAGACCCACAGACTCACACAGAGACCCATAGACTCACACAGAGACCCATAGACTCACACAGAGACCCACAGACTCGCACAGAGACCCACAGACTCACACATAGACTCACACAGAGACCCATAAACTCACACAGAGACCCATAGACTCACACAGAGACCCATAGACTTACACAGCGACCCACAGACTCACACAGAGACCCATAGACTCACACAGAGACCCACAGACTCACACAGAGACCCATAGACTCACACAGAGACCCATAGACTCACACAGAGACCCACAGACTCGCACAGAGACCCACAGACTCGCACAGAGACCCATAGACTCACACAGCAGAGACCCATAGACTCACAGCAGAGTCCCACAGACTCACACAGAGACCCATAGACTCACACAGAGACCCATAGACTCACATAGAGACCCACAGACTCACACAGAGACCCACAGACTCACACAGAGACCCACAGACTCGCACAGAAATCCACAGACTCACACATAGACCCATAGACTCACACAGAGGCCCATAAACTCACACAGAGACCCATAGACTCACACAGAGACCCATAGACTTACACAGAGACCCACAGACTCACACAGAGACCCATAGACTCACACAGAGACCCACAGACTCACACAGAGCCCCATGGACTCACACAGAGACCCATAGACTCACACAGAGACCCACAGACTCACACAGAGACCCATAGACTCACAAAGCGACCCATAGACTCACACAGAGATCCACAGACTCACACATAGACCCATAGACTCACACAGAGACCCATAAACTCACACAGAGACCCATAGACTCACACAGAGACACATAGACTCACACAGAGACCCATAGACTCACACAGAGACCCATAGACTCACACAGAGACCCATAGATTCACGCATAGACACATAGACTCACACAGAGACCCACAGACTCACACAGAGACCCATAGACTCACACAGAGACCCACAGACTCACACAGAGACCCATAGACTCACACAGAGACCCACAGACTCACACAGAGATCCACAGACTCACACATAGACCCATAGACTCACACAGAGACCCATAAACTCACACAGAGACCCATAGACTCACACAGAGACCCATAGACTCACACAGAGACCCATTGACTCACACAGAGACCCATAGACTCGCACAGAGATCCACAGACTCACACATAGACCCATAGACTAACACAGAGACCCATAAACTCACACAGAGACCCATATACTCACACAGAGACACATAGACTCAAACAGAGACCCATAGACTCATAGAGACCCACAGACTCACACAGAGACCCATAGACTCACACAGAGACCCACAGACTCACACAGAAACCCACAGACTCGCACAGAGATCCACAGACTCACACATAGACTCACACAGAGACCCATAAACTCACACAGAGACCCATAGACTCACACAGAGACCCATAGACTTACACAGCGACCCACAGACTCACACAGAGACCCATAGACTCACACAGAGACCCACAGACTCACACAGAGACCCATAGACTCACACAGAGACCCATAGACTCACACAGAGACCCACAGACTCGCACAGAGACCCACAGACTCGCACAGAGACCCATAGACTCACACAGCAGAGACCCATAGACTCACAGCAGAGTCCCACAGACTCACACAGAGACCCATAGACTCACACAGAGACCCATAGACTCACATAGAGACCCACAGACTCACACAGAGACCCACAGACTCACACAGAGACCCACAGACTCGCACAGAAATCCACAGACTCACACATAGACCCATAGACTCACACAGAGGCCCATAAACTCACACAGAGACCCATAGACTCACACAGAGACCCATAGACTTACACAGAGACCCACAGACTCACACAGAGACCCATAGACTCACACAGAGACCCACAGACTCACACAGAGCCCCATGGACTCACACAGAGACCCATAGACTCACACAGAGACCCACAGACTCACACAGAGACCCATAGACTCACAAAGCGACCCATAGACTCACACAGAGATCCACAGACTCACACATAGACCCATAGACTCACACAGAGACCCATAAACTCACACAGAGACCCATAGACTCACACAGAGACACATAGACTCACACAGAGACCCATAGACTCACACAGAGACCCATAGACTCACACAGAGACCCATAGATTCACGCATAGACACATAGACTCACACAGAGACCCACAGACTCACACAGAGACCCATAGACTCACACAGAGACCCACAGACTCACACAGAGACCCATAGACTCACACAGAGACACATAGACTCACATAGAGACCCATAGACTCACACAGAGACACATAGACTCACACAGAGACCCATAGACTCACACAGAGACCCACAGACTCACACAGAGACCCATATACTCACACAGAGACCCACAGACTCACACAGAGACCCACAGACTCGCACAGAGATCCACAGACTCACACAGAGACCCATAGACAAACACAGAGACCCATAAACTCACACAGAGACCCATAGATTCACACAGAGACCCATAGACTCACACAGAGAACCATAGACTCACACAGAGACACATAGACTCACACAGAGACCCATAGACTCACACAGAGACACATAGACTCACACAGAGACCCATAGACTCACACAGAGACACATAGACTCACACAGAGACCCATAGACTCACACAGAGACACATAGACTCACACAGAGACCCATAGACTCACACAGAGACCCACAGACTCACACAGAGACCCACAGACTCACACAGAGACCCACAGACTCACACAGAGACCCACAGACTCACACAGACACCCACAGACTCGCACAGAGACCCATAGACTCACACAGCAGAGACCCATAGACTCACAGCAGAGTCCCACAGACTCACACAGAGACCCATAGACTCACACAGAGACCCATAGACTCACATAGAGACCCACAGACTCACACAGAGACCCACAGACTCACACAGAGACCCACAGACTCGCACAGAAATCCACAGACTCACACATAGACCCATAGACTCACACAGAGACCCATAAACTCACACAGAGACCCATAGACTCACACAGAGACCCTTAGACTTACACAGAGACCCACAGACTCACACAGAGACCCATAGACTCACACAGAGACCCACAGACTCACACAGAGACCCATAGACTCACACAGAGACCCATAGACTCACACAGAGACCCATAGACTCACACAGAGACCCATAGATTCACGCAGAGACACATAGACTCACACAGAGACCCACAGACTCACACAGAGACCGAAAGACTCACACAGAGACCCACAGACTCACACAGAGACCCATAGACTCACACAGAGACACAGACTCACACAGAGACCCATAGACTCACACAGAGACACATAGACTCACACAGAGACCCATAGACTCACACAGAGACCCACAGACTCACACAGAGACCCATAGACTCACACAGAGACGCACAGACTCACACAGAGACCCACAGACTCGCACAGAGATCCACAGACTCACACAGAGACCCATAGACTAACACAGAGACCCATAAACTCACACAGAGACCCATAGATTCACACAGAGACCCATAGACTCACACAGAGACCCATAGACTCACACAGAGACACATAGACTCACACAGAGACCCATAGACTCACACAGAGACACATAGACTCACACAGAGACTCATAGACTCACACAGAGACACATAGACTCACACAGAGACCCATAGACTCACATAGAGACCCACAGACTCACACAGAGACCCACAGACTCACACAGAGACCCACAGACTCGCACAGAAATCCACAGACTCACACATAGACCCATAGACTCACACAGAGACCCATAAACTCACACAGAGACCCATAGACTCACACAGAGACCCATAGACTTACACAGAGACCCACAGACTCACACAGAGACCCATAGACTCACACAGACACCCACAGACTCACACAGAGACCCATAGACTCACACAGAGACCCATAGACTCACACAGAGACCCATAGACTCACACAGAGACCCATCGACTCACACAGAGAACCACAGACTCACACAGAGACCCATAGACTCACAAAGCGACCCATAGACTCACACAGAGATCCACAGACTCACACATAGACCCATAAACTCACACAGAGACCCATAGACTTACACAGAGACCCATAGACTCACACAGAGACCCATTGACTCACACAGAGACCCATAGACTCGCACAGAGATCCACAGACTCACACATAGACCCATAGACTAACACAGAGACCCATAAACTCACACAGAGACCCATAAACTCACACAGAGACACATAGACTCAAACAGAGACCCACAGACTCACACAGAGACCCATAGACTCACACAGAGACCCACAGACTCACACAGAAACCCACAGACTCGCACAGAGGTCCACAGACTCACACATATACTCACACAGAGACCCATAAACTCACACAGAGACCCATAGACTCACACAGAGACCCATAGACTTACACAGCGACCCACAGTCTCACACAGAGACCCATAGACTCACACAGAGACCCATAGACTCACACAGAGACCCACAGACTCGCACAGAGACCCAAAGACTCGCACAGAGGCCCATAGACTCACACAGCAGAGACCCATAGACTCACAGCAGAGTCCCACAGACTCACACAGAGACCCATAGACTCACACAGAGACCCATAGACTCACATAGAGACCCACAAACTCACACAGAGACCCACAGACTCACACAGAGACCCACAGACTCGCACAGAGACCCATAGACTCACACAGAGACCCATAGACTCACACAGAGACCCATAGACTCACACAGAGACCCATCGACTCACACAGAGACCCACAGACTCACACAGAGACCCATAGACTCACAAAGCGACCCATAGACTCACACAGAGATCCACAGACTCACACATAGACCCATAGACTCACACAGAGACCCATAAACTCACACAGAGACCCATAGACTCACACAGAGACACATAGACTCACACAGAGACCCATAGACTCACACAGAGACCCATAGACTCACACAGAGACCCATAGATTCACGCAGAGACACATAGACTCACACAGAGACCCACAGACTCACACAGAGACCCATAGACTCACACAGAGACCCACAGACTCACACAGAGACACATAGACTCACACAGAGACCCATAGACTCACACAGAGACCCACAGACTCACACAGAGACCCATAGACTCACACAGAGACCCACAGACTCACACAGAGACCCACAGACTCGCACAGAGATCCACAGACTCACACAGAGACCCATAGACTAACACAGAGACCCATAAACTCACACAGAGACCCATAGATTCACACAGAGACCCATAGACTCACACAGAGACCCATAGACTCACACAGAGACACATAGACTCACACAGAGACCCATAGACTCACACAGAGACACATAGACTCACACAGAGACCCATAGACTCACACAGAGACACATAGACTCACACAGAGACCCATAGACTCACACAGAGACACATAGACTCACACAGAGACCAATAGACTCACACAGAGACCCACAGACTCACACAGAGACCCACAGACTCACACAGAGACCCACAGACTCACACAGACACCCACAGACTCGCACAGAGATCCACAGACTCACACATAGACCCATAGACTCACACAGAGACCCATAAACTCACACAGAGACCCATAGACTCACACAGAGACCCATAGACTCACACAGAGACCCACAGACTCACACAGAGACCCACAGACTCACACAGAGACCCACAGACTCGCACAGAAATCCACAGACTCACACATAGACCCATAGACTCACACAGAGACCCATAAACTCACACAGAGACCCATAGACTCACACAGAGACCCATAGACTTACACAGAGACCCACAGACTCACACAGAGACCCATAGACTCACACAGAGACCCACAGACTCACACAGAGACCCATAGACTCACACAGAGACCCATAGACTCACACAGAGACCCATAGACTCACACAGAGACCCATTGACTCACACAGAGACCCACAGACTCACACAGAGACCCATCGACTCACAAAGCGACCCATAGACTCACACAGAGATCCACAGACTCACACATAGACCCATAGACTCACACAGAGACCCATAAACTCACACAGAGACCCATAGACTCACACAGAGACACATAGACTCACACAGAGACCCATAGACTCACACAGAGACCCATAGACTCACACAGAGACCCATAGATTCACGCAGAGACACATAGACTCACACAGAGACCCACAGACTCACACAGAGACCCATAGACTCACACAGAGACCCACAGACTCACACAGAGACCCATAGACTCACACAGAGACACATAGACTCACACAGAGACCCATAGACTCACACAGAGACACATAGACTCACACAGAGACCCATAGACTCACACAGAGACCCACAGACTCACACAGAGACCCATAGACTCACACAGAGACCCACAGACTCACACAGAGACCCACAGACTCGCACAGAGATCCACAGACTCACACAGAGACCCATAGACTAACACAGAGACCCATAAACTCACACAGAGACCCATAGATTCACACAGAGACCCATAGACTCACACAGAGACCCATAGACTCACACAGAGACACATAGACTCACACAGAGACCCATAGACTCACACAGAGACACATAGACTCACACAGAGACCCATAGACTCACACAGAGACACATAGACTCACACAGAGACCCATAGACTCACACAGAGACACATAGACTCACACAGAGACCCATAGACTCACACAGAGACCCACAGACTCACACAGAGACCCACAGACTCACACAGAGACCCACAGACTCACACAGACACCCACAGACTCGCACAGAGATCCACAGACTCACACATAGACCCATAGACTCACACAGAGACCCATAAACTCACACAGAGACCCATAGACTCACACAGAGACCCATAGACTTACACAGAGACCCACAGACTCACACAGAGACCCATAGACTCACACAGAGACCCACAGACTCACACAGAGACCCACAGACTCACACAGAGACCCAAAGACTCGCACAGAGATCCATAGACTCACACAGAGACCCATAGACTCACACAGAGACCCATAGACTCACACAACGACCCATAGACTCACACAGAGACCCATAGACTCACACAGAGACCCATAGACTCACATAGAGACCCATAGACTCACACAGAGACCAAAAGACTCGCACAGAGACCCACAGACTCGCACAGAGACCCATAGACTCACACAGCAGAGACCCATAGACTCACGCAGAGACCCATAGACTCACACAGCAGAGACCCATAGACTCACAGCAGAGACCCATTGACTCACGCAGAGACCCACAGATTCACACAGAGACACATAGACTCACACAGAGACCCATAGACTCACACAGAGACCCATAGACTCGCACAGAGACCCACAGACTCGCACAGAGACCCATAGACTCACACAGCAGAGACCCATAGACTCACACAGAGACCCATAGACTCACACAGAGACCCACAGACTCACACATAGACCCATAGACTCACACAGAGACCCATAAACTCACACAGAGACCCATAGACTCACACAGAGACACATAGACTCACACAGAGACCCATAGACTCACACAGAGACCCATAGACTCACACAGAGACCCATAGATTCACGCAGAGACACATAGACTCACACAGAGACCCACAGACTCACACAGAGACCCATAGACTCACACAGAGACCCACAGACTCACACAGAGACCCATAGACTCACACAGAGACACATAGACTCACACAGAGACCCATAGACTCACACAGAGACACATAGACTCACACAGAGACCCATAGACTCACAGAGAGACCCACAGACTCACACAGAGACCCATAGACTCACACAGAGACCCACAGACTCACACAGAGACCCACAGACTCGCACAGAGATCCACAGACTCACACAGAGACCCATAGACTAACACAGAGACCCATAAACTCACACATAGACCCATAGATTCACACAGAGACCCATAGACTCACACAGAGACCCATAGACTCACACAGAGACACATAGACTCACACAGAGACCCATAGACTCACACAGAGACCCATAGACTCACACAGAGACCCATAGATTCACGCAGAGACACATAGACTCACACAGAGACCCACAGACTCACACAGAGACCCATAGACTCACACAGAGACCCACAGACTCACACAGAGACCCATAGACTCACACAGAGACACATAGACTCACACAGAGACCCATAGACTCACACAGAGACACATAGACTCACACAGAGACCCATAGACTCACACAGAGACCCACAGACTCACACAGAGACCCATAGACTCACACAGAGACCCACAGACTCACACAGAGACCCACAGACTCGCACAGAGATCCACAGACTCACACAGAGACCCATAGACTAACACAGAGACCCATAAACTCACACAGAGACCCATAGATTCACACAGAGACCCATAGACTCACACAGAGACCCATAGCCTCACACAGAGACACATAGACTCACACAGAGACCCATAGACTCACACAGAGACACATAGACTCACACAGAGACCCATAGACTCACACAGAGACACATAGACTCACACAGAGACCCATAGACTCACACAGAGACACATAGACTCACACAGAGACCCATAGACTCACACAGAGACCCACAGACTCACACAGAGACCCACAGACTCACACAGAGACCCACAGACTCACACAGACACCCACAGACTCGCACAGAGATCCACAGACTCACACATAGACCCATAGACTCACACAGAGACCCATAAACTCACACAGAGACCCATAGACTCACACAGAGACCCATAGACTTACACAGAGACCCACAGACTCACACAGAGACCCATAGACTCACACAGAGACCCACAGACTCACACAGAGACCCACAGACTCACACAGAGACCCAAAGACTCGCACAGAGATCCATAGACTCACACAGAGACCCATAGACTCACACAGAGACCCATAGACTCACACAACGACCCATAGACTCACACAGAGACCCATAGACTCACACAGAGACCCATAGACTCACATAGAGACCCATAGACTCACACAGAGACCAAAAGACTCGCACAGAGACCCACAGACTCGCACAGAGACCCATAGACTCACACAGCAGAGACCCATAGACTCACGCAGAGACCCATAGACTCACACATAGACCCACAGACTCGCACAGAGACCCACAGACTCGCACAGAGCCCCATAGACTCACACAGCAGAGACCCATAGACTCACAGCAGAGACCCATTGACTCACGCAGAGACCCACAGATTCACACAGAGACACATAGACTCACACAGAGACCCATAGACTCACACAGAGACCCATAGACTCGCACAGAGACCCACAGACTCGCACAGAGACCCATAGACTCACACAGCAGAGACCCATAGACTCACACAGAGACCCATAGACTCACACAGAGACCCACAGACTCACACATAGACCCATAGACTCACACAGAGACCCATAAACTCACACAGAGACCCATAGACTCACACAGAGACACATAGACTCACACAGAGACCCATAGACTCACACAGAGACCCATAGACTCACACAGAGACCCATAGATTCACGCAGAGACACATAGACTCACACAGAGACCCACAGACTCACACAGAGACCCATAGACTCACACAGAGACACATAGACTCACACAGAGACCCATAGACTCACACAGAGACACATAGACTCACACAGAGACCCATAGACTCACAGAGAGACCCACAGACTCACACAGAGACCCATAGACTCACACAGAGACCCACAGACTCACACAGAGACCCACAGCCTCGCACAGAGATCCACAGACTCACACAGAGACCCATAGACTAACACAGAGACCCATAAACTCACACAGAGACCCATAGATTCACACAGAGACCCATAGACTCACACAGAGACCCATAGACTCACACAGAGACACATAGACTCACACAGAGACCCATAGACTCACACAGAGACACATAGACTCACACAGAGACCCATAGACTCACACAGAGACCCACAGACTCACACAGAGACCCACAGACTCACACAGACACCCACAGACTCGCACAGAGATCCACAGACTCACACATAGACCCATAGACTCACACAGAGACCCATAAACTCACACAGAGACCCATAGACTCACACAGAGACCCATAGACTTACACAGAGACCCAAAGACTCGCACAGAGATCCATAGACTCACACAGAGACCCATAGACTCACACAGAGACCCATAGACTCACACAACGACCCATAGACTCACACAGAGACCCATAGACTCACACAGAGACCCATAGACTCACATAGAGACCCATAGACTCACACAGAGACCAAAAGACTCGCACAGAGACCCACAGACTCGCACAGAGACCCATAGACTCACACAGCAGAGACCCATAGACTCACGCAGAGACCCATAGACTCACACATAGACCCACAGACTCGCACAGAGACCCACAGACTCGCACAGAGACCCATAGACTCACACAGCAGAGACCCATAGACTCACAGCAGAGACCCATAGACTCACGCAGAGACCCACAGATTCACACAGAGACACATAGACTCACACAGAGACCCATAGACTCACACAGAGACCCATAGACTCACACAGAGACACATAGACTCGCACAGAGACCCACAGACTCGCACAGAGACCCATAGACTCACACAGCAGAGACCCATAGACTCACACAGAGACCCATAGACTCACACAGAGATCCACAGACTCACACAGAGACCCATAGACTCACACAGAGACCCATAGACTCACACAGAGACCCATAGACTCACACAGAGACCCATCGACTCACACAGAGACCCACAGACTCACACAGAGACCCATAGACTCACAAAGCGACCCATAGACTCACACAGAGATCCACAGACTCACACATAGACCCATAGACTCACACAGAGACCCATAAACTCACACAGAGACCCATAGACTCACACAGAGACACATAGACTCACACAGAGACCCATAGACTCACACAGAGACCCATAGACTCACAGAGAGACCCATAGATTCACGCAGAGACACATAGACTCACACAGAGACCCACAGACTCACACAGAGACCCATAGACTCACACAGAGACCCACAGACTCACACAGAGACCCATAGACTCACACAGAGACACATAGACTCACACAGAGACCCATAGACTCACACAGAGACACATAGACTCACACAGAGACCCATAGACTCACACAGAGACCCAGAGACTCACACAGAGACCCATAGACTCACACAGAGACCCACAGACTCACACAGAGACCCACAGACTCGCACAGAGATCCACAGACTCACACAGAGACCCATAGACTAACACAGAGACCCATAAACTCACACAGAGACCCATAGATTCACACAGAGACCCATAGACTCACACAGAGACCCATAGACTCACACAGAGACACATAGACTCACACACAGACCCATAGACTCACACAGAGACACATAGACTCACACAGAGACCCATAGACTCACACAGAGACCCACAGACTCACACAGAGACCCACAGACTCACACAGAGACCCACAGACTCACACAGACACCCACAGACTCGCACAGAGATCCACAGACTCACACATAGACCCATAGACTCACACAGAGAACCATAAACTCACACAGAGACCCATAGACTCACACAGAGACCCATAGACTTACACAGAGACCCACAGACTCACACAGAGACCCATAGACTCACACAGAGACCCACAGACTCACACAGAGACCCACAGACTCACACAGAGACCCAAAGACTCGCACAGAGATCCACAGACTCACACAGAGACCCATAGACTCACACAGAGACCCATAGACTCACACAACGACCCATAGACTCACACAGAGACCCATAGACTCACACAGAGACCCATAGACTCACATAGAGACCCATAGACTCACACAGAGACCAAAAGACTCGCACAGAGACCCACAGACTCGCACAGAGACCCATAGACTCACACAGCAGAGACCCATAGACTCACACAGAGACCCATAGACTCACACATAGACCCACAGACTCGCACAGAGACCCACAGACTCGCACAGAGACCCATAGACTCACAGCAGAGACCCATAGACTCACAGCAGAGACCCATAGACTCACGCAGAGACCCACAGATTCACACAGAGACACATAGACTCACACAGAGACCCATAGACTCACACAGAGACCCATAGACTCACACAGAGACACATAGACTCGCACAGAGACCCACAGACTCGCACAGAGACCCATAGCCTCACACAGCAGAGACCCATAGACTCACGCAGAGACCCATAGACTCACACAGAGACCCACAGACTCGCACAGAGACCCACAGACTCGCACAGAGACCCATAGACTCACACAGCAGAGACCCATAGACTCACAGCAGAGTCCCACAGACTCACACAGAGACACATAGACTCACACAGAGACCCACAGACTCACACAGAGACCCACAGACTCACACAGAGACCCACAGACTCACACAGACACCCACAGACTCACACAGAGATCCACAGACTCACACATAGACCCATAGACTCACACAGAGACCCATAAACTCACACAGAGACATATAGACTCACACAGAGACCCATAGACTTACACAGAGACCCACAGACTCACACAGAGACCCATAGACTCACACAGAGACCCACAGACTCACACAGAGACCCACAGACTCACACAGAGACCCAAAGACTCGCACAGAGATGCACAGACTCACACAGAGACCCATAGACTCACACAGAGACCCATAGACTCACACAACGACCCATAGACTCACACAGAGACCCATAGACTCACACAGAGACCCATAGACTCACATAGAGACCCATAGACTCACACAGAGACCAAAAGACTCGCACAGAGACCCACAGACTCGCACAGAGACCCATAGACTCACACAGCAGAGACCCATAGACTCACGCAGAGACCCATAGACTCACACATAGACCCACAGACTCGCACAGAGACCCACAGACTCGCACAGAGACCCATAGACTCACAGCAGAGACCCATAGACTCACAGCAGAGACCCATAGACTCACGCAGAGACCCACAGATTCACACAGAGACACATAGACTCACACAGAGACCCATAGACTCACACAGAGACCCATAGACTCACACAGAGACACATAGACTCGCACAGAGACCCACAGACTCGCACAGAGACCCATAGCCTCACACAGCAGAGACCCATAGACTCACGCAGAGACCCATAGACTCACACAGAGACCCACAGACTCGCACAGAGACCCACAGACTCGCACAGAGACCCATAGACTCACACAGCAGAGACCCATAGACTCACAGCAGAGTCCCACAGACTCACACAGAGACACATAGACTCACACAGAGACCCATAGACTCACACAGAGACCCATAGACTCACACAGAGACCCATAGACGCACACAGAGACACATAGACTCACACAGAGACCCACAGACTCACACAGAGACCCACAGAGTCACACAGAGACCCATAGACTCACACAGAGACCCATAGACTCACACAGAGACCCATTGACTCACACAGAGACCCATAGACTCACACAGAGACACATAGGCTCACACAGAGACCCATAGACTCACACAGAGACACATAGACCCACACAGAGACCCATAGACTCACACAGAGACCCATAGACTCACACAGAGACCCACAGACTCACACAGAGACCCATAGACTCACACAGAGACCCATAGACTCACACAGAGACACATAGACTCACACAGAGACTCATAGACTCACACAGAGACACATAGACTCACACAGAGACCCATAGACTCACACAGAGACCCATAGACTCACACAGAGACCCACAGACTCACACAGAAACCCATAGACTCGCACAGAGATCCACAGACTCACACATAGACCCATAAACTCACTCAGAGACCCATAGACTCACACAGAGACCCATAGACTCACACAACGACCCATAGACTCACACAGAGACCCATAGACTCACACAGAGACCCATAGACTCACATAGAGACCCATAGACTCACACAGAGACCAAAAGACTCGCACAGAGACCCACAGACTCGCACAGAGACCCATAGACTCACACAGCAGAGACCCATAGACTCACGCAGAGACCCATAGACTCACACATAGACCCACAGACTCGCACAGAGACCCACAGACTCGCACAGAGACCCATAGACTCACAGCAGAGACCCATAGACTCACAGCAGAGACCCATAGACTCACGCAGAGACCCACAGATTCACACAGAGACACATAGACTCACACAGAGACCCATAGACTCACACAGAGACCCATAGACTCACACAGAGACACATAGACTCGCACAGAGACCCACAGACTCGCACAGAGACCCATAGCCTCACACAGCAGAGACCCATAGACTCACGCAGAGACCCATAGACTCACACAGAGACCCACAGACTCGCACAGAGACCCACAGACTCGCACAGAGACCCATAGACTCACACAGCAGAGACCCATAGACTCACAGCAGAGTCCCACAGACTCACACAGAGACACATAGACTCACACAGAGACCCATAGACTCACACAGATACCCATAGACTCACACAGAGACCCATAGACGCACACAGAGACACATAGACTCACACAGAGACCCACAGACTCACACAGAGACCCACAGAGTCACACAGAGACCCATAGACTCACACAGAGACCCATAGACTCACACAGAGACCCATTGACTCACACAGAGACCCATAGACTCACACAGAGACACATAGGCTCACACAGAGACCCATAGACTCACACAGAGACACATAGACCCACACAGAGACCCATAGACTCACACAGAGACCCATAGACTCACACAGAGACCCACAGACTCACACAGAGACCCATAGACTCACACAGAGACCCATAGACTCACACAGAGACACATAGACTCACACAGAGACTCATAGACTCACACAGAGACACATAGACTCACACAGAGACCCATAGACTCACACAGAGACCCATAGACTCACACAGAGACCCACAGACTCACACAGAAACCCATAGACTCGCACAGAGATCCACAGACTCACACATAGACCCATAGACTAACACAGAGACCCATAAACTCACACAGAGACCCATAGACTCACACAGAGACACATAGACTCACACAGAGACCCATAGACTCACACAGAGACCCACAGACTCAGACAGAGACCCATAGACTCACACAGAGACCCACAGACTCACACAGAGACCCACAGACTCGCACAGAGATCCACAGACTCACACATAGACCCATAGACTCACACAGAGACCCATAGACTTACACAGAGACCCAAAGACTCGCACAGAGATCCATAGACTCACACAGAGACCCATAGACTCACACAGAGACCCATAGACTCACACAACGACCCATAGACTCACACAGCAGAGACCCATAGACTCACACAGAGACCCATAGACTCACATAGAGACCCATAGACTCACACAGAGACCAAAAGACTCGCACAGAGACCCACAGACTCGCACAGAGACCCATAGACTCACGCAGCAGAGACCCATAGACTCACGCAGAGACCCATAGACTCACACATAGACCCACAGACTCGCACAGAGACCCACAGACTCGCACAGAGACCCATAGACTCACACAGCAGAGACCCATAGACTCACAGCAGAGACCCATAGACTCACGCAGAGACCCACAGATTCACACAGAGACACATAGACTCACACAGAGACCCATAGACTCACACAGAGACCCATAGACTCACACAGAGACACATAGACTCGCACAGAGACCCACAGACTCGCACAGAGACCCATAGACTCACACAGCAGAGACCCATAGACTCACACAGAGACCCATAGACTCACACAGAGACCCACAGACTCACACAGAGACCCATAGACTCACACAGAGACCCATAGACTCACACAGAGACCCATAGACTCACACAGAGACCCATCGACTCACACAGAGCCCACAGACTCACACAGAGACCCATAGACTCACAAAGCGACCCATAGACTCACACAGAGATCCACAGACTCACACATAGACCCATAGACTCACTCAGAGACCCATAAACTCACACAGAGACCCATAGACTCACACAGAGACACATAGACTCACACAGAGACCCATAGACTCACACAGAGACCCATAGACTCACACAGAGACCCATAGATTCACGCAGAGACACATAGACTCACACAGAGACCCACAGACTCACACAGAGACCCATAGACTCACACAGAGACCCACAGACTCACACAGAGACCCATAGACTCACACAGAGACACATAGACTCACACAGAGACCCATAGACTCACACATAGACCCACAGACTCGCACAGAGACCCACAGACTCGCACAGAGACCCATAGACTCACAGCAGAGACCCATAGACTCACAGCAGAGACCCATAGACTCACGCAGAGACCCACAGATTCACACAGAGACACATAGACTCACACAGAGACCCATAGACTCACACAGAGACTCATAGACTCACACAGAGACACATAGACTCGCACAGAGACCCACAGACTCGCACAGAGACCCATAGACTCACACAGCAGAGACCCATAGACTCACGCAGAGACCCATAGACTCACACAGAGACCCACAGACTCGCACAGAGACCCACAGACTCGCACAGAGACCCATAGACTCACACAGCAGAGACCCATAGACTCACAGCAGAGTCCCACAGACTCACACAGAGACACATAGACTCACACAGAGACCCATAGACTCACACAGAGACCCATAGACTCACACAGAGACCCATAGACGCACACAGAGACACATAGACTCACACAGAGACCCACAGACTCACACAGAGACCCACAGAGTCACACAGAGACCCATAGACTCACACAGAGACCCATAGACTCACACAGAGACCCATTGACTCACACAGAGACCCATAGACTCACACAGAGACACATAGCCTCACACAGAGACCCATAGACTCACACAGAGACACATAGACCCACACAGAGACCCATAGACTCACACAGAGACCCATAGACTCACACAGAGACCCACAGACTCACACAGAGACCCATAGACTCACACAGAGACCCATAGACTCACACAGAGACACATAGACTCACACAGAGACTCATAGACTCACACAGAGACACATAGACTCACACAGAGACCCATAGACTCACACAGAGACTCATAGACTCACACAGAGACACATAGACTCGCACAGAGACCCACAGACTCGCACAGAGACCCATAGACTCACACAGCAGAGACCCATAGACTCACGCAGAGACCCATAGACTCACACAGAGACCCACAGACTCGCACAGAGACCCACAGACTCGCACAGAGACCCATAGACTCACACAGCAGAGACCCATAGACTCACAGCAGAGTCCCACAGACTCACACAGAGACACATAGACTCACACAGAGACCCATAGACTCACACAGAGACCCATAGACTCACACAGAGACCCATAGACGCACACAGAGACACATAGACTCACACAGAGACCCACAGACTCACACAGAGACCCACAGAGTCACACAGAGACCCATAGACTCACACAGAGACCCATAGACTCACACAGAGACCCATTGACTCACACAGAGACCCATAGACTCACACAGAGACACATAGCCTCACACAGAGACCCATAGACGCACACAGAGACACATAGACTCACACAGAGACCCACAGACTCACACAGAGACCCACAGAGTCACACAGAGACCCATAGACTCACACAGAGACCCACAGACTCACACAGAAACCCATAGACTCGCACAGAGATCCACAGACTCACACATAGACCCATAGACTAACACAGAGACCCATAAACTCACACAGAGACCCATAGACTCACACAGAGACACATAGACTCACACAGAGACCCATAGACTCACACAGAGACCCACAGACTCAGACAGAGACCCATAGACTCACACAGAGACCCACAGACTCACACAGAGACCCACAGACTCGCACAGAGATCCACAGACTCACACATAGACCCATAGACTCACACAGAGACCCATAGACTTACACAGAGACCCAAAGACTCGCACAGAGATCCATAGACTCACACAGAGACCCATAGACTCACACAGAGACCCATAGACTCACACAACGACCCATAGACTCACACAGCAGAGACCCATAGACTCACACAGAGACCCATAGACTCACATAGAGACCCATAGACTCACACAGAGACCAAAAGACTCGCACAGAGACCCACAGACTCGCACAGAGACCCATAGACTCACGCAGCAGAGACCCATAGACTCACGCAGAGACCCATAGACTCACACATAGACCCACAGACTCGCACAGAGACCCACAGACTCGCACAGAGACCCATAGACTCACACAGCAGAGACCCATAGACTCACAGCAGAGACCCATAGACTCACGCAGAGACCCACAGATTCACACAGAGACACATAGACTCACACAGAGACCCATAGACTCACACAGAGACCCATAGACTCACACAGAGACACATAGACTCGCACAGAGACCCACAGACTCGCACAGAGACCCATAGACTCACACAGCAGAGACCCATAGACTCACACAGAGACCCATAGACTCACACAGAGACCCACAGACTCACACAGAGACCCATAGACTCACACAGAGACCCATAGACTCACACAGAGACCCATAGACTCACACAGAGACCCATCGACTCACACAGAGCCCACAGACTCACACAGAGACCCATAGACTCACAAAGCGACCCATAGACTCACACAGAGATCCACAGACTCACACATAGACCCATAGACTCACTCAGAGACCCATAAACTCACACAGAGTCCCATAGACTCACACAGAGACACATAGACTCACACAGAGACCCATAGACTCACACAGAGACCCATAGACTCACACAGAGACCCATAGATTCACGCAGAGACACATAGACTCACACAGAGACCCACAGACTCACACAGAGACCCATAGACTCACACAGAGACCCACAGACTCACACAGAGACCCATAGACTCACACAGAGACACATAGACTCACACAGAGACCCATAGACTCACACATAGACCCACCGACTCGCACAGAGACCCACAGACTCGCACAGAGACCCATAGACTCACAGCAGAGACCCATAGACTCACAGCAGAGACCCATAGACTCACGCAGAGACCCACAGATTCACACAGAGACACATAGACTCACACAGAGACCCATAGACTCACACAGAGACTCATAGACTCACACAGAGACACATAGACTCGCACAGAGACCCACAGACTCGCACAGAGACCCATAGACTCACACAGCAGAGACCCATAGACTCACGCAGAGACCCATAGACTCACACAGAGACCCACAGACTCGCACAGAGACCCACAGACTCGCACAGAGACCCATAGACTCACACAGCAGAGACCCATAGACTCACAGCAGAGTCCCACAGACTCACACAGAGACACATAGACTCACACAGAGACCCATAGACTCACACAGAGACCCATAGACTCACACAGAGACCCATAGACGCACACAGAGACACATAGACTCACACAGAGACCCACAGACTCACACAGAGACCCACAGAGTCACACAGAGACCCATAGACTCACACAGAGACCCATAGACTCACACAGAGACCCATTGACTCACAAAGAGACCCATAGACTCACACAGAGACACATAGCCTCACACAGAGACCCATAGACTCACACAGAGACACATAGACCCACACAGAGACCCATAGACTCACACAGAGACCCATAGACTCACACAGAGACCCACAGACTCACACAGAGACCCATAGACTCACACAGAGACCCATAGACTCACACAGAGACACATAGACTCACACAGAGACTCATAGACTCACACAGAGACACATAGACTCACACAGAGACCCATAGACTCACACAGAGACTCATAGACTCACACAGAGACACATAGACTCGCACAGAGACCCACAGACTCGCACAGAGACCCATAGACTCACACAGCAGAGACCCATAGACTCACGCAGAGACCCATAGACTCACACAGAGACCCACAGACTCGCACAGAGACCCACAGACTCGCACAGAGACCCATAGACTCACACAGCAGAGACCCATAGACTCACAGCAGAGTCCCACAGACTCACACAGAGACACATAGACTCACACAGAGACCCATAGACTCACACAGAGACCCATAGACTCACACAGAGACCCATAGACGCACACAGAGACACATAGACTCACACAGAGACCCACAGACTCACACAGAGACCCACAGAGTCACACAGAGACCCATAGACTCACACAGAGACCCATAGACTCACACAGAGACCCATTGACTCACACAGAGACCCATAGACTCACACAGAGACACATAGCCTCACACAGAGACCCATAGACTCACACAGAGACACATAGACCCACACAGAGACCCATAGACTCACACAGAGACCCATAGACTCACACAGAGACCCACAGACTCACACAGAGACCCATAGACTCACACAGAGACCCATAGACTCACACAGAGACACATAGACTCACACAGAGACTCATAGACTCACACAGAGACACATAGACTCACACAGAGACCCATAGACTCACACAGAGACCCATAGACTCACACAGAGACCCACAGACTCACACAGAAACCCATAGACTCGCACAGAGATCCACAGACTCACACATAGACCCATAGACTAACACAGAGACCCATAAACTCACACAGAGACCCATAGACTCACACAGAGACACATAGACTCAAACAGAGACCCATAGACTCACACAGAGACCCACAAACTCAGACAGAGACCCATAGACTCACACAGAGACCCACAGACTCACACAGAGACCCACAGACTCGCACAGAGATCCACAGACTCACACATAGATCCATAGACTCACACAGATACCCATAAACTCACACAGAGACCCATAGACTCACACAGAGACCCATAGACTTACACAGAGACCCACAGACTCACACAGAGACCCATAGACTCACACAGAGACCCACAGACTCACACAGAGACCCATAGACTCACACAGAGACCCATAGACTCACACAGAGACCCATAGACTCACACAGAGACCCATAGACTCACACAGAGACCCACAGACTCACACAGAGACCCATAGACTCACAAAGCGACCCTTAGACTCACACAGAGATCCACAGACTCACACATAGACCCATAGACTCACACAGAGACCCATAAACTCACACAGAGACCCATAGACTCACACAGAGACCCATAGACTCACACAGAGACCCATAGACTCACACAGAGACCCACAGACTCACACAGAGACCCATAGATTCACGCAGAGACACATAGACTCACACAGAGACCCACAGACTCACACAGAGACCCATAGACTCACACAGAGACCCACAGACTCACGCAGTGACCCATACACTCACACAGAGACCCACAGACTCACACAGAGACCCACAGACTCACACAGAGACCCACAGACTCGCACAGAGATCCACAGACTCACACAGAGGCCCATAGACTCACACAGAGACCCATAGACTCACACAGAGACCCATAGACTCACACAGAGACCCATAGAGTCACACAGAGACACATAGACTCACACAGAGACCCCATAGACTCACACAGAGACCAAAAGACTCACTCAGAGACCCATAGACTCACGCAGAGACCCATAGACTCACATAGAGACCCATAGACTCACTCAGAGACCCATAGACTCACACAGAGACCCTTAGACTCACACAGAGACCCATAGACTCACACAGAGACCCACAGACTCACACAGAGACACATAGACTCACACAGAGACCCATAGACTCACACAGAGACCCATAGACTCACACAGAGACACATAGACTCACACAGAGACACATAGACTCACACAGAGACCCATAGACTCACACAGAGACCCATAGACTCACACAGAGACCCACAGACTCACACAGAGACCCACAGACTCACACAGAGACCCATAGACTCACACAGAGACCCATAGACTCACACAGAGACCCATAGACTCACACAGAGACCATAGACTCACACAGAGACCCATAGACTCACACAGAGACCCATAGACTCACACAGAGACCCATAGACTCACACAGAGACACATAGACTCACACAGAGACTCATAGACTCACACAGAGACACATAGACTCACACAAAGACCCATAGACCCACACAGAGACCCATAGACTCACACAGAGACCCATAGACTCACACAGAGACCCACAGACTTACACAGAAACCCATAGACTCGCATAGAGATCCACAGACTCACACATAGACCCATAGACTAACACAGAGACCCATAAACTCACACAGAGACCCATAGACTCACACAGAGACACATAGCCTCACACAGAGACCCATAGACTCACACAGAGACCCACAGACTCACACAGAGACCCATAGACTCACACAGAGACCCACAGACTCACACAGAGACCCACAGACTCGCACAGAGATCCACAGACTCACACATAGACCCATAGACTCACACAGAGACCCATAAAGTCACACAGAGACCCATAGACTCACACAGAGACCGATAGACTTACACAGAGACCCACAGACTCACACAGAGACCCATAGACTCACACAGAGACCCACAGACTCACACAGAGACCCATCGACTCACACAGAGACCCATAGACTCACACAGAGACCCACAGACTCACACAGAGACCCATAGACTCACAAAGCGACCCATAGACTCACACAGAGATCCACAGACTCACACATAGACCCATAGACTCACACAGAGACCCATAAACTCACACAGAGACCCATAGACTCACACAGAGACCCATAGACTCACACAGAGACCCATAGACTCACACAGACCCATAGATTCACGCAGAGACACATAGACTCACACAGAGACCCATAGACTCACGCAGAGACCCATAGACTCACACAGAGACCCACAGACTCGCACAGAGACCCACAGACTCGCACAGAGACCCATAGACTCACACAGCAGAGACCCATAGACTCACAGCAGAGACCCATAGACTCACGCAGAGACCCACAGATTCACACAGAGACACATAGACTCACACAGAGACCCATAGACTCACACAGAGACCCATAGACTCACACAGAGACACATAGACTCGCACAGAGACCCACAGACTCGCACAGAGACCCATAGACTCACTCAGCAGAGACCCATAGACTCACGCAGAGACCCATAGACTCACACAGAGACCCACAGACTCGCAAAGAGACCCACAGACTCGCACAGAGACCCATAGACTCACACAGCAGAGACCCATAGACTCACAGCAGAGTCCCACAGACTCACACAGAGACACATAGACTCACACAGAGACCCATAGACTCACACAGAGACCCATAGACTCACACAGAGACCCATAGACGCACACAGAGACACATAGACTCACACAGAGACCCACAGACTCACACAGAGACCCACAGAGTCACACAGAGACCCATAGACTCACACAGAGACCCATAGACTCACACAGAGACCCATTGACTCACACAGAGACCCATAGACTCACACAGAGACACATAGCCTCACACAGAGACCCATAGACTCACACAGAGACACATAGATCCACACAGAGACCCATAGACTCACACAGAGACCCATAGACTCACACAGAGACCCACAGACTCACACAGAGACCCATAGACTCACACAGAGACCCATAGACTCACACAGAGACCCACAGACTCACACAGAGACCCACAGACTCGCACAGAGATCCACAGACTCAAACAGAGACCCTTAGACTCACACAGAGACCCATAGACTCACACAGAGACCCACAGACTCACACAGAGACACATAGACTCACACAGAGACCCATAGACTCACACAGAGACCCATAGACTCACACAGAGACACATAGACTCACACAGAGACACATAGACTCACACAGAGACCCATAGACTCACACAGAGACCCATAGACTCACACAGAGACCCACAGACTCACACAGAGACCCACAGACTCACACAGAGACCCATAGACTCACACAGAGACCCATAGACTCACACAGAGACCCATAGACTCACACAGAGACCATAGACTCACACAGAGACCCATAGACTCACACAGAGACCCATAGACTCACACAGAGACCCATAGACTCACACAGAGACACATAGACTCACACAGAGACTCATAGACTCACACAGAGACACATAGACTCACACAAAGACCCATAGACCCACACAGAGACCCATAGACTCACACAGAGACCCATAGACTCACACAGAGACCCACAGACTTACACAGAAACCCATAGACTCGCATAGAGATCCACAGACTCACACATAGACCCATAGACTAACACAGAGACCCATAAACTCACACAGAGACCCATAGACTCACACAGAGACACATAGCCTCACACAGAGACCCATAGACTCACACAGAGACCCACAGACTCACACAGAGACCCATAGACTCACACAGAGACCCACAGACTCACACAGAGACCCACAGACTCACACAGAGACCCATAGACTCACACAGAGACCCATAGACTCACACAGAGACCCATAGACTCACACAGAGACCCATCGACTCACACAGAGCCCACAGACTCACACAGAGACCCATAGACTCACAAAGCGACCCATAGACTCACACAGAGATCCACAGACTCACACATAGACCCATAGACTCACTCAGAGACCCATAAACTCACACAGAGTCCCATAGACTCACACAGAGACACATAGACTCACACAGAGACCCATAGACTCACACAGAGACCCATAGACTCACACAGAGACCCATAGATTCACGCAGAGACACATAGACTCACACAGAGACCCACAGACTCACACAGAGACCCATAGACTCACACAGAGACCCACAGACTCACACAGAGACCCATAGACTCACACAGAGACACATAGACTCACACAGAGACCCATAGACTCACACATAGACCCACCGACTCGCACAGAGACCCACAGACTCGCACAGAGACCCATAGACTCACAGCAGAGACCCATAGACTCACAGCAGAGACCCATAGACTCACGCAGAGACCCACAGATTCACACAGAGACACATAGACTCACACAGAGACCCATAGACTCACACAGAGACTCATAGACTCACACAGAGACACATAGACTCGCACAGAGACCCACAGACTCGCACAGAGACCCATAGACTCACACAGCAGAGACCCATAGACTCACGCAGAGACCCATAGACTCACACAGAGACCCACAGACTCGCACAGAGACCCACAGACTCGCACAGAGACCCATAGACTCACACAGCAGAGACCCATAGACTCACAGCAGAGTCCCACAGACTCACACAGAGACACATAGACTCACACAGAGACCCATAGACTCACACAGAGACCCATAGACTCACACAGAGACCCATAGACGCACACAGAGACACATAGACTCACACAGAGACCCACAGACTCACACAGAGACCCACAGAGTCACACAGAGACCCATAGACTCACACAGAGACCCATAGACTCACACAGAGACCCATTGACTCACAAAGAGACCCATAGACTCACACAGAGACACATAGCCTCACACAGAGACCCATAGACTCACACAGAGACACATAGACCCACACAGAGACCCATAGACTCACACAGAGACCCATAGACTCACACAGAGACCCACAGACTCACACAGAGACCCATAGACTCACACAGAGACCCATAGACTCACACAGAGACACATAGACTCACACAGAGACTCATAGACTCACACAGAGACACATAGACTCACACAGAGACCCATAGACTCACACAGAGACTCATAGACTCACACAGAGACACATAGACTCGCACAGAGACCCACAGACTCGCACAGAGACCCATAGACTCACACAGCAGAGACCCATAGACTCACGCAGAGACCCATAGACTCACACAGAGACCCACAGACTCGCACAGAGACCCACAGACTCGCACAGAGACCCATAGACTCACACAGCAGAGACCCATAGACTCACAGCAGAGTCCCACAGACTCACACAGAGACACATAGACTCACACAGAGACCCATAGACTCACACAGAGACCCATAGACTCACACAGAGACCCATAGACGCACACAGAGACACATAGACTCACACAGAGACCCACAGACTCACACAGAGACCCACAGAGTCACACAGAGACCCATAGACTCACACAGAGACCCATAGACTCACACAGAGACCCATTGACTCACACAGAGACCCATAGACTCACACAGAGACACATAGCCTCACACAGAGACCCATAGACTCACACAGAGACACATAGACCCACACAGAGACCCATAGACTCACACAGAGACCCATAGACTCACACAGAGACCCACAGACTCACACAGAGACCCATAGACTCACACAGAGACCCATAGACTCACACAGAGACACATAGACTCACACAGAGACTCATAGACTCACACAGAGACACATAGACTCACACAGAGACCCATAGACTCACACAGAGACCCATAGACTCACACAGAGACCCACAGACTCACACAGAAACCCATAGACTCGCACAGAGATCCACAGACTCACACATAGACCCATAGACTAACACAGAGACCCATAAACTCACACAGAGACCCATAGACTCACACAGAGACACATAGACTCAAACAGAGACCCATAGACTCACACAGAGACCCACAAACTCAGACAGAGACCCATAGACTCACACAGAGACCCACAGACTCACACAGAGACCCACAGACTCGCACAGAGATCCACAGACTCACACATAGATCCATAGACTCACACAGATACCCATAAACTCACACAGAGACCCATAGACTCACACAGAGACCCATAGACTTACACAGAGACCCACAGACTCACACAGAGACCCATAGACTCACACAGAGACCCACAGACTCACACAGAGACCCATAGACTCACACAGAGACCCATAGACTCACACAGAGACCCATAGACTCACACAGAGACCCATAGACTCACACAGAGACCCACAGACTCACACAGAGACCCATAGACTCACAAAGCGACCCTTAGACTCACACAGAGATCCACAGACTCACACATAGACCCATAGACTCACACAGAGACCCATAAACTCACACAGAGACCCATAGACTCACACAGAGACCCATAGACTCACACAGAGACCCATAGACTCACACAGAGACCCACAGACTCACACAGAGACCCATAGATTCACGCAGAGACACATAGACTCACACAGAGACCCACAGACTCACACAGAGACCCATAGACTCACACAGAGACCCACAGACTCACGCAGTGACCCATACACTCACACAGAGACCCACAGACTCACACAGAGACCCACAGACTCACACAGAGACCCACAGACTCGCACAGAGATCCACAGACTCACACAGAGGCCCATAGACTCACACAGAGACCCATAGACTCACACAGAGACCCATAGACTCACACAGAGACCCATAGAGTCACACAGAGACACATAGACTCACACAGAGACCCCATAGACTCACACAGAGACCAAAAGACTCACTCAGAGACCCATAGACTCACGCAGAGACCCATAGACTCACATAGAGACCCATAGACTCACTCAGAGACCCATAGACTCACACAGAGACCCTTAGACTCACACAGAGACCCATAGACTCACACAGAGACCCACAGACTCACACAGAGACACATAGACTCACACAGAGACCCATAGACTCACACAGAGACCCATAGACTCACACAGAGACACATAGACTCACACAGAGACACATAGACTCACACAGAGACCCATAGACTCACACAGAGACCCATAGACTCACACAGAGACCCACAGACTCACACAGAGACCCACAGACTCACACAGAGACCCATAGACTCACACAGAGACCCATAGACTCACACAGAGACCCATAGACTCACACAGAGACCATAGACTCACACAGAGACCCATAGACTCACACAGAGACCCATAGACTCACACAGAGACCCATAGACTCACACAGAGACACATAGACTCACACAGAGACTCATAGACTCACACAGAGACACATAGACTCACACAAAGACCCATAGACCCACACAGAGACCCATAGACTCACACAGAGACCCATAGACTCACACAGAGACCCACAGACTTACACAGAAACCCATAGACTCGCATAGAGATCCACAGACTCACACATAGACCCATAGACTAACACAGAGACCCATAAACTCACACAGAGACCCATAGACTCACACAGAGACACATAGCCTCACACAGAGACCCATAGACTCACACAGAGACCCACAGACTCACACAGAGACCCATAGACTCACACAGAGACCCACAGACTCACACAGAGACCCACAGACTCGCACAGAGATCCACAGACTCACACATAGACCCATAGACTCACACAGAGACCCATAAAGTCACACAGAGACCCATAGACTCACACAGAGACCGATAGACTTACACAGAGACCCACAGACTCACACAGAGACCCATAGACTCACACAGAGACCCACAGACTCACACAGAGACCCATCGACTCACACAGAGACCCATAGACTCACACAGAGACCCACAGACTCACACAGAGACCCATAGACTCACAAAGCGACCCATAGACTCACACAGAGATCCACAGACTCACACATAGACCCATAGACTCACACAGAGACCCATAAACTCACACAGAGACCCATAGACTCACACAGAGACCCATAGACTCACACAGAGACCCATAGACTCACACAGACCCATAGATTCACGCAGAGACACATAGACTCACACAGAGACCCATAGACTCACGCAGAGACCCATAGACTCACACAGAGACCCACAGACTCGCACAGAGACCCACAGACTCGCACAGAGACCCATAGACTCACACAGCAGAGACCCATAGACTCACAGCAGAGACCCATAGACTCACGCAGAGACCCACAGATTCACACAGAGACACATAGACTCACACAGAGACCCATAGACTCACACAGAGACCCATAGACTCACACAGAGACACATAGACTCGCACAGAGACCCACAGACTCGCACAGAGACCCATAGACTCACTCAGCAGAGACCCATAGACTCACGCAGAGACCCATAGACTCACACAGAGACCCACAGACTCGCAAAGAGACCCACAGACTCGCACAGAGACCCATAGACTCACACAGCAGAGACCCATAGACTCACAGCAGAGTCCCACAGACTCACACAGAGACACATAGACTCACACAGAGACCCATAGACTCACACAGAGACCCATAGACTCACACAGAGACCCATAGACGCACACAGAGACACATAGACTCACACAGAGACCCACAGACTCACACAGAGACCCACAGAGTCACACAGAGACCCATAGACTCACACAGAGACCCATAGACTCACACAGAGACCCATTGACTCACACAGAGACCCATAGACTCACACAGAGACACATAGCCTCACACAGAGACCCATAGACTCACACAGAGACACATAGATCCACACAGAGACCCATAGACTCACACAGAGACCCATAGACTCACACAGAGACCCACAGACTCACACAGAGACCCATAGACTCACACAGAGACCCATAGACTCACACAGAGACCCACAGACTCACACAGAGACCCACAGACTCGCACAGAGATCCACAGACTCAAACAGAGACCCTTAGACTCACACAGAGACCCATAGACTCACACAGAGACCCACAGACTCACACAGAGACACATAGACTCACACAGAGACCCATAGACTCACACAGAGACCCATAGACTCACACAGAGACACATAGACTCACACAGAGACACATAGACTCACACAGAGACCCATAGACTCACACAGAGACCCATAGACTCACACAGAGACCCACAGACTCACACAGAGACCCACAGACTCACACAGAGACCCATAGACTCACACAGAGACCCATAGACTCACACAGAGACCCATAGACTCACACAGAGACCATAGACTCACACAGAGACCCATAGACTCACACAGAGACCCATAGACTCACACAGAGACCCATAGACTCACACAGAGACACATAGACTCACACAGAGACTCATAGACTCACACAGAGACACATAGACTCACACAAAGACCCATAGACCCACACAGAGACCCATAGACTCACACAGAGACCCATAGACTCACACAGAGACCCACAGACTTACACAGAAACCCATAGACTCGCATAGAGATCCACAGACTCACACATAGACCCATAGACTAACACAGAGACCCATAAACTCACACAGAGACCCATAGACTCACACAGAGACACATAGCCTCACACAGAGACCCATAGACTCACACAGAGACCCACAGACTCACACAGAGACCCATAGACTCACACAGAGACCCACAGACTCACACAGAGACCCACAGACTCGCACAGAGATCCACAGACTCACACATAGACCCATAGACTCACACAGAGACCCATAAAGTCACACAGAGACCCATAGACTCACACAGAGACCGATAGACTTACACAGAGACCCACAGACTCACACAGAGACCCATAGACTCACACAGAGACCCACAGACTCACACAGAGACCCATCGACTCACACAGAGACCCATAGACTCACACAGAGACCCACAGACTCACACAGAGACCCATAGACTCACAAAGCGACCCATAGACTCACACAGAGATCCACAGACTCACACATAGACCCATAGACTCACACAGAGACCCATAAACTCACACAGAGACCCATAGACTCACACAGATACCCATAGACTCACACAGAGACCCATAGACTCACACAGACCCATAGATTCACGCAGAGACACATAGACTCACACAGAGACCCATAGACTCACGCAGAGACCCATAGACTCACACAGAGACCCACAGACTCGCACAGAGACCCACAGACTCGCACAGAGACCCATAGACTCACACAGCAGAGACCCATAGACTCACAGCAGAGACCCATAGACTCACGCAGAGACCCACAGATTCACACAGAGACACATAGACTCACACAGAGACCCATAGACTCACACAGAGACCCATAGACTCACACAGAGACACATAGACTCGCACAGAGACCCACAGACTCGCACAGAGACCCATAGACTCACTCAGCAGAGACCCATAGACTCACGCAGAGACCCATAGACTCACACAGAGACCCACAGACTCGCAAAGAGACCCACAGACTCGCACAGAGACCCATAGACTCACACAGCAGAGACCCATAGACTCACAGCAGAGTCCCACAGACTCACACAGAGACACATAGACTCACACAGAGACCCATAGACTCACACAGAGACCCATAGACTCACACAGAGACCCATAGACGCACACAGAGACACATAGACTCACACAGAGACCCACAGACTCACACAGAGACCCACAGAGTCACACAGAGACCCATAGACTCACACAGAGACCCATAGACTCACACAGAGACCCATTGACTCACACAGAGACCCATAGACTCACACAGAGACACATAGCCTCACACAGAGACCCATAGACTCACACAGAGACACATAGATCCACACAGAGACCCATAGACTCACACAGAGACCCATAGACTCACACAGAGACCCACAGACTCACACAGAGACCCATAGACTCACACAGAGACCCATAGACTCACACAGAGACACATAGACTCACACAGAGACTCATAGACTCACACAGAGACACATAGACTCACACAGAGACCCATAGACTCACACAGAGACCCATAGACTCACACAGAGACCCACAGACTCACACAGAAACCCATAGACTCGCACAGAGATCCACAGACTCACACATAGACCCATAGACTAACACAGAGACCCATAAACTCACACAGAGACCCATAGACTCACACAGAGACACATAGACTCACACAGAGACCCACAGACTCACACAGAGACCCATAGACTCACACAGAGACCCACAGACTCACACAGAGACCCACAGACTCACACAGAGACCCATAGACTCACACAGAGACCCACAGACTCACACAGAGACCCATAGACTCACACAGAGACACATAGACTCACACAGAGACCCATAGACTCACACAGAGACCCACAGACTCGCACAGAGATCCACAGACTCACACAGAGACCCATAGACTCACACAGAGACCCATAGACTCACACAGAGACCCATAGACTCACACAGAGACCCATAGACTCACACAGAGACCCATAGAGTCACACAGAGACACAGACTCACACAGAGACCCCATAGACTCACACAGAGACCAAAAGACTCACTCAGAGACCCATAGACTCACGCAGAGACCCATAGACTCACATAGAGACCCATAGACTCACTCAGAGACCCATAGACTCACACAGAGACCCTTAGACTCACACAGAGACCCATAGACTCACACAGAGACCGACAGACTCACACAGAGACACATAGACTCACACAGAGACCCATAGACTCACACAGAGACCCATAGACTCACACAGAGACACATAGACTCACACAGAGACACATAGACTCACACAGAGACCCATAGACTCACACAGAGACCCATAGACTCACACAGAGACCCACAGACTCACACAGAGACCCACAGACTCACACAGAGACCCATAGACTCACACAGAGACCCATAGACTCACACAGAGACCCATAGACTCACACAGAGACCCATAGACTCACACAGAGACACATAGACTCACACAGAGACTCATAGACTCACACAGAGACACATAGACTCACACAGAGACCCATAGACCCACACAGAGACCCATAGACTCACACAGAGACCCATAGACTCACACAGAGACCCACAGACTTACACATAAACCCATAGACTCGCATAGAGATCCACAGACTCACACATAGACCCATAGACTAACACAGAGACCCATAAACTCACACAGAGACCCATAGACTCACACAGAGACACATAGACTCACACAGAGACCCATAGACTCACACAGAGACCCACAGACTCACACAGAGACCCATAGACTCACACAGAGACCCACAGACTCACACAGAGACCCACAGACTCGCACAGAGACACATAGACTCACACAGAGACTCATAGACTCACACAGAGACACATAGACTCACACAGAGACCCATAGACTCACACAGAGACCCATAGACTCACACAGAGACACATAGACTCACACAGAGACTCATAGACTCACACAGAGACACATAGACTCACACAGAGACCCATAGACCCACACAGAGACCCATAGACTTACACAGAGACCCATAGACTCACACAGAGACCCACAGACTTACACATAAACCCATAGACTCGCATAGAGATCCACAGACTCACACATAGACCCATAGACTAACACAGAGACCCATAAACTCACACAGAGACCCATAGACTCACACAGAGACCCATAGACTCACACAGAGACCCATAGACTCACACAGAGACACATAGACTCACACAGAGACTCATAGACTCACACAGAGACACATAGACTCACACAAAGACCCATAGACCCACACAGAGACCCATAGACTCACACAGAGACCCATAGACTCACACAGAGACCCACAGACTTACACAGAAACCCATAGACTCGCATAGAGATCCACAGACTCACACATAGACCCATAGACTAACACAGAGACCCATAAACTCACACAGAGACCCATAGACTCACACAGAGACACATAGCCTCACACAGAGACCCATAGACTCACACAGAGACCCACAGACTCACACAGAGACCCATAGACTCACACAGAGACCCACAGACTCACACAGAGACCCACAGACTCGCACAGAGATCCACAGACTCACACATAGACCCATAGACTCACACAGAGACCCATAAAGTCACACAGAGACCCATAGACTCACACAGAGACCGATAGACTTACACAGAGACCCACAGACTCACACAGAGACCCATAGACTCACACAGAGACCCACAGACTCACACAGAGACCCATCGACTCACACAGAGACCCATAGACTCACACAGAGACCCACAGACTCACACAGAGACCCATAGACTCACAAAGCGACCCATAGACTCACACAGAGATCCACAGACTCACACATAGACCCATAGACTCACACAGAGACCCATAAACTCACACAGAGACCCATAGACTCACACAGAGACCCATAGACTCACACAGAGACCCATAGACTCACACAGACCCATAGATTCACGCAGAGACACATAGACTCACACAGAGACCCATAGACTCACGCAGAGACCCATAGACTCACACAGAGACCCACAGACTCGCACAGAGACCCACAGACTCGCACAGAGACCCATAGACTCACACAGCAGAGACCCATAGACTCACAGCAGAGACCCATAGACTCACGCAGAGACCCACAGATTCACACAGAGACACATAGACTCACACAGAGACCCATAGACTCACACAGAGACCCATAGACTCACACAGAGACACATAGACTCGCACAGAGACCCACAGACTCGCACAGAGACCCATAGACTCACTCAGCAGAGACCCATAGACTCACGCAGAGACCCATAGACTCACACAGAGACCCACAGACTCGCAAAGAGACCCACAGACTCGCACAGAGACCCATAGACTCACACAGCAGAGACCCATAGACTCACAGCAGAGTCCCACAGACTCACACAGAGACACATAGACTCACACAGAGACCCATAGACTCACACAGAGACCCATAGACTCACACAGAGACCCATAGACGCACACAGAGACACATAGACTCACACAGAGACCCACAGACTCACACAGAGACCCACAGAGTCACACAGAGACCCATAGACTCACACAGAGACCCATAGACTCACACAGAGACCCATTGACTCACACAGAGACCCATAGACTCACACAGAGACACATAGCCTCACACAGAGACCCATAGACTCACACAGAGACACATAGATCCACACAGAGACCCATATACTCACACAGAGACCCATAGACTCACACAGAGACCCACAGACTCACACAGAGACCCATAGACTCACACAGAGACCCATATACTCACACAGAGACCCACAGACTCACACAGAGACCCACAGACTCGCACAGAGATCCACAGACTCACACAGAGACC
Source organism: Petromyzon marinus (assembly GCF_048934315.1). Lineage (NCBI taxonomy): Eukaryota > Metazoa > Chordata > Hyperoartia > Petromyzontiformes > Petromyzontidae > Petromyzon > Petromyzon marinus. The sequence continues at coordinate 343,401 of NW_027422683.1, forward strand.
CTTAGACTCACACAGAGACCCATAGACTCACACAGAGACCCACAGACTCACACAGAGACACATAGACTCACACAGAGACCCATAGACTCAAACAGAGACCCATAGACTCACACAGAGACACATAGACTCACACAGAGACACATAGACTCACACAGAGACCCATAGACTCACACAGAGACCCATAGACTCACACAGAGACCCACAGACTCACACAGAGACCCACAGACTCACACAGAGACCCATAGACTCACACAGAGACCCATAGACTCACACAGAGACCCATAGACTCACACAGAGACCATAGACTCACACAGAGACCCATAGACTCACACAGAGACCCATAGACTCACACAGAGACCCATAGACTCACACAGAGACACATAGACTCACACAGAGACTCATAGACTCACACAGAGACACATAGACTCACACAAAGACCCATAGACCCACACAGAGACCCATAGACTCACACAGAGACCCATAGACTCACACAGAGACCCACAGACTTACACAGAAACCCATAGACTCGCATAGAGATCCACAGACTCACACATAGACCCATAGACTAACACAGAGACCCATAAACTCACACAGAGACCCATAGACTCACACAGAGACACATAGCCTCACACAGAGACCCATAGACTCACACAGAGACCCACAGACTCACACAGAGACCCATAGACTCACACAGAGACCCACAGACTCACACAGAGACCCACAGACTCGCACAGAGATCCACAGACTCACACATAGACCCATAGACTCACACAGAGACCCATAAAGTCACACAGAGACCCATAGACTCACACAGAGACCGATAGACTTACACAGAGACCCACAGACTCACACAGAGACCCATAGACTCACACAGAGACCCACAGACTCACACAGAGACCCATCGACTCACACAGAGACCCATAGACTCACACAGAGACCCACAGACTCACACAGAGACCCATAGACTCACAAAGCGACCCATAGACTCACACAGAGATCCACAGACTCACACATAGACCCATAGACTCACACAGAGACCCATAAACTCACACAGAGACCCATAGACTCACACAGAGACCCATAGACTCACACAGAGACCCATAGACTCACACAGACCCATAGATTCACGCAGAGACACATAGACTCACACAGAGACCCATAGACTCACGCAGAGACCCATAGACTCACACAGAGACCCACAGACTCGCACAGAGACCCACAGACTCGCACAGAGACCCATAGACTCACACAGCAGAGACCCATAGACTCACAGCAGAGACCCATAGACTCACGCAGAGACCCACAGATTCACACAGAGACACATAGACTCACACAGAGACCCATAGACTCACACAGAGACCCATAGACTCACACAGAGACACATAGACTCGCACAGAGACCCACAGACTCGCACAGAGACCCATAGACTCACTCAGCAGAGACCCATAGACTCACGCAGAGACCCATAGACTCACACAGAGACCCACAGACTCGCAAAGAGACCCACAGACTCGCACAGAGACCCATAGACTCACACAGCAGAGACCCATAGACTCACAGCAGAGTCCCACAGACTCACACAGAGACACATAGACTCACACAGAGACCCATAGACTCACACAGAGACCCATAGACTCACACAGAGACCCATAGACGCACACAGAGACACATAGACTCACACAGAGACCCACAGACTCACACAGAGACCCACAGAGTCACACAGAGACCCATAGACTCACACAGAGACCCATAGACTCACACAGAGACCCATTGACTCACACAGAGACCCATAGACTCACACAGAGACACATAGCCTCACACAGAGACCCATAGACTCACACAGAGACACATAGATCCACACAGAGACCCATAGACTCACACAGAGACCCATAGACTCACACAGAGACCCACAGACTCACACAGAGACCCATAGACTCACACAGAGACCCATAGACTCACACAGAGACACATAGACTCACACAGAGACTCATAGACTCACACAGAGACACATAGACTCACACAGAGACCCATAGACTCACACAGAGACCCATAGACTCACACAGAGACCCACAGACTCACACAGAAACCCATAGACTCGCACAGAGATCCACAGACTCACACATAGACCCATAGACTAACACAGAGACCCATAAACTCACACAGAGACCCATAGACTCACACAGAGACACATAGACTCACACAGAGACCCACAGACTCACACAGAGACCCATAGACTCACACAGAGACCCACAGACTCACACAGAGACCCACAGACTCACACAGAGACCCATAGACTCACACAGAGACCCACAGACTCACACAGAGACCCATAGACTCACACAGAGACACATAGACTCACACAGAGACCCATAGACTCACACAGAGACCCACAGACTCGCACAGAGATCCACAGACTCACACAGAGACCCATAGACTCACACAGAGACCCATAGACTCACACAGAGACCCATAGACTCACACAGAGACCCATAGACTCACACAGAGACCCATAGAGTCACACAGAGACACAGACTCACACAGAGACCCCATAGACTCACACAGAGACCAAAAGACTCACTCAGAGACCCATAGACTCACGCAGAGACCCATAGACTCACATAGAGACCCATAGACTCACTCAGAGACCCATAGACTCACACAGAGACCCTTAGACTCACACAGAGACCCATAGACTCACACAGAGACCGACAGACTCACACAGAGACACATAGACTCACACAGAGACCCATAGACTCACACAGAGACCCATAGACTCACACAGAGACACATAGACTCACACAGAGACACATAGACTCACACAGAGACCCATAGACTCACACAGAGACCCATAGACTCACACAGAGACCCACAGACTCACACAGAGACCCACAGACTCACACAGAGACCCATAGACTCACACAGAGACCCATAGACTCACACAGAGACCCATAGACTCACACAGAGACCCATAGACTCACACAGAGACACATAGACTCACACAGAGACTCATAGACTCACACAGAGACACATAGACTCACACAGAGACCCATAGACCCACACAGAGACCCATAGACTCACACAGAGACCCATAGACTCACACAGAGACCCACAGACTTACACATAAACCCATAGACTCGCATAGAGATCCACAGACTCACACATAGACCCATAGACTAACACAGAGACCCATAAACTCACACAGAGACCCATAGACTCACACAGAGACACATAGACTCACACAGAGACCCATAGACTCACACAGAGACCCACAGACTCACACAGAGACCCATAGACTCACACAGAGACCCACAGACTCACACAGAGACCCACAGACTCGCACAGAGACACATAGACTCACACAGAGACTCATAGACTCACACAGAGACACATAGACTCACACAGAGACCCATAGACTCACACAGAGACCCATAGACTCACACAGAGACACATAGACTCACACAGAGACTCATAGACTCACACAGAGACACATAGACTCACACAGAGACCCATAGACCCACACAGAGACCCATAGACTTACACAGAGACCCATAGACTCACACAGAGACCCACAGACTTACACATAAACCCATAGACTCGCATAGAGATCCACAGACTCACACATAGACCCATAGACTAACACAGAGACCCATAAACTCACACAGAGACCCATAGACTCACACAGAGACACATAGACTCACACAGAGACCCATAGACTCACACAGAGACCCACAGACTCACACAGAGACCCATAGACTCACACAGAGACCCACAGACTCACACAGAGACCCACAGACTCGCACAGAGATCCACAGACTCACACATAGACCCATAGACTCACACAGAGACCCATAAAGTCACACAGAGACCCATAGACTCACACAGAGACCGATAGACTTACACAGAGACCCACAGACTCACACAGAGACCCATAGACTCACACAGAGACCCACAGACTCACACAGAGACCCATCGACTCAGACAGAGACCCATAGACTCACACAGAGACCCATAGACTCACACAAAGACCCATAGACTCACACAGAGACCCACAGACTCACACAGAGACCCATAGACTCACAAAGCGACCCATAGACTCACACAGAGATCCACAGACTCACACATAGACCCATAGACTCACACAGAGACCCATAAACTCACACAGAGACCCATAGACTCACACAGAGACCCATAGACTCACACAGAGACCCATAGACTCACACAGAGACCCATAGATTCACGCAGAGACACATAGACTCACACAGAGACCCACAGACTCACACAGAGACCCATAGACTCACACAGACACCCACAGACTCACACAGAGACCCATAGACTCACACAGAGACACATAGATTCACACAGAGACCCATAGACTCACACAGAGACACATAGACTCACACAGAGACCCATAGACTCACACAGAGACCCACAGACTCACACAGAGACCCATAGACTCACACAGAGACCCACAGACTCACACAGAGTCCCACAGACTCGCACAGAGATCCACAGACTCACACAGAGACCCATAGACTAACACAGAGACCCATAAACTCACACAGAGACCCATAGATTCACACAGAGACCCATAGACTCACACAGAGACCCCCAGAGACTCACACAGAGACACATAGACTCACACAGAGACCCATAGAATCACACATAGACACATAGACTCACACAGAGACCCATAGACTCACACAGAGACACATAGACTCACACAGAGACCCATAGACTCACACAGAGACACAAAGACTCACACAGAGACCCATAGACTCACACAGAGACCCACAGACTCACACAGAGACCCATAGACTCACACAGAGACCCACAGACTCACACAGACACCCACAGACTCGCACAGAGATCCACAGACTCACACATAGACCCATAGACTCACACAGAGAACCATAAACTCACACAGAGACCCATAGACTCACACAAAGACCCATAGACTTACACAGAGACCCACAGACTCACACAGAGACCCATAGACTCACACAGAGACCCACAGACTCACACAGAGACCCACAGACTCACACAGAGTCCCACAGACTCGCACAGAGATCCACAGACTCACACAGAGACCCATAGACTCACACAGAGACCCATAGACTCACACAGAGACCCATAGACTCACACAACGACCCATAGACTCACACAGAGACCCATAGACTCACACAGAGATCCATAGACTCACACAGAGACCCATAGACTCACACAGAGACCCATAGACTCACACAGAGACCAAAAGACTCACTCAGAGACCCATAGACTCACGCAGAGACCCATAGACTCACATAGAGACCCATAGACTCACTCAGAGACCCATAGACTCACACAGAGACCCTTAGACTCACACAGAGACCCATAGACTCACACAGAGACCCACAGACTCACACAGAGACACATAGACTCACACAGAGACCCATAGACTCACACAGAGACACATAGTCTCACACAGAGACACATAGACTCACACAGAGACCCATAGACTCACACAGAGACCCATAGACTCACACAGAGACCCACAGACTCACACAGAGACCCACAAACTCACACAGAGACCCATAGACTCACACAGAGACCCATAGACTCACACAGAGACCCATAGACTCACACAGAGACCCATAGACTCACACAGAGACACATAGACTCACACAGAGACTCATAGACTCACACAGAGACACATAGACTCACACAGAGACCCATAGACCCACACAGAGACCCATAAACTCACACAGAGACCCATAGACTCACACAGAGACCCACAGACTTACACAGAAACCCATAGACTCGCATAGAGATCCACAGACTCACACATAGACCCATAGACTAACACAGAGACCCATAAACTCACACAGAGACCCATAGACTCACACAGAGACACATAGACTCACACAGAGACCCATAGACTCACACAGAGACCCACAGACTCACACAGAGACCCATAGACTCACACAGAGACCCACAGACTCACACAGAGACCCACAGACTCGCACAGAGATCCACAGACTCACACATAGACCCATAGACTCACACAGAGACCCATAAAGTCACACAGAGACCCATAGACTCACACAGAGACCGATAGACTTACACAGAGACCCACAGACTCACACAGAGACCCATAGACTCACACAGAGACCCACAGACTCACACAGAGAACCATCGACTCACAAAGAGACCCATAGACTCACACAGAGACCCATAGACTCACACAGAGACCCATAGACTCACACAGAGACCCACAGACTCACACAGAGACCCATAGACTCACAAAGCGACCCATAGACTCACACAGAGATCCAAAGACTCACACATAGACCCATAGACTCACACAGAGACCCATAGACTCACACAGAGACCCATAGACTCACACAGAGACACATAGACTCACACAGAGACCCATAGACTCACACAGAGACACATAGACTCACACAGAGACCCATAGACTCACACAGAGACCCACAGACTCACACAGAGACCCATAGACTCACACAGAGACCCACAGACTCACACAGAGTCCCACAGACTCGCACAGAGATCCACAGACTCACACAGAGACCCATAGACTAACACAGAGACCCATAAACTCACACAGAGACCCATAGATTCACACAGAGACCCATAGACTCACACAGAGACCCATAGACTTACACAGAGACACATAGACTCACACAGAGACCCATAGAATCACACAGAGACACATAGACTCACACAGAGACCCATAGACTCACACAGAGACACATAGACTCACACAGAGACCCATAGACTCACACAGAGACACATAGACTCACACAGAGACCCATAGACTCACACAGAGACCCATAGACTCACACAGAGACCCACAGACTCACACAGACACCCACAGACTCGCACAGAGATCCACAGACTCACACATAGACCCATAGACTCACACAGAGACACATAGACTCACACAGAGACCCATAGAATCACACAGAGACACATAGACTCACACAGAGACCCATAGACTCACACAGAGACACATAGACTCACACAGAGACCCATAGACTCACACAGAGACACATAGACTCACACAGAGACCCATAGACTCACACAGAGACCCATAGACTCACACAGAGACCCACAGACTCACACAGACACCCACAGACTCGCACAGAGATCCACAGACTCACACATAGACCCATAGACTCACACAGAGACCCATAAAGTCACACAGAGACCCATAGACTCACACAGAGACCGATAGACTTACACAGAGACCCACAGACTCACACAGAGACCCATAGACTCACACAGAGACCCACAGACTCACACAGAGAACCATCGACTCACAAAGAGACCCATAGACTCACACAGAGACCCATAGACTCACACAGAGACCCATAGACTCACACAGAGACCCACAGACTCACACAGAGACCCATAGACTCACAAAGCGACCCATAGACTCACACAGAGATCCAAAGACTCACACATAGACCCATAGACTCACACAGAGACCCATAGACTCACACAGAGACCCATAGACTCACACAGAGACACATAGACTCACACAGAGACCCATAGACTCACACAGAGACACATAGACTCACACAGAGACCCATAGACTCACACAGAGACCCACAGACTCACACAGAGACCCATAGACTCACACAGAGACCCACAGACTCACACAGAGTCCCACAGACTCGCACAGAGATCCACAGACTCACACAGAGACCCATAGACTAACACAGAGACCCATAAACTCACACAGAGACCCATAGATTCACACAGAGACCCATAGACTCACACAGAGACCCATAGACTTACACAGAGACACATAGACTCACACAGAGACCCATAGAATCACACAGAGACACATAGACTCACACAGAGACCCATAGACTCACACAGAGACACATAGACTCACACAGAGACCCATAGACTCACACAGAGACACATAGACTCACACAGAGACCCATAGACTCACACAGAGACCCATAGACTCACACAGAGACCCACAGACTCACACAGACACCCACAGACTCGCACAGAGATCCACAGACTCACACATAGACCCATAGACTCACACAGAGACCCATAAACTCACACAGAGACCCATAGACTCACACAAAGACCCATAGACTTACACAGAGACCCACAGACTCACACAGAGACCCATAGACTCACACAGAGACCCACAGACTCACACAGAGACCCACAGACTCACACAGAGTCCCACAGACTCGCACAGAGATCCACAGACTCACACGGAGACCCATAGACTCACACAGAGACCCATAGACTCACACAGAGACCCATAGACTCACACAACGACCCATAGACTCACACAGAGACCCATAGACTCACACAGAGATCCATAGACTCACACAGAGACCCATAGACTCACACAGAGACTCGCAGACTCGCATAGAGACCCATAGACTCAATCAGAGACCCATAGACTCAGACAGAGACCCACAGACTCACACAGAGACCCATAGACTCACACAGAGACCCATAGACTCACACAGAGACCCACAGACTCGCACAGAGACCCACAGACTCGCACAGAGACCCATAGACTCACACAGCAGAGACCCATAGACTCACAGCAGAGACCCATAGACTCACGCAGAGACCCACAGATTCACACAGAGACACATAGACTCACACAGAGACCCATAGACTCACACAGAGACCCATAGACTCACACAGAGACACATAGACTCGCACAGAGACCCACAGACTCGCACAGAGACCCATAGACTCACACAGCAGAGACCCATAGACTCACGCAGAGACCCATAGACTCACACAGAGACCCACAGACTCGCACAGAGACCCATAGACTCACACAGCAGAGACCCATAGACTCACAGCAGAGTCCCACAGACTCACACAGAGACACATAGACTCACACAGAGACCCATAGACTCACACAGAGACCCATAGACTCACACAGAGACCCATAGACTCACACAGAGACACATAGACTCACACAGAGACCCACAGACTCACACAGAGACCCACAGACTCACACAGAGACCCATAGACTCACACAGAGACCCATTGACTCACACAGAGACCCATAGACTCACACAGAGACACATAGACTCACACAGAGACCCATAGACTCACACAGAGACACATAGACACACACAGAGACCCATAGACTCACACAGAGACCCATAGACTCACACAGAGACCCACAGACTCACACAGAGACCCATAGACTCACACAGAGACCCACAGACTCGCACAGAGACGCACAGACTCGCACAGAGATCCACAGACTCACACAGAGACCCATAGACTCACACAGAGGCCCATAGACTCATACAGAGACCCGTAGACTCACACAGAGAACCATAGACTCACACAGAGACCCATAGACTCACACAGAGACACAGACTCACACAGTGACCCACAGATGTACACAGAAACCCATAGACTCACACAGAGACCCATAGACTCACACAGAGACCCATAGACTCACACAGAGACCCATAGACTCACACAAAGACCTATAGACTCACACAGAGACCCATAGACTCGCATAGAGACCCATAGACTCAATCAGAGACACATAGACTCACACAGAGACACATAGACTCACACAGAGACCCATAGACTCACACAGAGACCCACAGACTCACACAGAGACCCATAGACTCACACAGAGACCCACAGACTCACTCAGACACCCACAGACTCGCACAGAGATGCACAGACTCACACATAGACCCATAGACTCACACAGAGACCCATAAACTCACACAGAGACCCATAGACTCACACAAAGACCCATAGACTTACACAGAGACCCACAGACTCACACAGAGACCCATAGACTCACACAGAGACCTACAGACTCACACAGAGACCCACAGACTCACACAGAGTCCCACAGACTCGCACAGAGATCCACAGACTCACACAGAGACCCATAGACTCACACAGAGACCCATAGACTCACACAGAGACCCATAGACTCACACAACGACCCATAGACTCACACAGAGATCCATAGACTCACACAGAGATCCATAGACTCACACAGAGACCCATAGACTCACACAGAGACCCGCAGACTCGCATAGAGACCCATAGACTCAATCAGAGACCCATAGACTCAGACAGAGACCCACAGACTCACACAGAGTCCCACAGACTCACACAGAGACCCTTGACTCACACACAGACCCATAGACTCACATAGAGACCCATAGACTCACACAGAGACCCACAGACTCGCACAGAGACCCACAGACTCCCACAGAGACCCATAGACTCACACAGCAGAGACCCATAGACTCACGCAGAGACCCCTAGACTCACACAGAGACCCACAGACTCGCACAGAGACCCACAGACTCGCACAGAGACCCATAGACTCACACAGCAGAGACCCATAGACTCACAGCAGAGACCCATAGACTCACGCAGAGACCCACAGATTCACACAGAGACACATAGACTCACACAGAGACCCATAGACTCACACAGAGACCCAATAGACTCACACAGAGACACATAGACTCGCACAGAGACCCACAGACTCGCACAGAGACCCATAGACTCACACAGCAGAGACCCATAGACTCACGCAGAGACCCATAGACTCACACAGAGACCCACAGACTCGCACAGAGACCCACAGACTCGGACAGAGACCCATAGACTCACACAGCAGAGACCCATAGACTCACAGCAGAGTTCCACAGACTCACACAGAGTCACATAGACTCACACAGAGACCCATAGACTCACACAGAGACCCATAGACTCACACAGAGACCCATAGACTCACACAGAGACACATAGACTCACACAGAGACCCACAGACTCACACATAGACCCACAGACTCACACAGAGACACATAGACTCACACAGAGACCCATAGACTCACACAGAGACCCACAGACTCACACAGAGACCCATAGACTCACAAAGAGACCCACAGACTCACACAGAGACCCATCGACTCACACAGAGACCCATAGACTCACACAGACATCCACAGACTCACAAAGAGACCCATAGACTCACACAGAGACACATAGATTCACACAGAGACCCATAGACTCACACAGAGACACATAGACTCACACAGAGACCCATAGACTCACACAGAGACCCACAGACTCACACAGAGACCCATAGACTCACACAGAGACCCACAGACTCACACAGAGTCCCACAGAATCGCACAGAGATCCACAGACTCACACAGAGACCCCCAGACTAACACAGAGACGCATAAACTCACACAGAGACCCATAGATTCACACAGAGACCCATAGACTCACACAGAGACCCCCAGAGACTCACACAGAGACACATAGACTCACACAGAGACCCATAGAATCACACAGAGACACATAGACTCACACAGAGACCCATAGACTCACACAGAGACACATAGACTCACACAGAGACCCATAGACTCACACAGAGACACATAGACTCACACAGAGACCCATAGACTCACACAGAGACCCACAGACTCACACAAAGACCCATAGACTCACACAGAGACCCACAGACTCACACAGACACCCACAGACTCGCACAGAGATCCACAGACTCACACATAGACCCATAGACTCACACAGAGAACCATAGACTCACACAGAGACCCATAGACTCACACAAAGACCCATAGACTTACACAGAGACCCACAGACTCACACAGAGACCCATAGACTCACACAGAGACCCACAGACTCACACAGAGACCCACAGACTCACACAGAGTCCCACAGACTCGTACAGAGATCCACAGACTCACACAGAGACCCATAGACTCACACAGAGACCCATAGACTCACACAGAGACCCATAGACTCACACAACGACCCATAGACTCACACAGAGACCCATAGACTCACACAGAGATCCATAGACTCACACAGAGACCCATAGACTCACACAGAGACCCATAGACTCACACAGAGACCAAAAGACTCACTCAGAGACCCATAGACTCACACAGAGACCCATAGACTCACATAGAGACCCATAGACTCACTCAGAGACCCATAGACTCACACAGAGACCCATAGACTCACACAGAGACCCATAGACTCACACAACGACCCATAGACTCACACAGAGACCCATAGACTCACACAGAGATCCATAGACTCACACAGAGACCCATAGACTCACACAGAGACTCGCAGACTCGCATAGAGACCCATAGACTCAATCAGAGACCCATAGACTCAGACAGAGACCCACAGACTCACACAGAGACCCATAGACTCACACAGAGACCCATAGACTCACACAGAGACCCACAGACTCGCACAGAGACCCACAGACTCGCACAGAGACCCATAGACTCACACAGCAGAGACCCATAGACTCACAGCAGAGACCCATAGACTCACGCAGAGACCCACAGATTCACACAGAGACACATAGACTCACACAGAGACCCATAGACTCACACAGAGACCCATAGACTCACACAGAGACACATAGACTCGCACAGAGACCCACAGACTCGCACAGAGACCCATAGACTCACACAGCAGAGACCCATAGACTCACGCAGAGACCCATAGACTCACACAGAGACCCACAGACTCGCACAGAGACCCATAGACTCACACAGCAGAGACCCATAGACTCACAGCAGAGTCCCACAGACTCACACAGAGACACATAGACTCACACAGAGACCCATAGACTCACACAGAGACCCATAGACTCACACAGAGACCCATAGACTCACACAGAGACACATAGACTCACACAGAGACCCACAGACTCACACAGAGACCCACAGACTCACACAGAGACCCATAGACTCACACAGAGACCCATTGACTCACACAGAGACCCATAGACTCACACAGAGACACATAGACTCACACAGAGACCCATAGACTCACACAGAGACACATAGACACACACAGAGACCCATAGACTCACACAGAGACCCATAGACTCACACAGAGACCCACAGACTCACACAGAGACCCATAGACTCACACAGAGACCCACAGACTCGCACAGAGACGCACAGACTCGCACAGAGATCCACAGACTCACACAGAGACCCATAGACTCACACAGAGGCCCATAGACTCATACAGAGACCCGTAGACTCACACAGAGAACCATAGACTCACACAGAGACCCATAGACTCACACAGAGACACAGACTCACACAGTGACCCACAGATGTACACAGAAACCCATAGACTCACACAGAGACCCATAGACTCACACAGAGACCCATAGACTCACACAGAGACCCATAGACTCACACAAAGACCTATAGACTCACACAGAGACCCATAGACTCGCATAGAGACCCATAGACTCAATCAGAGACACATAGACTCACACAGAGACACATAGACTCACACAGAGACCCATAGACTCACACAGAGACCCACAGACTCACACAGAGACCCATAGACTCACACAGAGACCCACAGACTCACTCAGACACCCACAGACTCGCACAGAGATGCACAGACTCACACATAGACCCATAGACTCACACAGAGACCCATAAACTCACACAGAGACCCATAGACTCACACAAAGACCCATAGACTTACACAGAGACCCACAGACTCACACAGAGACCCATAGACTCACACAGAGACCTACAGACTCACACAGAGACCCACAGACTCACACAGAGTCCCACAGACTCGCACAGAGATCCACAGACTCACACAGAGACCCATAGACTCACACAGAGACCCATAGACTCACACAGAGACCCATAGACTCACACAACGACCCATAGACTCACACAGAGATCCATAGACTCACACAGAGATCCATAGACTCACACAGAGACCCATAGACTCACACAGAGACCCGCAGACTCGCATAGAGACCCATAGACTCAATCAGAGACCCATAGACTCAGACAGAGACCCACAGACTCACACAGAGTCCCACAGACTCACACAGAGACCCTTGACTCACACACAGACCCATAGACTCACATAGAGACCCATAGACTCACACAGAGACCCACAGACTCGCACAGAGACCCACAGACTCCCACAGAGACCCATAGACTCACACAGCAGAGACCCATAGACTCACGCAGAGACCCCTAGACTCACACAGAGACCCACAGACTCGCACAGAGACCCACAGACTCGCACAGAGACCCATAGACTCACACAGCAGAGACCCATAGACTCACAGCAGAGACCCATAGACTCACGCAGAGACCCACAGATTCACACGGAGACACATAGACTCACACAGAGACCCATAGACTCACACAGAGACCCAATAGACTCACACAGAGACACATAGACTCGCACAGAGACCCACAGACTCGCACAGAGACCCATAGACTCACACAGCAGAGACCCATAGACTCACGCAGAGACCCATAGACTCACACAGAGACCCACAGACTCGCACAGAGACCCACAGACTCGGACAGAGACCCATAGACTCACACAGCAGAGACCCATAGACTCACAGCAGAGTTCCACAGACTCACACAGAGTCACATAGACTCACACAGAGACCCATAGACTCACACAGAGACCCATAGACTCACACAGAGACCCATAGACTCACACAGAGACACATAGACTCACACAGAGACCCACAGACTCACACATAGACCCACAGACTCACACAGAGACACATAGACTCACACAGAGACCCATAGACTCACACAGAGACCCACAGACTCACACAGAGACCCATAGACTCACAAAGAGACCCACAGACTCACACAGAGACCCATCGACTCACACAGAGACCCATAGACTCACACAGAGACACATAGACTCACACAGAGACACATAGACTCACACAGAGACCCATAGACTCACACAGAGACCCACAGACTCACACAGAGACCCATAGACTCACACAGAGACCCACAGACTCACACAGAGTCCCACAGAATCGCACAGAGATCCACAGACTCACACAGAGACCCATAGACTAACACAGAGACCCATAAACTCACACAGAGACCCATAGATTCACACAGAGACCCATAGACTCACACAGAGACCCCCAGAGACTCACACAGAGACACATAGACTCACACAGAGACCCATAGAATCACACAGAGACACATAGACTCACACAGAGACCCATAGACTCACACAGAGACACATAGACTCACACAGAGACCCATAGACTCACACACAGACACATAGACTCACACAGAGACCCATAGACTCACACAGAGACCCACAGACTCACACAGAGACCCATAGACTCACACAGAGACCCACAGACTCACACAGACACCCACAGACTCGCACAGAGATCCACAGACTCACACATAGACCCATAGACTCACACAGAGAACCATAAACTCACACAGAGACCCATAGACTCACACAAAGACCCATAGACTTACACAGAGACCCACAGACTCACACAGAGACCCATAGACTCACACAGAGACCCACAGACTCACACAGAGACCCACAGACTCACACAGAGTCCCACAGACTCGTACAGAGATCCACAGACTCACACAGAGACCCATAGACTCACACAGAGACCCATAGACTCACACAGAGACCCATAGACTCACACAACGACCCATAGACTCACACAGAGACCCATAGACTCACACAGAGATCCACAGACTCACACAGAGACCCATAGACTCACACAGAGACCCATAGACTCACACAGAGACCAAAAGACTCACTCAGAGACCCATAGACTCACACAGAGACCCATAGACTCACATAGAGACCCATAGACTCACTCAGAGACCCATAGACTCACACAGAGACCCTTAGACTCACACAGAGACCCATAGACTCACACAGAGACCCACAGACTCACACAGAGACACATAGACTCACACAGAGACCCATAGACTCACACAGAGACACATAGACTCACACAGAGACACATAGACTCACACAGAGACCCATAGACTCACACAGAGACCCATAGACTCACACAGAGACCCACAGACTCACACAGAGACCCACAGACTCACACAGAGACCCATAGACTCACACAGAGACCCATAGACTCACACAGAGACCCATAGACTCACACAGAGACCCATAGACTCACACAGAGACCCACAGACTCACACAGAGACCCACAGACTCACACAGAGACCCATAGACTCACACAGAGACCCATAGACTCACACAGAGACCCATAGACTCACACAGAGACCCATAGACTCACACAGAGACACATAGACTCACACAGAGACTCATAGACTCACACAGAGACACATAGACTCACACAGAGACCCATAGACCCACAAAGAGACCCATAGACTCACACAGAGACCCATAGACTCACACAGAGACCCACAGACTTACACAGAAACCCATAGACTCGCATAGAGATCCACAGACTCACACATAGACCCATAGACTAACACAGAGACCCATAAACTCACACAGAGACCCATAGACTCACACAGAGACACATAGACTCACACAGAGACCCATAGACTCACACAGAGACCCACAGACTCACACAGAGACCCATAGACTCACACAGAGACCCACAGACTCACACAGAGTCCCACAGACTCGCACAGAGATCCACAGACTCACACAGAGACCCATAGACTAACACAGAGACCCATAAACTCACACAGAGACCCATAGATTCACACAGAGACCCATAGACTCACACAGAGACCCCCAGAGACTCACACAGAGACACATAGACTCACACAGAGACCCATAGAATCACACAGAGACACATAGACTCACACAGAGACCCATAGACTCACACAGAGACACATAGACTCACACAGAGACCCATAGACTCACACAGAGACACATAGACTCACACAGAGACCCATAGACTCACACAGAGACCCACAGACTCACACAGAGACCCATAGACTCACACAGAGACCCACAGACTCACACAGACACCCACAGACTCGCACAGAGATCCACAGACTCACACATAGACCCATAGACTCACACAGAGAACCATAAACTCACACAGAGACCCATAGACTCACACAAAGACCCATAGACTTACACAGAGACCCACAGACTCACACAGAGACCCATAGACTCACACAGAGACCCACAGACTCACACAGAGACCCACAGACTCACACAGAGTCCCACAGACTCGTACAGAGATCCACAGACTCACACAGAGACCCATAGACTCACACAGAGACCCATAGACTCACACAGAGACCCATAGACTCACACAACGACCCATAGACTCACACAGAGACCCATAGACTCACACAGAGATCCATAGACTCACACAGAGACCCATAGACTCACACATAGACCCATAGACTCACACAGAGACCAAAAGACTCACTCAGAGACCCATAGACTCACGCAGAGACCCATAGACTCACATAGAGACCCATAGACTCACTCAGAGACCCATAGACTCACACAGAGACCCTTAGACTCACACAGAGACCCATAGACTCACACAGAGACCCACAGACTCACACAGAGACACATAGACTCACACAGAGACCCATAGACTCACACAGAGACACATAGACTCACACAGAGACACATAGACTCACACAGAGACCCATAGACTCACACAGAGACCCATAGACTCACACAGAGACCCACAGACTCACACAGAGACCCACAGACTCACACAGAGACCCATAGACTCACACAGAGACCCATAGACTCACACAGAGACCCATAGACTCACACAGAGACCCATAGACTCACACAGAGACACATAGACTCACACAGAGACTCATAGACTCACACAGAGACACATAGACTCACACAGAGACCCATAGACCCACACAGAGACCCATAGACTCACACAGAGCCCCATAGACTCACACAGAGATCCACAGACTTACACAGAAACCCATAGACTCGCATAGAGATCCACAGACTCACACATAGACCCATAGACTAACACAGAGACCCATAAACTCACACAGAGACCCATAGACTCACACAGAGACACATAGACTCACACAGAGACCCATAGACTCACACAGAGACCCACAGACTCACACAGAGACCCATAGACTCACACAGAGACCCACAGACTCACACAGAGACCCACAGACTCGCACAGAGATCCACAGACTCACACATAGACCCATAGACTCACACAGAGACCCATAAAGTCACACAGAGACCCATAGACTCACACAGAGACCGATAGACTTACACAGAGACCCACAGACTCACACAGAGACCCATAGACTCACACAGAGACCCACAGACTCACACAGAGACCCATCGACTCACAAAGAGACCCATAGACTCACACAGAGACCCATAGACTCACACAGAGACCCATAGACTCACACAGAGACCCACAGACTCACACAGAGACCCATAGACTCACAAAGCGACCCATAGACTCACACAGAGATCCAAAGACTCACACATAGACCCATAGACTCACACAGAGACCCATAAACTCACACAGAGACCCATAGACTCACACAGAGACCCATAGACTCACACAGAGACCCATAGACTCACACAGAGACCCATAGATTCACGCAGAGACACATAGACTCACACAGAGACCCACAGACTCACACAGAGACCCATAGACTCACACAGAGACCCACACACTCACACAGAGACCCATAGACTCACACAGAGACACATAGACTCACACAGAGACCCATAGACTCACACAGAGACACATAGACTCACACAGAGACCCATAGACTCACACAGAGACCCACAGACTCACACAGAGACCCATAGACTCACACAGAGACCCACAGACTCACACAGAGTCCCACAGACTCGCACAGAGATCCACAGACTCACACAGAGACCCATAGACTAACACAGAGACCCATAAACTCACACAGAGACCCATAGATTCACACAGAGACCCATAGACTCACACAGAGACCCATAGACTCACACAGAGACACATAGACTCACACAGAGACCCATAGAATCACACAGAGACACATAGACTCACACAGAGACCCATAGACTCACACAGAGACACATAGACTCACACAGAGACCCATAGACTCACACAGAGACACATAGACTCACACAGAGACCCATAGACTCACACAGAGACCCACAGACTCACACAGAGACCCATAGACTCACACAGAGACCCACAGACTCACACAGAGTCCCACAGACTCGCACAGAGATCCACAGACTCACACAGAGACCCATAGACTAACACAGAGACCCATAAACTCACACAGAGACCCATAGATTCACACAGAGACCCATAGACTCACACAGAGACCCCCAGAGACTCACACAGAGACACATAGACTCACACAGAGACCCATAGAATCACACAGAGACACATAGACTCACACAGAGACCCATAGACTCACACAGAGACACATAGACTCACACAGAGACCCATAGACTCACACAGAGACACATAGACTCACACAGAGACCCATAGACTCACACAGAGACCCACAGACTCACACAGAGACCCATAGACTCACACAGAGACCCACAGACTCACACAGACACCCACAGACTCGCACAGAGATCCACAGACTCACACATAGACCCATAGACTCACACAGAGAACCATAAACTCACACAGAGACCCATAGACTCACACAAAGACCCATAGACTTACACAGAGACCCACAGACTCACACAGAGACCCATAGACTCACACAGAGACCCACAGACTCACACAGAGACCCACAGACTCACACAGAGTCCCACAGACTCGTACAGAGATCCACAGACTCACACAGAGACCCATAGACTCACACAGAGACCCATAGACTCACACAACAACCCATAGACTCACACAGAGACCCATAGACTCACACAGAGATCCATAGACTCACACAGAGACCCATAGACTCACACAGAGACCCATAGACTCACACAGAGACCAAAAGACTCACTCAGAGACCCATAGACTCACGCAGAGACCCATAGACTCACATAGAGACCCATAGACTCACTCAGAGACCCATAGACTCACACAGAGACCCTTAGACTCACACAGAGACCCATAGACTCACACAGAGACCCACAGACTCACACAGAGACACATAGACTCACACAGAGACCCATAGACTCACACAGAGACACATAGACTCACACAGAGACACATAGACTCACACAGAGACCCATAGACTCACACAGAGACCCACAGACTCACACAGAGACCCACAGACTCACACAGAGACCCATAGACTCACACAGAGACCCATAGACTCACACAGAGACCCATAGACTCACACAGAGACCCATAGACTCACACAGAGACACATAGACTCACACAGAGACTCATAGACTCACACAGAGACACATAGACTCACACAGAGACCCATAGACCCACACAGAGACCCATAGACTCACACAGAGACCCATAGACTCACACAGAGACCCACAGACTTACACAGAAACCCATAGACTCGCATAGAGATCCACAGACTCACACATAGACCCATAGACTAACACAGAGACCCATAAACTCACACAGAGACCCATAGACTCACACAGAGACACATAGACTCACACAGAGACCCACAGACTCACACAGAGACCCACAGACTCACACAGAGACCCATAGACTCACACAGAGACCCACAGACTCACACAGAGACCCACAGACTCGCACAGAGATCCACAGACTCACACATAGACCCATAGACTCACACAGAGACCCATAAAGTCACACAGAGACCCATAGACTCACACAGAGACCGATAGACTTACACAGAGACCCACAGACTCACACAGAGACCCATAGACTCACACAGAGACCCACAGACTCACACAGAGACCCATCGACTCACAAAGAGACCCATAGACTCACACAGAGACCCATAGACTCACACAGAGACCCATAGACTCACACAGAGACCCACAGACTCACACAGAGACCCATAGACTCACAAAGCGACCCATAGACTCACACAGAGATCCAAAGACTCACACATAGACCCATAGACTCACACAGAGACCCATAAACTCACACAGAGACCCATAGACTCACACAGAGACCCATAGACTCACACAGAGACCCATAGACTCACACAGAGACCCATAGATTCACGCAGAGACACATAGACTCACACAGAGACCCACAGACTCACACAGAGACCCATAGACTCACACAGAGACCCACACACTCACACAGAGACCCATAGACTCACACAGAGACACATAGACTCACACAGAGACCCATAGACTCACACAGAGACACATAGACTCACACAGAGACCCATAGACTCACACAGAGACCCACAGACTCACACAGAGACCCATAGACTCACACAGAGACCCACAGACTCACACAGAGTCCCACAGACTCGCACAGAGATCCACAGACTCACACAGAGACCCATAGACTAACACAGAGACCCATAAACTCACACAGAGACCCATAGATTCACACAGAGACCCATAGACTCACACAGAGACCCATAGACTCACACAGAGACACATAGACTCACACAGAGACCCATAGAATCACACAGAGACACATAGACTCACACAGAGACCCATAGACTCACACAGAGACACATAGACTCACACAGAGACCCATAGACTCACACAGAGACACATAGACTCACACAGAGACCCATAGACTCACACAGAGACCCATAGACTCACACAGAGACCCACAGACTCACACAGACACCCACAGACTAGCACAGAGATCCACAGACTCACACATAGACCCATAGACTCACACAGAGTCCCATAAACTCACACAGAGACCCATAGACTCACACAAAGACCCATAGACTTACACAGAGACCCACAGACTCACACAGAGACCCATAGACTCACACAGAGACCCACAGACTCACACAGAGTCCCACAGACTCGCACAGAGATCCACAGACTCACACAGAGACCCATAGACTCACACAGAGACCCATAGACTCACACAGAGACCCATAGACTCACACAACGACCCATAGACTCACACAGAGACCCATAGACTCACACAGAGATCCATAGACTCACACAGAGACCCATAGACTCACACAGAGACTCGCAGACTCGCATAGAGACCCATAGACTCAATCAGAGACCCATAGACTCAGACAGAGACCCACAGACTCACACAGAGACCCACAGACTCACACAGAGACCCCCTTGACTCACACAGAGACCCATAGACTCACATAGAGACCCATAGACTCACACAGAGACCCACAGACTCGCACAGAGACCCACAGACTCGCACAGAGACCCATAGACTCACACAGCAGAGACCCATAGACTCACGCAGAGACCCATAGACTCACACAGAGACCCACAGACTCGCACAGAGACCCACAGACTCGCACAGAGACCCATAGACTCACACAGCAGAGACCCATAGACTCACAGCAGAGACCCATAGACTCACACAGAGACCCACAGACTCGCACAGAGACCCACAGACTCGCACAGAGACCCATAGACTCACACAGCAGAGACCCATAGACTCACAGCAGAGTCCCACAGACTCACACAGAGACACATAGACTCACACAGAGACCCATAGACTCACACAGAGACCCATAGACTCACACAGAGACCCATAGACTCACACAGAGACACATAGACTCACACAGAGACCCACAGACTCACACAGAGACCCACAGACTCACACAGAGACCCATAGACTCACACAGAGACCCATAGACTCACACAGAGACCCATTGACTCACACAGAGACCCATAGACTCACACAGAGACACATAGACTCACACAGAGACCCATAGACTCACACAGAGACACATAGACCCACACAGAGACCCATAGACTCACACAGAGACCCATAGACTCACACAGAGACCCACAGACTCACACAGAGACCCATAGACTCACACAGAGACCCACAGACTCGCACAGAGACGCACAGACTCGCACAGAGATCCACAGACTCACACAGAGACCCATAGACTCACACAGAGGCCCATAGACTCATACAGAGACCCGTAGACTCACACAGAGAACCATAGACTCACACGGAGACCCATAGACTCACACAGAGACACAGACTCACACAGTGACCCACAGATGTACACAGAAACCCATAGACTCACACAGAGACCCATAGACTCACACAGAGACCCATAGACTCACACAGAGACCCATAGACTCACACAAAGACCTATAGACTCACACAGAGACCCATAGACTCGCATAGAGACCCATAGACTCAATCAGAGACACATAGACTCACACAGAGACACATAGACTCACACAGAGACCCATAGACTCACACAGAGACCCACAGACTCACACAGAGACCCATAGACTCACACAGAGACCCACAGACTCACTCAGACACCCACAGACTTGCACAGAGATCCACAGACTCACACATAGACCCATAGACTCACACAGAGACCCATAAACTCACACAGAGACCCCCAGAGACTCACACAGAGACACATAGACTCACACAGAGACCCATAGAATCACACAGAGACACATAGACTCACACAGAGACCCATAGACTCACACAGAGACACATAGACTCACACAGAGACCCATAGACTCACACAGAGACACATAGACTCACACAGAGACCCATAGACTCACACAGAGACCCACAGACTCACACAGAGACCCATAGACTCACACAGAGACCCACAGACTCACACAGACACCCACAGACTCGCACAGAGATCCACAGACTCACACATAGACCCATAGACTCACACAGAGAACCATAAACTCACACAGAGACCCATAGACTCACACAAAGACCCATAGACTTACACAGAGACCCACAGACTCACACAGAGACCCATAGACTCACACAGAGACCCACAGACTCACACAGAGACCCACAGACTCACACAGAGTCCCACAGACTCGTACAGAGATCCACAGACTCACACAGAGACCCATAGACTCACACAGAGACCCATAGACTCACACAGAGACCCATAGACTCACACAACGACCCATAGACTCACACAGAGACCCATAGACTCACACAGAGATCCATAGACTCACACAGAGACCCATAGACTCACACAGAGACCCATAGACTCACACAGAGACCAAAAGACTCACTCAGAGACCCATAGACTCACGCAGAGACCCATAGACTCACATAGAGACCCATAGACTCACTCAGAGACCCATAGACTCACACAGAGACCCTTAGACTCACACAGAGACCCATAGACTCACACAGAGACCCACAGACTCACACAGAGACACATAGACTCACACAGAGACCCATAGACTCACACAGAGACACATAGACTCACACAGAGACACATAGACTCACACAGAGACCCATAGACTCACACAGAGACCCATAGACTCACACAGAGACCCACAGACTCACACAGAGACCCACAGACTCACACAGAGACCCATAGACTCACACAGAGACCCATAGACTCACACAGAGACCCATAGACTCACACAGAGACCCACAGACTCACACAGAGACACATAGACTCACACAGAGACTCATAGACTCACACAGAGACACATAGACTCACACAGAGACCCATAGACCCACACAGAGACCCATAGACTCACACAGAGACCCATAGACTCACACAGAGACCCACAGACTTACACAGAAACCCATAGACTCGCATAGAGATCCACAGACTCACACATAGACCCATAGACTAACACAGAGACCCATAAACTCACACAGAGACCCATAGACTCACACAGAGACACATAGACTCACACAGAGACCCATAGACTCACACAGAGACCCACAGACTCACACAGAGACCCATAGACTCACACAGAGACCCACAGACTCACACAGAGACCCACAGACTCGCACAGAGATCCACAGACTCACACATAGACCCATAGACTCACACAGAGACCCATAAAGTCACACAGAGACCCATAGACTCACACAGAGACCGATAGACTTACACAGAGACCCACAGACTCACACAGAGACCCATAGACTCACACAGAGACCCACAGACTCACACAGAGACCCATCGACTCACAAAGAGACCCATAGACTCACACAGAGACCCATAGACTCACACAGAGACCCATAGACTCACACAGAGACCCACAGACTCACACAGAGACCCATAGACTCACAAAGCGACCCATAGACTCACACAGAGATCCAAAGACTCACACATAGACCCATAGACTCACACAGAGACCCATAAACTCACACAGAGACCCATAGACTCACACAGAGACCCATAGACTAACACAGAGACCCATAGACTCACACAGAGACCCATAGATTCACGCAGAGACACATAGACTCACACAGAGACCCACAGACTCACACAGAGACCCATAGACTCACACAGAGACCCACACACTCACACAGAGACCCATAGACTCACACAGAGACACATAGACTCACACAGAGACCCATAGACTCACACAGAGACACATAGACTCACACAGAGACCCATAGACTCACACAGAGACCCACAGACTCACACAGAGACCCATAGACTCACACAGAGACCCACAGACTCACACTGAGTCCCACAGACTCGCACAGAGATCCACAGACTCACACAGAGACCCATAGACTAACACAGAGACCCATAAACTCACACAGAGACCCATAGATTCACACAGAGACCCATAGACTCACACAGAGACCCATAGACTCACACAGAGACACATAGACTCACACAGAGACCCATAGAATCACACAGAGACACATAGACTCACACAGAGACCCATAGACTCACACAGAGACTCGCAGACTCGCATAGAGACCCATAGACTCAATCAGAGACCCATAGACTCAGACAGAGACCCACAGACTCACACAGAGACCCACAGACTCACACAGAGACCCCCTTGACTCACACAGAGACCCATAGACTCACATAGAGACCCATAGACTCACACAGAGACCCACAGACTCGCACAGAGACCCACAGACTCGCACAGAGACCCATAGACTCACACAGCAGAGACCCATAGACTCACGCAGAGACCCATAGACTCACACAGAGACCCACCGACTCGCACAGAGACCCACAGACTCGCACAGAGACCCATAGACTCACACAGCAGAGACCCATAGACTCACAGCAGAGACCCATAGACTCACGCAGAGACCCACAGATTCACACAGAGACACATAGACTCACACAGAGACCCATAGACTCACACAGAGACCCATAGACTCACACAGAGACACATAGACTCGCACAGAGACCCACAGACTCGCACAGAGACCCATAGACTCACACAGCAGAGACCCATAGACTCACGCAGAGACCCATAGACTCACACAGAGACCCACAGACTCGCACAGAGACCCACAGACTCGCACAGAGACCCATAGACTCACACAGCAGAGACCCATAGACTCACAGCAGAGACCCACAGACTCACACAGAGACACATAGACTCACACAGAGACCCATAGACTCACACAGAGACCCATAGACTCACACAGAGACCCATAGACTCACACAGAGACCCACAGACTCACACAGAGACTCACAGACTCACACAGAGACCCATAGACTCACACAGAGACCCATAGACTCACACAGAGACCCATTGACTCACACAGAGACCCATAGACTCACACAGAGACACATAGACTCACACAGAGACCCATAGACTCACACAGAGACACATAGACCCACACAGAGACCCATAGACTCACACAGAGACCCATAGACTCACACAGAGACCCACAGACTCACACAGAGACCCATAGACTCACACAGAGACCCACAGACTCGCACAGAGACGCACAGACTCGCACAGAGATCCACAGACTCACACAGAGACCCATAGACTCACACAGAGGCCCATAGACTCATACAGAGACCCGTAGACTCACACAGAGAACCATAGACTCACACAGAGACCCATAGACTCACACAGAGACACAGACTCACACAGTGACCCACAGATGTACACAGAAACCCATAGACTCACACAGAGACCCATAGACTCACACAGAGACCCATAGACTCACACAGAGACCCATAGACTCACACAAAGACCTATAGACTCACACAGAGACCCATAGACTCGCATAGAGACCCATAGACTCAATCAGAGACACATAGACTCACACAGAGACACATAGACTCACACAGAGACCCATAGACTCACACAGAGACCCACAGACTCACACAGAGACCCATAGACTCACACAGAGACCCACAGACTCACTCAGACACCCACAGACTCGCACAGAGATCCACAGACTCACACATAGACCCATAGACTCACACAGAGCCCCATAAACTCACACAGAGACCCATAGAATCACACAGAGACACATAGACTCACACAGAGACCCATAGACTCACACAGAGACACATAGACTCACACAGAGACCCATAGACTCACACAGAGACACATAGACTCACACAGAGACCCATAGACTCACACAGAGACCCACAGACTCACACAGAGACCCATAGACTCACACAGAGACCCACAGACTCACACAGACACCCACAGACTCGCACAGAGATCCACAGACTCACACATAGACCCATAGACTCACACAGAGAACCATAAACTCACACAGAGACCCATAGACTCACACAAAGACCCATAGACTTACACAGAGACCCACAGACTCACACAGAGACCCATAGACTCACACAGAGACACATAGACTCACACAGAGACCCATAGACTCACACAGAGACACATAGACTCACACAGAGACCCATAGACTCACAAAGAGACCCACAGACTCACACAGAGACCCATAGACTCACACAGAGACCCACAGACTCACACAGACACCCACAGACTCGCACAGAGATCCACAGACTCACACATAGACCCATAGACTCACACAGAGAACCATAAACTCACACAGAGACCCATAGACTCACACAAAGACCCATAGACTTACACAGAGACCCACAGACTCACACAGAGACCCATAGACTCACACAGAGACCCACAGACTCACACAGAGACCCACAGACTCACACAGAGTCCCACAGACTCGTACAGAGATCCACAGACTCACACAGAGACCCACAGACTCACACAGAGACCCACAGACTCACACAGAGTCCCACAGACTCGTACAGAGATCCACAGACTCACACAGAGACCCATAGACTCACACAGAGACCCATAGACTCACACAGAGACTCGCAGACTCGCATAGAGACCCATAGACTCAATCAGAGACCCATAGACTCAGACAGAGACCCACAGACTCACACAGAGACCCACAGACTCACACAGAGACCCCCTTGACTCACACAGAGACCCATAGACTCACATAGAGACCCATAGACTCACACAGAGACCCACAGACTCGCACAGAGACCCACAGACTCGCACAGAGACCCATAGACTCACACAGCAGAGACCCATAGACTCACGCAGAGACCCATAGACTCGCATAGAGACCCATAGACTCAATCAGAGACACATAGACTCACACAGAGACACATAGACTCACACAGAGACCCATAGACTCACACAGAGACCCACAGACTCACACAGAGACCCATAGACTCACACAGAGACCCACAGACTCACTCAGACACCCACAGACTCGCACAGAGATCCACAGACTCACACATAGACCCATAGACTCACACAGAGCCCCATAAACTCACACAGAGACCCCCAGAGACTCACACAGAGACACATAGACTCACACAGAGACCCATAGAATCACACAGAGACACATAGACTCACACAGAGACCCATAGACTCACACAGAGACACATAGACTCACACAGAGACCCATAGACTCACACAGAGACACATAGACTCACACAGAGACCCATAGACTCACACAGAGACCCACAGACTCACACAGAGACCCATAGACTCACACAGAGACCCACAGACTCACACAGACACCCACAGACTCGCACAGAGATCCACAGACTCACACATAGACCCATAGACTCACACAGAGAACCATAAACTCACACAGAGACCCATAGACTCACACAAAGACCCATAGACTTACACAGAGACCCACAGACTCACACAGAGACCCATAGACTCACACAGAGACCCACAGACTCACACAGAGACCCACAGACTCACACAGAGTCCCACAGACTCGTACAGAGATCCACAGACTCACACAGAGACCCATAGACTCACACAGAGACCCATAGACTCACACAGAGACTCGCAGACTCGCATAGAGACCCATAGACTCAATCAGAGACCCATAGACTCAGACAGAGACCCACAGACTCACACAGAGACCCACAGACTCACACAGAGACCCCCTTGACTCACACAGAGACCCATAGACTCACATAGAGACCCATAGACTCACACAGAGACCCACAGACTCGCACAGAGACCCACAGACTCGCACAGAGACCCATAGACTCACACAGCAGAGACCCATAGACTCACACAGAGACCCATAGACTCACACAGAGACCCACAGACTCGCACAGAGACCCACAGACTCGCACAGAGACCCATAGACTCACACAGCAGAGACCCATAGACTCACAGCAGAGACCCATAGACTCACGCAGAGACCCACAGATTCACACAGAGACACATAGACTCACACAGAGACCCATAGACTCACACAGAGACCCATAGACTCACACAGAGACACATAGACTCGCACAGAGACCCACAGACTCGCACAGAGACCCATAGACTCACACAGCAGAGACCCATAGACTCACGCAGAGACCCACAGATTCACACAGAGACACATAGACTCACACAGAGACCCATAGACTCACACAGAGACCCATAGACTCACACAGAGACACATAGACTCGCACAGAGACCCACAGACTCACACAGAGACCCATAGACTCACACAGAGACACATAGACTCACACAGAGACCCATAGACTCACACAGAGACACATAGACTCACACAGAGACCCATAGACTCACACAGAGACCCACAGACTCACACAGAGACCCATAGACTCACACAGAGACCCACAGACTCACACAGACACCCACAGACTCGCACAGAGATCCACAGACTCACACATAGACCCATAGACTCACACAGAGAACCATAAACTCACACAGAGACCCATAGACTCACACAAAGACCCATAGACTTACACAGAGACCCACAGACTCACACAGAGACCCATAGACTCACACAGAGACCCACAGACTCACACAGAGACCCACAGACTCACACAGAGTCCCACAGACTCGTACAGAGATCCACAGACTCACACAGAGACCCATAGACTCACACAGAGACCCATAGACTCACACAGAGACTCGCAGACTCGCATAGAGACCCATAGACTCAATCAGAGACCCATAGACTCAGACAGAGACCCACAGACTCACACAGAGACCCACAGACTCACACAGAGACCCCCTTGACTCACACAGAGACCCATAGACTCACATAGAGACCCATAGACTCACACAGAGACCCACAGACTCGCACAGAGACCCACAGACTCGCACAGAGACCCATAGACTCACACAGCAGAGACCCATAGACTCACACAGAGACCCATAGACTCACACAGAGACCCACAGACTCGCACAGAGACCCACAGACTCGCACAGAGACCCATAGACTCACACAGCAGAGACCCATAGACTCACAGCAGAGACCCATAGACTCACGCAGAGACCCACAGATTCACACAGAGACACATAGACTCACACAGAGACCCATAGACTCACACAGAGACCCATAGACTCACACAGAGACACATAGACTCGCACAGAGACCCACAGACTCGCACAGAGACCCATAGACTCACACAGCAGAGACCCATAGACTCACGCAGAGACCCATAGACTCACACAGAGACCCACAGACTCGCACAGAGACCCACAGACTCGCACAGAGACCCATAGACTCACACAGCAGAGACCCATAGACTCACAGCAGAGTCCCACAGACTCACACAGAGACACATAGACTCACACAGAGACCCATAGACTCACACAGAGACCCATAGACTCACACAGAGACCCATAGACTCACACAGAGACCCACAGACTCACACAGAGACTCACAGACTCACACAGAGACCCATAGACTCACACAGAGACCCATAGACTCACACAGAGACCCATTGACTCACACAGAGACCCATAGACTCACACAGAGACACATAGACTCACACAGAGACCCATAGACTCACACAGAGACACATAGACCCACACAGAGACCCATAGACTCACACAGAGACCCATAGACTCACACAGAGACCCACAGACTCACACAGAGACCCATAGACTCACACGGAGACCCACAGACTCGCACAGAGACGCACAGACTCGCACAGAGATCCACAGACTCACACAGAGACCCATAGACTCACACAGAGGCCCATAGACTCATACAGAGACCCGTAGACTCACACAGAGAACCATAGACTCACACAGAGACCCATAGACTCACACAGAGACACAGACTCACACAGTGACCCACAGATGTACACAGAAACCCATAGCCTCACACAGAGACCCATAGACTCACACAGAGACCCATAGACTCACACAGATACCCATAGACTCACACAAAGACCTATAGACTCACACAGAGACCCATAGACTCGCATAGAGACCCATAGACTCAATCAGAGACACATAGACTCACACAGAGACACATAGACTCACACAGAGACCCATAGACTCACACAGAGACCCACAGACTCACACAGAGACCCATAGACTCACACAGAGACCCACAGACTCACTCAGACACCCACAGACTCGCACAGAGATCCACAGACTCACACATAGACCCATAGACTCACACAGAGCCCCATAAACTCACACAGAGACCCCCAGAGACTCACACAGAGACACATAGACTCACACAGAGACCCATAGAATCACACAGAGACACATAGACTCACACAGAGACCCATAGACTCACACAGAGACACATAGACTCACACAGAGACCCATAGACTCACACAGAGACACATAGACTCACACAGAGACCCATAGACTCACACAGAGACCCACAGACTCACACAGAGACCCATAGACTCACACAGAGACCCATAGACTCACACAGAGACACATAGACTCGCACAGAGACCCACAGACTCACACAGAGACCCATAGACTCACACAGAGACACATAGACTCACACAGAGACCCATAGACTCACACAGAGACACATAGACTCACACAGAGACCCATAGACTCACACAGAGACCCACAGACTCACACAGAGACCCATAGACTCACACAGAGACCCACAGACTCACACAGACACCCACAGACTCGCACAGAGATCCACAGACTCACACATAGACCCATAGACTCACACAGAGAACCATAAACTCACACAGAGACCCATAGACTCACACAAAGACCCATAGACTTACACAGAGACCCACAGACTCACACAGAGACCCATAGACTCACACAGAGACCCACAGACTCACACAGAGACCCACAGACTCACACAGAGTCCCACAGACTCGTACAGAGATCCACAGACTCACACAGAGACCCATAGACTCACACAGAGACCCATAGACTCACACAGAGACTCGCAGACTCGCATAGAGACCCATAGACTCAATCAGAGACCCATAGACTCAGACAGAGACCCACAGACTCACACAGAGACCCACAGACTCACACAGAGACCCCCTTGACTCACACAGAGACCCATAGACTCACATAGAGACCCATAGACTCACACAGAGACCCACAGACTCGCACAGAGACCCACAGACTCGCACAGAGACCCATAGACTCACACAGCAGAGACCCATAGACTCACACAGAGACCCATAGACTCACACAGAGACCCACAGACTCGCACAGAGACCCACAGACTCGCACAGAGACCCATAGACTCACACAGCAGAGACCCATAGACTCACAGCAGAGACCCATAGACTCACGCAGAGACCCACAGATTCACACAGAGACACATAGACTCACACAGAGACCCATAGACTCACACAGAGACCCATAGACTCACACAGAGACACATAGACTCGCACAGAGACCCACAGACTCGCACAGAGACCCATAGACTCACACAGCAGAGACCCATAGACTCACGCAGAGACCCATAGACTCACACAGAGACCCACAGACTCGCACAGAGACCCACAGACTCGCACAGAGACCCATAGACTCACACAGCAGAGACCCATAGACTCACAGCAGAGTCCCACAGACTCACACAGAGACACATAGACTCACACAGAGACCCATAGACTCACACAGAGACCCATAGACTCACACAGAGACCCATAGACTCACACAGAGACCCACAGACTCACACAGAGACTCACAGACTCACACAGAGACCCATAGACTCACACAGAGACCCATAGACTCACACAGAGACCCATTGACTCACACAGAGACCCATAGACTCACACAGAGACACATAGACTCACACAGAGACCCATAGACTCACACAGAGACACATAGACCCACACAGAGACCCATAGACTCACACAGAGACCCATAGACTCACACAGAGACCCACAGACTCACACAGAGACCCATAGACTCACACGGAGACCCACAGACTCGCACAGAGACGCACAGACTCGCACAGAGATCCACAGACTCACACAGAGACCCATAGACTCACACAGAGGCCCATAGACTCATACAGAGACCCGTAGACTCACACAGAGAACCATAGACTCACACAGAGACCCATAGACTCACACAGAGACACAGACTCACACAGTGACCCACAGATGTACACAGAAACCCATAGCCTCACACAGAGACCCATAGACTCACACAGAGACCCATAGACTCACACAGATACCCATAGACTCACACAAAGACCTATAGACTCACACAGAGACCCATAGACTCGCATAGAGACCCATAGACTCAATCAGAGACACATAGACTCACACAGAGACACATAGACTCACACAGAGACCCATAGACTCACACAGAGACCCACAGACTCACACAGAGACCCATAGACTCACACAGAGACCCACAGACTCACTCAGACACCCACAGACTCGCACAGAGATCCACAGACTCACACATAGACCCATAGACTCACACAGAGCCCCATAAACTCACACAGAGACCCCCAGAGACTCACACAGAGACACATAGACTCACACAGAGACCCATAGAATCACACAGAGACACATAGACTCACACAGAGACCCATAGACTCACACAGAGACACATAGACTCACACAGAGACCCATAGACTCACACAGAGACACATAGACTCACACAGAGACCCATAGACTCACACAGAGACCCACAGACTCACACAGAGACCCATAGACTCACACAGAGACCCACAGACTCACACAGACACCCACAGACTCGCACAGAGATCCACAGACTCACACATAGACCCATAGACTCACACAGAGAACCATAAACTCACACAGAGACCCATAGACTCACACAAAGACCCATAGACTTACACAGAGACCCACAGACTCACACAGAGACCCATAGACTCACACAGAGACCCACAGACTCACACAGAGACCCATAGACTCACACAGAGACCCACAGACTCACACAGAGACCCATAGACTCACACAGAGACCCACAGACTCACACAGAGACCCACAGACT
Organism: Petromyzon marinus; assembly: GCF_048934315.1. NCBI lineage: Eukaryota > Metazoa > Chordata > Hyperoartia > Petromyzontiformes > Petromyzontidae > Petromyzon > Petromyzon marinus. The sequence goes on from NW_027422683.1 coordinate 377,784, forward strand.
CGCACAGAGATCCACAGACTCACACATAGACCCATAGACTCACACAGAGACCCATAAAGTCACACAGAGACCCATAGACTCACACAGAGACCGATAGACTTACACAGAGACCCACAGACTCACACAGAGACCCATAGACTCACACAGAGACCCACAGACTCACACAGAGACCCATCGACTCACAAAGAGACCCATAGACTCACACAGAGACCCATAGACTCACACAGAGACCCATAGACTCACACACAGACCCACAGACTCACACAGAGACCCATAGACTCACAAAGCGACCCATAGACTCACACAGAGATCCAAAGACTCACACATAGACCCATAGACTCACACAGAGACCCATAAACTCACACAGAGACCCATAGACTCACACAGAGACCCATAGACTCACACAGAGACCCATAGACTCACACAGAGACCCATAGATTCACGCAGAGACACATAGACTCACACAGAGACCCACAGACTCACACAGAGACCCATAGACTCACACAGAGACCCACACACTCACACAGAGACCCATAGACTCACACAGAGACACATAGACTCACACAGAGACCCATAGACTCACACAGAGACACATAGACTCACACAGAGACCCATAGACTCACACAGAGACCCACAGACTCACACAGAGACCCATAGACTCACACAGAGACCCACAGACTCACACAGAGTCCCACAGACTCGCACAGAGATCCACAGACTCACACAGAGACCCATAGACTAACACAGAGACCCATAAACTCACACAGAGACCCATAGATTCACACAGAGACCCATAGACTCACACAGAGACCCATAGACTCACACAGAGACACATAGACTCACACAGAGACCCATAGAATCACACAGAGACACATAGACTCACACAGAGACCCATTGACTCACACAGAGACACATAGACTCACACAGAGACCCATAGACTCACACAGAGACACATAGACTCACACAGAGACCCATAGACTCACACAGAGACCCATAGACTCACACAGAGACCCACAGACTCACACAGACACCCACAGACTCGCACAGAGATCCACAGACTCACACATAGACCCATAGACTCACACAGAGTCCCATAAACTCACACAGAGACCCATAGACTCACACAAAGACCCATAGACTTACACAGAGACCCATAGACTCACACAGAGACACATAGACTCACACAGAGACCCATAGACTCACACAGAGACACATAGACTCACACAGAGACCCATAGACTCACACAGAGACCCACAGACTCACACAGAGACCCATAGACTCACACAGAGACCCACAGACTCACACAGAGTCCCACAGACTCGCACAGAGATCCACAGACTCACACAGAGACCCATAGACTAACACAGAGACCCATAAACTCACACAGAGACCCATAGAATCACACAGAGACCCATAGACTCACACAGAGACCCCCAGAGACTCACACAGAGACACATAGACTCACACAGAGACCCATAGATTCACACAGAGACACATAGACTCACACAGAGACCCATAGACTCACACAGAGACACATAGACTCACACAGAGACCCATAGACTCACACAGAGACACATAGACTCACACAGAGACCCATAGACTCACACAGAGACCCACAGACTCACACAGAGACCCATAGACTCACACAGAGACCCACAGACTCACACAGACACCCACAGACTCGCACAGAGATCCACAGACTCACACATAGACCCATAGACTCACACAGAGAACCATAAACTCACACAGAGACCCATAGACTCACACAAAGACCCATAGACTTACACAGAGACCCACAGACTCACACAGAGACCCATAGACTCACACAGAGACCCACAGACTCACACAGAGACCCACAGACTCACACAGAGTCCCACAGACTCGTACAGAGATCCACAGACTCACACAGAGACCCATAGACTCACACAGAGACCCATAGACTCACACAACGACCCATAGACTCACACAGAGACCCATAGACTCACACAGAGATCCATAGACTCACACAGAGACCCATAGACTCACACAGAGACCCATAGACTCACACAGAGACCAAAAGACTCACTCAGAGACCCATAGACTCACGCAGAGACCCATAGACTCACATAGAGACCCATAGACTCACTCAGAGACCCATAGACTCACACAGAGTCCCTTAGACTCACACAGAGACCCATAGACTCACACAGAGACCCACAGACTCACACAGAGACACATAGACTCACACAGAGACCCATAGACTCACACAGAGACACATAGACTCACACAGAGACACATAGACTCACACAGAGACCCATAGACTCACACAGAGACCCACAGACTCACACAGAGACCCACAGACTCACACAGAGACCCATAGACTCACACAGAGACCCATAGACTCACACAGAGACCCATAGACTCACACAGAGACCCATAGACTCACACAGAGACACATAGACTCACACAGAGACTCATAGACTCACACAGAGACACATAGACTCACACAGAGACCCATAGACCCACACAGAGACCCATAGACTCACACAGAGACCCATAGACTCACACAGAGACCCACAAACTTACACAGAAACCCATAGACTCGCATAGAGATCCACAGACTCACACATAGACCCATAGACTAACACAGAGACCCATAAACTCACACAGAGACCCATAGACTCACACAGAGACACATAGACTCACACAGAGACCCACAGACTCACACAGAGACCCACAGACTCACACAGAGACCCATAGACTCACACAGAGACCCACAGACTCACACAGAGACCCACAGACTCGCACAGAGATCCACAGACTCACACATAGACCCATAGACTCACACAGAGACCCATAAAGTCACACAGAGACCCATAGACTCACACAGAGACCGATAGACTTACACAGAGACCCACAGACTCACACAGAGACCCATAGACTCACACAGAGACCCACAGACTCACACAGAGACCCATCGACTCACAAAGAGACCCATAGACTCACACAGAGACCCATAGACTCACACAGAGACCCATAGACTCACACAGAGACCCACAGACTCACACAGAGACCCATAGACTCACAAAGCGACCCATAGACTCACACAGAGATCCAAAGACTCACACATAGACCCATAGACTCACACAGAGACCCATAAACTCACACAGAGACCCATAGACTCACACAGAGACCCATAGACTCACACAGAGACCCATAGACTCACACAGAGACCCATAGATTCACGCAGAGACACATAGACTCACACAGAGACCCACAGACTCACACAGAGACCCATAGACTCACACAGAGACCCACACACTCACACAGAGACCCATAGACTCACACAGAGACACATAGACTCACACAGAGACCCATAGACTCACACAGAGACACATAGACTCACACAGAGACCCATAGACTCACACAGAGACCCACAGACTCACACAGAGACCCATAGACTCACACAGAGACCCACAGACTCACACAGAGTCCCACAGACTCGCACAGAGATCCACAGACTCACACAGAGACCCATAGACTAACACAGAGACCCATAAACTCACACAGAGACCCATAGATTCACACAGAGACCCATAGACTCACACAGAGACCCATAGACTCACACAGAGACACATAGACTCACACAGAGACCCATAGAATCACACAGAGACACATAGACTCACACAGAGACCCATAGACTCACACAGAGACACATAGACTCACACAGAGACCCATAGACTCACACAGAGACACATAGACTCACACAGAGACCCATAGACTCACACAGAGACCCATAGACTCACACAGAGACCCACAGACTCACACAGACACCCACAGACTCGCACAGAGATCCACAGACTCACACATAGACCCATAGACTCACACAGAGTCCCATAAACTCACACAGAGACCCATAGACTCACACAAAGCCCCATAGACTTACACAGAGACCCACAGACTCACACAGAGACCCATAGACTCACACAGAGACCCACAGACTCACACAGAGACCCACAGACTCACACAGAGTCCCACAGACTCGCACAGAGATCCACAGACTCACACAGAGACCCATAGACTCACACAGAGACCCATAGACTCACACAGAGACCCATAGACTCACACAACGACCCATAGACTCACACAGAGACCCATAGACTCACACAGAGATCCATAGACTCACACAGAGACCCATAGACTCACACAGAGACTCGCAGACTCGCATAGAGACCCATAGACTCAATCAGAGACCCACAGACTCACACAGAGACCCACAGACTCACACAGAGACCCCCTTGACTCACACAGAGACCCATAGACTCACATAGAGACCCATAGACTCACACAGAGACCCACAGACTCGCACAGAGACCCACAGACTCGCACAGAGACCCATAGACTCACACAGCAGAGACCCATAGACTCACGCAGAGACCCATAGACTCACACAGAGACCCACAGACTCGCACAGAGACCCACAGACTCGCACAGAGACCCATAGACTCACACAGCAGAGACCCATAGACTCACAGCAGAGACCCATAGACTCACGCAGAGACCCACAGATTCACACAGAGACACATAGACTCACACAGAGACCCATAGACTCACACAGAGACCCATAGACTCACACAGAGACACATAGACTCGCACAGAGACCCACAGACTCGCACAGAGACCCATAGACTCACACAGCAGAGACCCATAGACTCACGCAGAGACCCATAGACTCACACAGAGACCCACAGACTCGCACAGAGACCCACAGACTCGCACAGAGACCCATAGACTCACACAGCAGAGACCCATAGACTCACAGCAGAGTCCCACAGACTCACACAGAGACACATAGACTCACACAGAGACCCATAGACTCACACAGAGACCCATAGACTCACACAGAGACCCATAGACTCACACAGAGACACATAGACTCACACAGAGACCCACAGACTCACACAGAGACCCACAGACTCACACAGAGACCCATAGACTCACACAGAGACCCATAGACTCACACAGAGACCCATTGACTCACACAGAGACCCATAGACTCACACAGAGACACATAGACTCACACAGAGACCCATAGACTCACACAGAGACACATAGACCCACACAGAGACCCATAGACTCACACAGAGACCCATAGACTCACACAGAGACCCACAGACTCACACAGAGACCCATAGACTCACACAGAGACCCACAGACTCGCACAGAGACGCACAGACTCGCACAGAGATCCACAGACTCACACAGAGACCCATAGACTCACACAGAGGCCCATAGACTCATACAGAGACCCGTAGACTCACACAGAGAACCATAGACTCACACAGAGACCCATAGACTCACACAGAGACACAGACTCACACAGTGACCCACAGATGTACACAGAAACCCATAGACTCACACAGAGACCCATAGACTCACACAGAGACCCATAGACTCACACAGAGACCCATAGACTCACACAAAGACCTATAGACTCACACAGAGACCCATAGACTCGCATAGAGACCCATAGACTCAATCAGAGACACATAGACTCACACAGAGACACATAGACTCACACAGAGACCCATAGACTCACACAGAGACCCACAGACTCACACAGAGACCCATAGACTCACACAGAGACCCACAGACTCACTCAGACACCCACAGACTCGCACAGAGATCCACAGACTCACACATAGACCCATAGACTCACACAGAGACCCATAAACTCACACAGAGACCCCCAGAGACTCACACAGAGACACATAGACTCACACAGAGACCCATAGAATCACACAGAGACACATAGACTCACACAGAGACCCATAGACTCACACAGAGACACATAGACTCACACAGAGACCCATAGACTCACACAGAGACACATAGACTCACACAGAGACCCATAGACTCACACAGAGACTCACACAGAGACCCATAGACTCACACAGAGACCCACAGACTCACACAGACACCCACAGACTCGCACAGAGATCCACAGACTCACACATAGACCCATAGACTCACACAGAGAACCATAAACTCACACAGAGACCCATAGACTCACACAAAGACCCATTGACTTACACAGAGACCCACAGACTCACACAGAGACCCATAGACTCACACAGAGACCCACAGACTCACACAGAGACCCACAGACTCACACAGAGTCCCACAGACTCGTACAGAGATCCACAGACTCACACAGAGACCCATAGACTCACACAGAGACCCATAGACTCACACAGAGACCCATAGACTCACACAACGACCCATAGACTCACACAGAGACCCATAGACTCACACAGAGATCCATAGACTCACACAGAGACCCATAGACTCACACAGAGACCCATAGACTCACACAGAGACCAAAAGACTCACTCAGAGACCCATAGACTAACGCAGAGACCCATAGACTCACATAGAGACCCATAGACTCACTCAGAGACCCATAGACTCACACAGAGACCCTTAGACTCACACAGAGACCCATAGACTCACACAGAGACCCACAGACTCACACAGAGACACATAGACTCACACAGAGACCCATAGACTCACACAGAGACACATAGACTCACACAGAGACACATAGACTCACACAGAGACCCATAGACTCACACAGAGACCCATAGACTCACACAGAGACCCACAGACTCACACAGAGACCCACAGACTCACACAGAGACCCATAGACTCACACAGAGACCCATAGACTCACACAGAGACCCATAGACTCACACAGAGACCCATAGACTCACACAGAGACACATAGACTCACACAGAGACTCATAGACTCACACAGAGACACATAGACTCACACAGAGACCCATAGACCCACACAGAGACCCATAGACTCACACAGAGACCCATAGACTCACACAGAGACCCACAGACTTACACAGAAACCCATAGACTCGCATAGAGATCCACAGACTCACACATAGACCCATAGACTAACACAGAGACCCATAAACTCACACAGAGACCCATAGACTCACACAGAGACACATAGACTCACACAGAGACCCATAGACTCACACAGAGACCCACAGACTCACACAGAGACCCATAGACTCACACAGAGACCCACAGACTCACACAGAGACCCATAGACTCACACAGAGACCCATAAAGTCACACAGAGACCCATAGACTCACACAGAGACCGATAGACTTACACAGAGACCCACAGACTCACACAGAGACCCATAGACTCACACAGAGACCCACAGACTCACACAGAGACCCATCGACTCACAAAGAGACCCATAGACTCACACAGAGACCCATAGACTCACACAGAGACCCATAGACTCACACAGAGACCCACAGACTCACACAGAGACCCATAGACTCACAAAGCGACCCATAGACTCACACAGAGATCCAAAGACTCACACATAGACCCATAGACTCACACAGAGACCCATAAACTCACACAGAGACCCATAGACTCACACAGAGACCCATAGACTCACACAGAGACCCATAGACTCACACAGAGACCCATAGATTCACGCAGAGACACATAGACTCACACAGAGACCCACAGACTCACACAGAGACCCATAGACTCACACAGAGACCCACACACTCACACAGAGACCCATAGACTCACACAGAGACACATAGACTCACACAGAGACCCATAGACTCACACAGAGACACATAGACTCACACAGAGACCCATAGACTCACACAGAGACCCACAGACTCACACAGAGACCCATAGACTCACACAGAGACCCACAGACTCACACAGAGTCCCACAGACTCGCACAGAGATCCACAGACTCACACAGAGACCCATAGACTAACACAGAGACCCATAAACTCACACAGAGACCCATAGATTCACACAGAGACCCATAGACTCACACAGAGACCCATAGACTCACACAGAGACACATAGACTCACACAGAGACCCATAGAATCACACAGAGACACATAGACTCACACAGAGACCCATAGACTCACACAGAGACACATAGACTCACACAGAGACCCATAGACTCACACAGAGACACATAGACTCACACAGAGACCCATAGACTCACACAGAGACCCATAGACTCACACAGAGACCCACAGACTCACACAGACACCCACAGACTCGCACAGAGATCCACAGACTCACACATAGACCCATAGACTCACACAGAGTCCCATAAACTCACACAGAGACCCATAGACTCACACAAAGCCCCATAGACTTACACAGAGACCCACAGACTCACACAGAGACCCATAGACTCACACAGAGACCCACAGACTCACACAGAGACCCACAGACTCACACAGAGTCCCACAGACTCGCACAGAGATCCACAGACTCACACAGAGACCCATAGACTCACACAGAGACCCATAGACTCACACAGAGACCCATAGACTCACACAACGACCCATAGACTCACACAGAGACCCATAGACTCACACAGAGATCCATAGACTCACACAGAGACCCATAGACTCACACAGAGACTCGCAGACTCGCATAGAGACCCATAGACTCAATCAGAGACCCACAGACTCACACAGAGACCCACAGACTCACACAGAGACCCCCTTGACTCACACAGAGACCCATAGACTCACATAGAGACCCATAGACTCACACAGAGACCCACAGACTCGCACAGAGACCCACAGACTCGCACAGAGACCCATAGACTCACACAGCAGAGACCCATAGACTCACGCAGAGACCCATAGACTCACACAGAGACCCACAGACTCGCACAGAGACCCACAGACTCGCACAGAGACCCATAGACTCACACAGCAGAGACCCATAGACTCACAGCAGAGACCCATAGACTCACGCAGAGACCCACAGATTCACACAGAGACACATAGACTCACACAGAGACCCATAGACTCACACAGAGACCCATAGACTCACACAGAGACACATAGACTCGCACAGAGACCCACAGACTCGCACAGAGACCCATAGACTCACACAGCAGAGACCCATAGACTCACGCAGAGACCCATAGACTCACACAGAGACCCACAGACTCGCACAGAGACCCACAGACTCGCACAGAGACCCATAGACTCACACAGCAGAGACCCATAGACTCACAGCAGAGTCCCACAGACTCACACAGAGACACATAGACTCACACAGAGACCCATAGACTCACACAGAGACCCATAGACTCACACAGAGACCCATAGACTCACACAGAGACACATAGACTCACACAGAGACCCACAGACTCACACAGAGACCCACAGACTCACACAGAGACCCATAGACTCACACAGAGACCCATAGACTCACACAGAGACCCATTGACTCACACAGAGACCCATAGACTCACACAGAGACACATAGACTCACACAGAGACCCATAGACTCACACAGAGACACATAGACCCACACAGAGACCCATAGACTCACACAGAGACCCATAGACTCACACAGAGACCCACAGACTCACACAGAGACCCATAGACTCACACAGAGACCCACAGACTCGCACAGAGACGCACAGACTCGCACAGAGATCCACAGACTCACACAGAGACCCATAGACTCACACAGAGGCCCATAGACTCATACAGAGACCCGTAGACTCACACAGAGAACCATAGACTCACACAGAGACCCATAGACTCACACAGAGACACAGACTCACACAGTGACCCACAGATGTACACAGAAACCCATAGACTCACACAGAGACCCATAGACTCACACAGAGACCCATAGACTCACACAGAGACCCATAGACTCACACAAAGACCTATAGACTCACACAGAGACCCATAGACTCGCATAGAGACCCATAGACTCAATCAGAGACACATAGACTCACACAGAGACACATAGACTCACACAGAGACCCATAGACTCACACAGAGACCCACAGACTCACACAGAGACCCATAGACTCACACAGAGACCCACAGACTCACTCAGACACCCACAGACTCGCACAGAGATCCACAGACTCACACATAGACCCATAGACTCACACAGAGACCCATAAACTCACACAGAGACCCCCAGAGACTCACACAGAGACACATAGACTCACACAGAGACCCATAGAATCACACAGAGACACATAGACTCACACAGAGACCCATAGACTCACACAGAGACACATAGACTCACACAGAGACCCATAGACTCACACAGAGACACATAGACTCACACAGAGACCCATAGACTCACACAGAGACTCACACAGAGACCCATAGACTCACACAGAGACCCACAGACTCACACAGACACCCACAGACTCGCACAGAGATCCACAGACTCACACATAGACCCATAGACTCACACAGAGAACCATAAACTCACACAGAGACCCATAGACTCACACAAAGACCCATTGACTTACACAGAGACCCACAGACTCACACAGAGACCCATAGACTCACACAGAGACCCACAGACTCACACAGAGACCCACAGACTCACACAGAGTCCCACAGACTCGTACAGAGATCCACAGACTCACACAGAGACCCATAGACTCACACAGAGACCCATAGACTCACACAGAGACCCATAGACTCACACAACGACCCATAGACTCACACAGAGACCCATAGACTCACACAGAGATCCATAGACTCACACAGAGACCCATAGACTCACACAGAGACCCATAGACTCACACAGAGACCAAAAGACTCACTCAGAGACCCATAGACTAACGCAGAGACCCATAGACTCACATAGAGACCCATAGACTCACTCAGAGACCCATAGACTCACACAGAGACCCTTAGACTCACACAGAGACCCATAGACTCACACAGAGACCCACAGACTCACACAGAGACACATAGACTCACACAGAGACCCATAGACTCACACAGAGACACATAGACTCACACAGAGACACATAGACTCACACAGAGACCCATAGACTCACACAGAGACCCATAGACTCACACAGAGACCCACAGACTCACACAGAGACCCACAGACTCACACAGAGACCCATAGACTCACACAGAGACCCATAGACTCACACAGAGACCCATAGACTCACACAGAGACCCATAGACTCACACAGAGACACATAGACTCACACAGAGACTCATAGACTCACACAGAGACACATAGACTCACACAGAGACCCATAGACCCACACAGAGACCCACAGACTTACACAGAAACCCATAGACTCGCATAGAGATCCACAGACTCACACATAGACCCATAGACTAACACAGAGACCCATAAACTCACACAGAGACCCATAGACTCACACAGAGACACATAGACTCACACAGAGACCCATAGACTCACACAGAGACCCACAGACTCACACAGAGACCCATAGACTCACACAGAGACCCACAGACTCACACAGAGACCCATAGACTCACACAGAGACCCACAGACTCACACAGAGACCCATCGACTCACAAAGAGACCCATAGACTCACACAGAGACCCATAGACTCACACAGAGACCCATAGACTCACACAGAGACCCACAGACTCACACAGAGCCCCATAGACTCACAAAGCGACCCATAGACTCACACAGAGATCCAAAGACTCACACATAGACCCATAGACTCACACAGAGACCCATAAACTCACACAGAGACCCATAGACTCACACAGAGACCCATAGACTCACACAGAGACCCATAGACTCACACAGAGACCCATAGATTCACGCAGAGACACATAGACTCACACAGAGACCCACAGACTCACACAGAGACCCATAGACTCACACAGAGACCCACACACTCACACAGAGACCCATAGACTCACACAGAGACACATAGACTCACACAGAGACCCATAGACTCACACAGAGACACATAGACTCACACAGAGACCCATAGACTCACACAGAGACCCACAGACTCACACAGAGACCCATAGACTCACACAGAGACCCACAGACTCACACAGAGTCCCACAGACTCGCACAGAGATCCACAGACTCACACAGAGACCCATAGACTAACACAGAGACCCATAAACTCACACAGAGACCCATAGATTCACACAGAGACCCATAGACTCGCACAGAGACCCATAGACTCACACAGAGACACATAGACTCACACAGAGACCCATAGAATCACACAGAGACACATAGACTCACACAGAGACCCATAGACTCACACAGAGACACATAGACTCACACAGAGACCCATAGACTCACACAGAGACACATAGACTCACACAGAGACCCATAGACTCACACAGAGACCCATAGACTCACACAGAGACCCACAGACTCACACAGACACCCACAGACTCGCACAGAGATCCACAGACTCACACATAGACCCATAGACTCACACAGAGTCCCATAAACTCACACAGAGACCCATAGACTCACACAAAGACCCATAGACTTACACAGAGACCCACAGACTCACACAGAGACCCATAGACTCACACAGAGACCCACAGACTCACACAGAGACCCACAGACTCACACAGAGTCCCACAGACTCGCACAGAGATCCACAGACTCACACAGAGACCCATAGACTCACACAGAGACCCATAGACTCACACAGAGACCCATAGACTCACACAACGACCCATAGACTCACACAGAGACCCATAGACTCACACAGAGATCCATAGACTCACACAGAGACCCATAGACTCACACAGAGACTCGCAGACTCGCATAGAGACCCATAGACTCAATCAGAGACCCATAGACTCAGACAGAGACCCACAGACTCACACAGAGACCCACAGACTCACACAGAGACCCCCTTGACTCACACAGAGACCCATAGACTCACATAGAGACCCATAGACTCACACAGAGATCCACAGACTCGCACAGAGACCCACAGACTCGCACAGAGACCCATAGACTCACACAGCAGAGACCCATAGACTCACGCAGAGACCCATAGACTCACACAGAGACCCACAGACTCGCACAGAGACCCACAGACTCGCACAGAGACCCATAGACTCACACAGCAGAGACCCATAGACTCACAGCAGAGACCCATAGACTCACGCAGAGACCCACAGATTCACACAGAGACACATAGACTCACACAGAGACCCATAGACTCACACAGAGACCCATAGACTCACACAGAGACACATAGACTCGCACAGAGACCCACAGACTCGCACAGAGACCCATAGACTCACACAGCAGAGACCCATAGACTCACGCAGAGACCCATAGACTCACACAGAGACCCACAGACTCGCACAGAGACCCACAGACTCGCACAGAGACCCATAGACTCACACAGCAGAGACCCATAGACTCACAGCAGAGTCCCACAGACTCACACAGAGACACATAGACTCACACAGAGACCCATAGACTCACACAGAGACCCATAGACTCACACAGAGACCCATAGACTCACACAGAGACACATAGACTCACACAGAGACCCACAGACTCACACAGAGACCCACAGACTCACACAGAGACCCATAGACTCACACAGAGACCCATAGACTCACACAGAGACCCATTGACTCACACAGAGACCCATAGACTCACACAGAGACACATAGACTCACACAGAGACGCATAGACTCACACAGAGACACATAGACCCACAGAGAGACCCATAGACTCACACAGAGACCCATAGACTCACACAGAGACCCACAGACTCACACAGAGACCCATAGACTCACACAGAGACCCACAGACTCGCACAGAGACGCACAGACTCGCACAGAGATCCACAGACTCACACAGAGACCCATAGACTCACACAGAGGCCCATAGACTCATACAGAGACCCGTAGACTCACACAGAGAACCATAGACTCACACAGAGACCCATAGACTCACACAGAGACACAGACTCACACAGTGACCCACAGATGTACACAGAAACCCATAGACTCACACAGAGACCCATAGACTCACACAGAGACCCATAGACTCACACAGAGACCCATAGACTCACACAAAGACCTATAGACTCACACAGAGACCTATAGACTCGCATAGAGACCCATAGACTCAATCAGAGACACATAGACTCACACAGAGACACATAGACTCACACAGAGACCCATAGACTCACACAGAGACCCACAGACTCACACAGAGACCCATAGACTCACACAGAGACCCACAGACTCACTCAGACACCCACAGACTCGCACAGAGATCCACAGACTCACACATAGACCCATAGACTCACACAGAGACCCATAAACTCACACAGAGACCCATAGACTCACACAAAGACCCATAGACTTACACAGAGACCCACAGACTCACACAGAGACCCATAGACTCACACAGAGACCTACAGACTCACGCAGAGACCCACAGACTCACACAGAGTCCCACAGACTCGTACAGAGATCCACAGACTCACACAGAGACCCATAGACTCACACAGAGACCCATAGACTCACACAGAGACCCATAGACTCACACAACGACCCATAGACTCACACAGAGACCCATAGACTCACACAGAGATCCATAGACTCACACAGAGACCCATAGACTCACACAGAGACCCATAGACTCACACAGAGACCAAAAGACTCACTCAGAGACCCATAGACTCACGCAGAGACCCATAGACTCACATAGAGACCCATAGACTCACTCAGAGACCCATAGACTCACACAGAGACCCTTAGACTCACACAGAGACCCATAGACTCACACAGAGACCCACAGACTCACACAGAGACACATAGACTCACACAGAGACCCATAGACTCACACAGAGACACATAGACTCACACAGAGACACATAGACTCACACAGAGACCCATAGACTCACACAGAGACCCACAGACTCACACAGAGACCCACAGACTCACACAGAGACCCATAGACTCACACAGAGACCCATAGACTCACACAGAGACCCATAGACTCACACAGAGACCCATAGACTCACACAGAGACACATAGACTCACACAGAGACTCATAGACTCACACAGAGACACATAGACTCACACAGAGACCCATAGACCCACACAGAGACCCATAGACTCACACAGAGACCCATAGACTCACACAGAGACCCACAGACTTACACAGAAACCCATAGACTCGCATAGAGATCCACAGACTCACACATAGACCCATAGACTAACACAGAGACCCATAAACTCACACAGAGACCCATAGACTCACACAGAGACACATAGACTCACACAGAGACCCATAGACTCACACAGAGACCCACAGACTCACACAGAGACCCATAGACTCACACAGAGACCCACAGACTCACACAGAGACCCACAGACTCGCACAGAGATCCACAGACTCACACATAGACCCATAGACTCACACAGAGACCCATAAAGTCACACAGAGACCCATAGACTCACACAGAGAACGATAGACTTACACAGAGATCCACAGACTCACACAGAGACCCATAGACTCACACAGAGACCCACAGACTCACACAGAGACCCATCGACTCACAAAGAGACCCATAGACTCACACAGAGACCCATAGACTCACACAGAGACCCATAGACTCACACAGAGACCCACAGACTCACACAGAGACCCATAGACTCACAAAGCGACCCATAGACTCACACAGAGATCCAAAGACTCACACATAGACCCATAGACTCACACAGAGACCCATAAACTCACACAGAGACCCATAGACTCACACAGAGACCCATAGACTCACACAGAGACCCATAGACTCACACAGAGACCCATAGATTCACGCAGAGACACATAGACTCACACAGAGACCCACAGACTCACACAGAGACCCATAGACTCACACAGAGACCCACACACTCACACAGAGACCCATAGACTCACACAGAGACACATAGACTCACACAGAGACCCATAGACTCACACAGAGACACATAGACTCACACAGAGACCCATAGACTCACACAGAGACCCACAGACTCACACAGAGACCCATAGACTCACACAGAGACCCACAGACTCACACAGAGTCCCACAGACTCGCACAGAGATCCACAGACTCACACAGAGACCCATAGACTAACACAGAGACCCATAAACTCACACAGAGACCCATAGATTCACACAGAGACCCATAGACTCACACAGAGACCCATAGACTCACACAGAGACACATAGACTCACACAGAGACCCATAGAATCACACAGAGACACATAGACTCACACAGAGACCCATAGACTCACACAGAGACACATAGACTCACACAGAGACCCATAGACTCACACAGAGACACATAGACTCACACAGAGACCCATAGACTCACACAGAGACCCATAGACTCACACAGAGACCCACAGACTCACACAGACACCCACAGACTCGCACAGAGATGCACAGACTCACACATAGACCCATAGACTCACACAGAGTCCCATAAACTCACACAGAGACCCATAGACTCACACAAAGACCCATAGACTTACACAGAGACCCACAGACTCACACAGAGACCCATAGACTCACACAGAGACCCACAGACTCACACAGAGACCCACAGACTCACACAGAGTCCCACAGACTCGCACAGAGATCCACAGACTCACACAGAGACCCATAGACTCACACAGAGACCCATAGACTCACACAGAGACCCATAGACTCACACAACGACCCATAGACTCACACAGAGACCCATAGACTCACACAGAGATCCATAGACTCACACAGAGACCCATAGACTCACACAGAGACTCGCAGACTCGCATAGAGACCCATAGACTCAATCAGAGACCCATAGACTCAGACAGAGACCCACAGACTCACACAGAGACCCACAGACTCACACAGAGACCCCCTTGACTCACACAGAGACCCATAGACTCACATAGAGACCCATAGACTCACACAGAGACCCACAGACTCGCACAGAGACCCATAGACTCACACAGCAGAGACCCATAGACTCACACATAGACCCATAGACTCACACAGAGACCCACAGACTCGCACAGAGACCCACAGACTCGCACAGAGACCCATAGACTCACACAGCAGAGACCCATAGACTCACAGCAGAGACCCATAGACTCACGCAGAGACCCACAGATTCACACAGAGACACATAGACTCACACAGAGACCCATAGACTCACACAGAGACCCATAGACTCACACAGAGACACATAGACTCGCACAGAGACCCACAGACTCGCACAGAGACCCATAGACTCACACAGCAGAGACCCATAGACTCACGCAGAGACCCATAGACTCACACAGAGACCCACAGACTCGCACAGAGACCCACAGACTCGCACAGAGACCCATAGACTCACACAGCAGAGACCCATAGACTCACAGCAGAGTCCCACAGACTCACACAGAGACACATAGACTCACACAGAGACCCATAGACTCACACAGAGACCCATAGACTCACACAGAGACCCATAGACTCACACAGAGACACATAGACTCACACAGAGACCCACATACTCACACAGAGACCCACAGACTCACACAGAGACCCATAGACTCACACAGAGACCCATAGACTCACACAGAGACCCATTGACTCACACAGAGACCCATAGACTCACACAGAGACACATAGACTCACACAGAGACCCATAGACTCACACAGAGACACATAGACCCACACAGAGACCCATAGACTCACACAGAGACCCATAGACTCACACAGAGACCCACAGACTCACACAGAGACCCAAAGACTCACACAGAGACCCACAGACTCGCACAGAGACGCACAGACTCGCACAGAGATCCACAGACTCACACAGAGACCCATAGACTCACACAGAGGCCCATAGACTCATACAGAGACCCGTAGACTCACACAGAGAACCATAGACTCACACAGAGACCCATAGACTCACACAGAGACACAGACTCACACAGTGACCCACAGATGTACACAGAAACCCATAGACTCACACAGAGACCCATAGACTCACACAGAGAACCATAGACTCACACAGAGACCCATAGACTCACACAAAGACCTATAGACTCACACAGAGACCCATAGACTCGCATAGAGACCCATAGACTCAATCAGAGACACATAGACTCACACAGAGACACATAGACTCACACAGAGACCCATAGACTCACACAGAGACCCACAGACTCACACAGAGACCCATAGACTCACACAGAGACCCACAGACTCACTCAGACACCCACAGACTCGCACAGAGATCCACAGACTCACACATAGACCCATAGACTCACACAGAGACCCATAAACTCACACAGAGACCCATAGACTCACACAAAGACCCATAGACTTACACAGAGACCCACAGACTCACACAGAGACCCATAGACTCACACAGAGACCTACAGACTCACACAGAGACCCACAGACTCACACAGAGTCCCACAGACTCGCACAGAGATCCACAGACTCACACAGAGACCCATAGACTTACACAGAGACCCATAGACTCACACAGAGACCCATAGACTCACACAACGACCCATATACTCACACAGAGATCCATAGACTCACACAGAGATCCATAGACTCACACAGAGACCCATAGACTCACACAGAGACCCGCAGACTCGCATAGAGACCCATAGACTCAATCAGAGACCCATAGACTCAGACAGAGACCCACAGACTCACACAGAGACCCACAGACTCACACAGAGACCCCTTGACTCACACACAGACCCATAGACTCACATAGAGACCCATAGACTCACACAGAGACCCACAGACTCACACAGAGACCCATAGACTCACACAGAGACACATAGACCCACACAGAGACCCATAGACTCACACAGAGACCCATAGACTCACACAGAGACCCACAGACTCACACAGAGACCCATAGACTCACACAGAGACCCACAGACTCACACAGAGACGCACAGACTCGCACAGAGATCCACAGACTCACACAGAGACCCATAGACTCACACAGAGGCCCATAGACTCATACAGAGACCCGTAGACTCACACAGAGAACCATAGACTCACACAGAGACCCATAGACTCACACAGAGACACAGACTCACACAGTGACCCACAGATGTACACAGAAACCCATAGACTCACACAGAGACCCATAGACTCACACAGAGACCCATAGACTCACACAGAGACCCATAGACTCACACAAAGACCTATAGACTCACACAGAGACCCATAGACTCGCATAGAGACCCATAGACTCAATCAGAGACACATAGACTCACACAGAGACACATAGACTCACACAGAGACCCATAGACTCACACAGAGACCCACAGACTCACACAGAGACCCATAGACTCACACAGAGACCCACAGACTCACTCAGACACCCACAGACTCGCACAGAGATCCACAGACTCACACATAGACCCATAGACTCACACAGAGACCCATAAACTCACAGAGAGACCCATAGACTCACACAAAGACCCATAGACTTACACAGAGACCCACAGACTCACACAGAGACCCATAGACTCACACAGAGACCTACAGACTCACGCAGAGACCCACAGACTCACACAGAGTCCCACAGACTCGTACAGAGATCCACAGACTCACACAGAGACCCTTAGACTCACACAGAGACCCATAGACTCACACAGAGACCCATAGACTCACACAACGACCCATAGACTCACACAGAGACCCATAGACTCACACAGAGATCCATAGACTCACACAGAGACCCATAGACTCACACAGAGACCCATAGACTCACACAGAGACCAAAAGACTCACTCAGAGACCCATAGACTCACGCAGAGACCCATAGACTCACATAGAGACCCATAGACTCACTCAGAGACCCATAGACTCACACAGAGACCCTTAGACTCACACAGAGACCCATAGACTCACACAGAGACCCACAGACTCACACAGAGACACATAGACTCACACAGAGACCCATAGACTCACACAGAGACACATAGACTCACACAGAGACACATAGACTCACACAGAGACCCATAGACTCACACAGAGACCCATAGACTCACACAGAGACCCACAGACTCACACAGAGACCCACAGACTCACACAGAGACCCATAGACTCACACAGAGGCCCATAGACTCACACAGAGACCCATAGACTCACACAGAGACCCATAGACTCACACAGAGACACATAGACTCACACAGAGACTCATAGACTCACACAGAGACACATAGACTCACACAGAGACCCATAGACCCACACAGAGACCCATAGACTCACACAGAGACCCATAGACTCACACAGAGACCCACAGACTTACACAGAAACCCATAGACTCGCATAGAGATCCACAGACTCACACATAGACCCATAGACTAACACAGAGACCCATAAACTCACACAGAGACCCATAGACTCACACAGAGACACATAGACTCACACAGAGACCCATAGACTCACACAGAGACCCACAGACTCACACAGAGACCCATAGACTCACACAGAGACCCACAGACTCACACAGAGACCCACAGACTCGCACAGAGATCCACAGACTCACACATAGACCCATAGACTCACACAGAGACCCATAAAGTCACACAGAGACCCATAGACTCACACAGAGACCGATAGACTTACACAGAGACCCACAGACTCACACAGAGACCCATAGACTCACACAGAGACCCACAGACTCACACAGAGACCCATCGACTCACAAAGAGACCCATAGACTCACACAGAGACTCATAGACTCACACAGAGACCCATAGACTCACACAGAGACCCACAGACTCACACAGAGACCCATAGACTCACAAAGCGACCCATAGACTCACACAGAGATCCAAAGACTCACACATAGACCCATAGACTCACACAGAGACCCATAAACTCACACATAGACCCATAGACTCACACAGAGACCCATAGACTCACACAGAGACCCATAGACTCACACAGAGACCCATAGATTCACGCAGAGACACATAGACTCACACAGAGACCCACAGACTCACACAGAGACCCATAGACTCACACAGAGACCCACACACTCACACAGAGACCCATAGACTCACACAGAGACACATAGACTCACACAGAGACCCATAGACTCACACAGAGACACATAGACTCACACAGAGACCCATAGACTCACACAGAGACCCACAGACTCACACAGAGACCCATAGACTCACACAGAGACCCACAGACTCACACAGAGTCCCACAGACTCGCACAGAGATCCACAGACTCACACAGAGACCCATAGACTAACACAGAGACCCATAAACTCACACAGAGACCCATAGATTCACACAGAGACCCATAGACTCACACAGAGACCCATAGACTCACACAGAGACACATAGACTCACACAGAGACCCATAGAATCACACAGAGACACATAGACTCACACAGAGACCCATAGACTCACACAGAGACACATAGACTCACACAGAGACCCATAGACTCACACAGAGACACATAGACTCACACAGAGACCCATATACT
The DNA here is from genome assembly GCF_048934315.1 of Petromyzon marinus. Taxonomy (NCBI): domain Eukaryota; kingdom Metazoa; phylum Chordata; class Hyperoartia; order Petromyzontiformes; family Petromyzontidae; genus Petromyzon; species Petromyzon marinus. Next base: position 399,144 of record NW_027422683.1, read on the forward strand.
CACACAGAGACCCATAGACTCACACAGAGACCCACAGACTCACACAGACACCCACAGACTCGCACAGAGATGCACAGACTCACACATAGACCCATAGACTCACACAGAGTCCCATAAACTCACACAGAGACCCATAGACTCACACAAAGACCCATAGACTTACACAGAGACCCACAGACTCACACAGAGACCCATAGACTCACACAGAGACCCACAGACTCACACAGAGACCCACAGACTCACACAGAGTCCCACAGACTCGCACAGAGATCCACAGACTCACACAGAGACCCATAGACTCACACAGAGACCCATAGAATCACACAGAGACCCATAGACTCACACAACGACCCATAGACTCACACAGAGACCCATAGACTCACACAGAGATCCATAGACTCACACAGAGACCCATAGACTCACACAGAGACTCGCAGACTCGCATAGAGACCCATAGACTCAATCAGAGACCCATAGACTCAGACAGAGACCCACAGACTCACACAGAGACCCACAGACTCACACAGAGACCCCCTTGACTCACACAGAGACCCATAGACTCACATAGAGACCCATAGACTCACACAGAGACCCACAGACTCACACAGAGACCCATCGACTCACAAAGAGACCCATAGACTCACACAGAGACCCATAGACTCACACAGAGACCCATAGACTCACACAGAGACCCACAGACTCACACAGAGACCCATAGACTCACAAAGCGACCCATAGACTCACACAGAGATCCAAAGACTCACACATAGACCCATAGACTCACACAGAGACCCATAAACTCACACAGAGACCCATAGACTCACACAGAGACCCATAGACTCACACAGAGACCCATAGACTCACACAGAGACCCATAGATTCACGCAGAGACACATAGACTCACACAGAGACCCACAGACTCACACAGAGACCCATAGACTCACACAGAGACCCACACACTCACACAGAGACCCATAGACTCACACAGAGACACATAGACTCACACAGAGACCCATAGACTCACACAGAGACACATAGACTCACACAGAGACCCATAGACTCACACAGAGACCCACAGACTCACACAGAGACCCATAGACTCACACAGAGACCCACAGACTCACACAGAGTCCCACAGACTCGCACAGAGATCCACAGACTCACACAGAGACCCATAGACTAACACAGAGACCCATAAACTCACACAGAGACCCATAGATTCACACAGAGACCCATAGACTCACACAGAGACCCATAGACTCACACAGAGACACATAGACTCACACAGAGACCCATAGAATCACACAGAGACACATAGACTCACACAGAGACCCATAGACTCACACAGAGACACATAGACTCACACAGAGACCCATAGACTCACACAGAGACACATAGACTCACACAGAGACCCATATACTCACACAGAGACCCATAGACTCACACAGAGACCCACAGACTCACACAGACACCCACAGACTCGCACAGAGATGCACAGACTCACACATAGACCCATAGACTCACACAGAGTCCCATAAACTCACACAGAGACCCATAGACTCACACAAAGACCCATAGACTTACACAGAGACCCACAGACTCACACAGAGACCCATAGACTCACACAGAGACCCACAGACTCACACAGAGACCCACAGACTCACACAGAGTCCCACAGACTCGCACAGAGATCCACAGACTCACACAGAGACCCATAGACTCACACAGAGACCCATAGAATCACACAGAGACCCATAGACTCACACAACGACCCATAGACTCACACAGAGACCCATAGACTCACACAGAGATCCATAGACTCACACAGAGACCCATAGACTCACACAGAGACTCGCAGACTCGCATAGAGACCCATAGACTCAATCAGAGACCCATAGACTCAGACAGAGACCCACAGACTCACACAGAGACCCACAGACTCACACAGAGACCCCCTTGACTCACACAGAGACCCATAGACTCACATAGAGACCCATAGACTCACACAGAGACCCACAGACTCGCACAGAGACCCATAGACTCACACAGCAGAGACCCATAGACTCACGCATAGACCCATAGACTCACACAGAGACCCACAGACTCGCACAGAGACCCACAGACTCGCACAGAGACCCATAGACTCACACAGCAGAGACCCATAGACTCACAGCAGAGACCCATAGACTCACGCAGAGACCCACAGATTCACACAGAGACACATAGACTCACACAGAGACCCATAGACTCACACAGAGACCTATAGACTCACACAGAGACACATAGACTCGCACAGAGACCCACAGACTCGCACAGAGACCCATAGACTCACACAGCAGAGACCCATAGACTCACGCAGAGACCCATAGACTCACACAGAGACCCACAGACTCGCACAGAGACCCACAGACTCGCACAGAGACCCATAGACTCACACAGCAGAGACCCATAGACTCACAGCAGAGTCCCACAGACTCACACAGAGACACATAGACTCACACAGAGACCCATAGACTCACACAGAGACCCATAGACTCACACAGAGACCCATAGACTCACACAGAGACACATAGACTCACACAGAGACCCACATACTCACACAGAGACCCACAGACTCACACAGAGACCCATAGACTCACACAGAGACCCATAGACTCACACAGAGACCCATTGACTCACACAGAGACCCATAGACTCACACAGAGACACATAGACTCACACAGAGACCCATAGACTCACACAGAGACACATAGACCCACACAGAGACCCATAGACTCACACAGAGACCCATAGACTCACACAGAGACCCACAGACTCACACAGAGACCCATATACTCACACAGAGACCCACAGACTCGCACAGAGACGCACAGACTCGCACAGAGATCCACAGACTCACACAGAGACCCATAGACTCACACAGAGGCCCATAGACTCATACAGAGACCCGTAGACTCACACAGAGACACATAGACTCACACAGAGACCCATAGACTCACACAGAGACACATAGACTCACACAGAGACCCATATACTCACACAGAGACCCATAGACTCACACAGAGACCCACAGACTCACACAGACACCCACAGACTCGCACAGAGATGCACAGACTCACACATAGACCCATAGACTCACACAGAGTCCCATAAACTCACACAGAGACCCATAGACTCACACAAAGACCCATAGACTTACACAGAGACCCACAGACTCACACAGAGACCCATAGACTCACACAGAGACCCACAGACTCACACAGAGACCCACAGACTCACACAGAGTCCCACAGACTCGCACAGAGATCCACAGACTCACACAGAGACCCATAGACTCACACAGAGACCCATAGAATCACACAGAGACCCATAGACTCACACAACGACCCATAGACTCACACAGAGACCCATAGACTCACACAGAGATCCATAGACTCACACAGAGACCCATAGACTCACACAGAGACTCGCAGACTCGCATAGAGACCCATAGACTCAATCAGAGACCCATAGACTCAGACAGAGACCCACAGACTCACACAGAGACCCACAGACTCACACAGAGACCCCCTTGACTCACACAGAGACCCATAGACTCACATAGAGACCCATAGACTCACACAGAGACCCACAGACTCACACAGAGACCCATCGACTCACAAAGAGACCCATAGACTCACACAGAGACCCATAGACTCACACAGAGACCCATAGACTCACACAGAGACCCACAGACTCACACAGAGACCCATAGACTCACAAAGCGACCCATAGACTCACACAGAGATCCAAAGACTCACACATAGACCCATAGACTCACACAGAGACCCATAAACTCACACAGAGACCCATAGACTCACACAGAGACCCATAGACTCACACAGAGACCCATAGACTCACACAGAGACCCATAGATTCACGCAGAGACACATAGACTCACACAGAGACCCACAGACTCACACAGAGACCCATAGACTCACACAGAGACCCACACACTCACACAGAGACCCATAGACTCACACAGAGACACATAGACTCACACAGAGACCCATAGACTCACACAGAGACACATAGACTCACACAGAGACCCATAGACTCACACAGAGACCCACAGACTCACACAGAGACCCATAGACTCACACAGAGACCCACAGACTCACACAGAGTCCCACAGACTCGCACAGAGATCCACAGACTCACACAGAGACCCATAGACTAACACAGAGACCCATAAACTCACACAGAGACCCATAGATTCACACAGAGACCCATAGACTCACACAGAGACCCATAGACTCACACAGAGACACATAGACTCACACAGAGACCCATAGAATCACACAGAGACACATAGACTCACACAGAGACCCATAGACTCACACAGAGACACATAGACTCACACAGAGACCCATAGACTCACACAGAGACACATAGACTCACACAGAGACCCATATACTCACACAGAGACCCATAGACTCACACAGAGACCCACAGACTCACACAGACACCCACAGACTCGCACAGAGATGCACAGACTCACACATAGACCCATAGACTCACACAGAGTCCCATAAACTCACACAGAGACCCATAGACTCACACAAAGACCCATAGACTTACACAGAGACCCACAGACTCACACAGAGACCCATAGACTCACACAGAGACCCACAGACTCACACAGAGACCCACAGACTCACACAGAGTCCCACAGACTCGCACAGAGATCCACAGACTCACACAGAGACCCATAGACTCACACAGAGACCCATAGAATCACACAGAGACCCATAGACTCACACAACGACCCATAGACTCACACAGAGACCCATAGACTCACACAGAGATCCATAGACTCACACAGAGACCCATAGACTCACACAGAGACTCGCAGACTCGCATAGAGACCCATAGACTCAATCAGAGACCCATAGACTCAGACAGAGACCCACAGACTCACACAGAGACCCACAGACTCACACAGAGACCCCCTTGACTCACACAGAGACCCATAGACTCACATAGAGACCCATAGACTCACACAGAGACCCACAGACTCGCACAGAGACCCATAGACTCACACAGCAGAGACCCATAGACTCACGCATAGACCCATAGACTCACACAGAGACCCACAGACTCGCACAGAGACCCACAGACTCGCACAGAGACCCATAGACTCACACAGCAGAGACCCATAGACTCACAGCAGAGACCCATAGACTCACGCAGAGACCCACAGATTCACACAGAGACACATAGACTCACACAGAGACCCATAGACTCACACAGAGACCTATAGACTCACACAGAGACACATAGACTCGCACAGAGACCCACAGACTCGCACAGAGACCCATAGACTCACACAGCAGAGACCCATAGACTCACGCAGAGACCCATAGACTCACACAGAGACCCACAGACTCGCACAGAGACCCACAGACTCGCACAGAGACCCATAGACTCACACAGCAGAGACCCATAGACTCACAGCAGAGTCCCACAGACTCACACAGAGACACATAGACTCACACAGAGACCCATAGACTCACACAGAGACCCATAGACTCACACAGAGACCCATAGACTCACACAGAGACACATAGACTCACACAGAGACCCACATACTCACACAGAGACCCACAGACTCACACAGAGACCCATAGACTCACACAGAGACCCATAGACTCACACAGAGACCCATTGACTCACACAGAGACCCATAGACTCACACAGAGACACATAGACTCACACAGAGACCCATAGACTCACACAGAGACACATAGACCCACACAGAGACCCATAGACTCACACAGAGACCCATAGACTCACACAGAGACCCACAGACTCACACAGAGACCCATATACTCACACAGAGACCCACAGACTCGCACAGAGACGCACAGACTCGCACAGAGATCCACAGACTCACACAGAGACCCATAGACTCACACAGAGGCCCATAGACTCATACAGAGACCCGTAGACTCACACAGAGAACCATAGACTCACACAGAGACCCATAGACTCACACAGAGACACAGACTCACACAGTGACCCACAGATGTACACAGAAACCCATAGACTCACACAGAGACCCATAGACTCACACAGAGACCCATAGACTCACACAGAGACCCATAGACTCACACAAAGACCTATAGACTCACACAGAGACCCATAGACTCGCATAGAGACCCATAGACTCAATCAGAGACACATAGACTCACACAGAGACACATAGACTCACACAGAGACCCATAGACTCACACAGAGACCCACAGACTCACACAGAGACCCATAGACTCACACAGAGACCCACAGACTCACTCAGACACCCACAGACTCGCACAGAGATCCACAGACTCACACATAGACCCATAGACTCACACAGAGACCCATAAACTCACACAGAGACCCATAGACTCACACAAAGACCCATAGACTTACACAGAGACCCACAGACTCACACAGAGACCCATAGACTCACACAGAGACCTACAGACTCACACAGAGACCCACAGACTCACACAGAGTCCCACAGACTCGCACAGAGATCCACAGACTCACACAGAGACCCATAGACTCACACAGAGACCCATAGACTCACACAGAGACCCATAGACTCACACAACGACCCATAGACTCACACAGAGATCCATAGACTCACACAGAGATCCATAGACTCACACAGAGACCCATAGACTCACACAGAGACCCGCAGACTCGCATAGAGACCCATAGACTCAATCAGAGACCCATAGACTCAGACAGAGACCCACAGACTCACACAGAGACCCACAGACTCACACAGAGACCCCTTGACTCACACACAGACCCATAGACTCACATAGAGACCCATAGACTCACACAGAGACCCACAGACTCGCACAGAGACCCACAGACTCCCACAGAGACCCATAGACTCACACAGCAGAGACCCATAGACTCACGCAGAGACCCCTAGACTCACACAGAGACCCACAGACTCGCACAGAGACCCACAGACTCGCACAGAGACCCATAGACTCACACAGCAGAGACCCATAGACTCACAGCAGAGACCCATAGACTCACGCAGAGACCCACAGATTCACACAGAGACACATAGACTCACACAGAGACCCATAGACTCACACAGAGACCCAATAGACTCACACAGAGACACATAGACTCGCACAGAGACCCACAGACTCGCACAGAGACCCATAGACTCACACAGCAGAGACCCATAGACTCACGCAGAGACCCATAGACTCACACAGAGACCCACAGACTCGCACAGAGACCCACAGACTCGCACAGAGACCCATAGACTCACACAGCAGAGACCCATAGACTCACAGCAGAGTCCCACAGACTCACATAGAGACACATAGACTCACACAGAGACCCATAGACTCACACAGAGACCCATAGACTCACACAGAGACCCATAGACTCACACAGAGACACATAGACTCACACAGAGACCCACAGACTCACACATAGACCCACAGACTCACACAGAGACACATAGACTCACACAGAGACCCATAGACTCACACAGAGACCCACAGACTCACACAGAGACCCATAGACTCACACAGAGACCCACAGACTCACACAGACACCCACAGACTCGCACAGAGATCCACAGACTCACACATAGACCCATAGACTCACACAGAGACCCATAAACTCACACAGAGACCCATAGACTCACACAAAGACCCATAGACTTACACAGAGACCCACAGACTCACACAGAGACCCATAGACTCACACAGAGACCTACAGACTCACACAGAGACCCACAGACTCACACAGAGTCCCACAGACTTGCACAGAGATCCACAGACTCACACAGAGACCCATAGACTCATACAGAGACCCATAGACTCACACAGAGACCCATAGACTCACACAACGACCCATAGACTCACACAGAGACCCATAGACTCACACAGAGATCCATAGACTCACACAGAGACCCATAGACTCACACAGAGACCCGCAGACTCGCATAGAGACCCATAGACTCAATCAGAGACCCATAGACTCAGACAGAGACCCACAGACTCACACAGAGACCCACAGACTCACACAGAGACCCCTTGACTCACACACAGACCCATAGACTCACATAGAGACCCATAGACTCACACAGAGACCCACAGACTCGCACAGAGACCCACAGACTCCCACAGAGACCCATAGACTCACACAGCAGAGACCCATAGACTCACGCAGAGACCCCTAGACTCACACAGAGACCCACAGACTCGCACAGAGACCCACAGACTCGCACAGAGACCCATAGACTCACACAGCAGAGACCCATAGACTCACAGCAGAGACCCATAGACTCACGCAGAGACCCACAGATTCACACAGAGACACATAGACTCACACAGAGACCCATAGACTCACACAGAGACCCAATAGACTCACACAGAGACACATAGACTCGCACAGAGACCCACAGACTCGCACAGAGACCCATAGACTCACACAGCAGAGACCCATAGACTCAAGCAGAGACCCATAGACTCACACAGAGACCCACAGACTCGCACAGAGACCCACAGACTCGCACAGAGACCCATAGACTCACACAGCAGAGACCCATAGACTCACAGCAGAGTCCCACAGACTCACACAGAGACACATAGACTCACACAGAGACCCATAGACTCACACGGAGACCCATAGACTCACACAGAGACCCATAGACTCACACAGAGACACATAGACTCACACAGAGACCCACAGACTCACACATAGACCCACAGACTCACACAGAGACCCATAGACTCACACAGAGACCCATAGACTCACACAGAGACCCATTGACTCACACAGAGACCCATAGACTCACACAGAGACACATAGACTCACACAGAGACCCATAGACTCACACAGAGACACATAGACCCACACAGAGACCCATAGACTCACACAGAGACCCATAGACTCACACAGAGACCCACAGACTCACACAGAGACCCATAGACTCACACAGAGACCCACAGACTCGCACAGATCCACAGACTCACACAGAGACCTATAGACTCACACAGAGACCCATAGACTCATACAGAGACCCATAGACTCACACAGAGAACCATAGACTCACACAGAGACCCATAGACTCACACAGAGACACAGACTCACACAGTGACCCACAGACTTACACAGAGACCCATAGACTCACACAGAGACCCATAGACTCACACAGAGACCCATAGACTCACACAGAGACCCATAGACTCACACAAAGACCCATAGACTCACACAGAGACCCATAGACTCGCATAGAGACCCATAGACTCAATCAGAGACCCATAGACTCAGACAGAGACCCACAGACTCACACAGAGACCCACAGACTCGCACAGAGACCCATAGACTCACACAGCAGAGACCCATAGTCTCACGCAGAGACCCATAGACTCACACAGAGACCCACAGACTCGCACAGAGACCCACAGACTCGCACAGAGACCCATAGACTCACACAGCATAGACCCATAGACTCACGCAGAGACCCATAGACTCACGCAGAGACCCATAGACTTCACACAGACTGCTTCCTACCCTCTGTTTGTGTCCTTGTATACAACGCCTGAATACTCCTCCTTTCTGCCTCCACCACTATCACCATCACCCGTCACCACCACCACCGTCACCACCACCGTCACCACCACCGTCACCACCACCACCGTCACCACCACCACCACTCTGTGTGTGCGCAGGAGAAGGAGGGGCGTGGGTTTGACCTGGGGTCTGGCCTCGTGGTCACCTCTCTGTCCGCAAGTTGGCAAGCCTTGCGATAGAGGCGCCCGCTCGCCCGCTCACTCACTCACTCGCTCACTCACTCACTCACCCGCTCACTCACCCACTCACTCACTCACTTACACACTCACCCGCTCACTCACTCACCCACTCACACACTCACTCACTCACCCGCGCACTCACCCACTCACTCACTCACACACTCACCCACTCACTCACTCGCTCACTCACTCACCCGCTCACTCACCCACTCACTCACTCACACACTCACTCACCCGCTCACTAACTCACCCACTCACACACTCACTCACTCACCCGCTCACTCACCCACTCACTCACACACTCACCCACTCACTCACCCACTCACTCACCCACTCACTCATTCACCCACTCGCTCACTCACCTACTCGCTCACTCACTCACTCAGCAGCTGTGAGCTCACTCACTCGCTCACTCACTCACTCACATACTCACTCACTCACACACTCACTCACCCACTCACTCGCTCGCTCACTCACCCACTCACTCACTCACCCACTCACTCACTCACACACCCACTCACTCACCCACTGACTCACTCACTCACACACCCACTCACACACTCACTCACTCACCCGCTCACTCACCCACTCACTCACACACTCACCCACTCACTCACCCACTCACTCATTCACCCACTCGCTCACTCACCTACTCGCTCACTCACTCAGCAGCTGTGAGCTCACTCACTCGCTCACTCACTCACATACTCACTCACTCACACACTCACTCACTCACCCACTCACTCGCTCGCTCACTCACCCACTCACTCACTCACCCACTCACTCACACACCCACTCACTCACCCACTAACTCACTCACTCGCTCACTCACTCACTCGCTAACTCACCGGCTGTTAGCTCAATCACACAACCAATCCTCGACTGTGAGCGCATTCACCTAGCTGTGAACTCGCTCGCTCACCATCTGCTCACTCACTCTCTCACCAGCTGCGAGCTCTCACTCAGTCACCAATGCCAACACTATCAGTAGCCATAGGAGAGACATGCCCACGTGTCACAGTGTGTGCGCGGCAGCTGTTGGAGACGCAGCAGTAGCAGCAGCAGCAATGGAAACAGCTCATGCAGGAGCAGCAGTAGCAACATCAGCAATGAAAACAGCTCGTGTAGGAGCAGCAGTAGCAGCAGCAGCAATGGAAACAGCTCGTGTAGGAACAGTAGTAGCAGCAGCAGCAGCAATGGAAACAGCTCGTGTAGGAGTAGCAGCAGCAGCAGCAATGGAAACAGCTCATGTAGGAGCAGCAGTAGCAGCAGCAGCAGCAATGGAAACAGCTCATGTAGGAACAGCAGTAGCAGCAGCTGTAGCACAAGCTGTAGGAGCAGCTGCGGCAAATAGCTTTAGTTGAAACTGTATCAACAACAGCCGAACCAGCTGTATCATCAACTTAGCAGAACCAGCTGTATCAGCAACTGTAGCAGAACCAGCTGTATCAACAACTTAGCAGAACCAGCTGTATCATCAACTGTAGCAGAACCAGCTGTGTCAACAACAGCAGAATCAGCTGTATCAACAACAGCAGAACCAGCTGTATCATCAACTGTAGTAGAACTACCTGTATCAACAACAGCAGAACCAGCTGTGTCAACAACTTAGCAGAACCAGCTGTAGCATCAACTTAGCAGAACCAGCTGTATCATCAACTTAGCAGAACCAGCTGTATCATCAACTGTAGCAGAACCAGCTGTATCATCAACAGCAGAACCAACTGTATCAACAACATAGCAGAACCAGCTGTATCATCAACTTAGCAGAACCAGCTGTATCATCAACTGTAGTAGAACCAGCTGTATCATTAACTTAGTAGAACCAGCTGTATCATCAACTGTAGTAGAACCAGCTGTATCATCAACAGCAGAACCAGCTGTCAACAACATAGCAGAACCAGCTGTATCATCAACAGCAGAACCAGCTGTATCATCAACTTAGCAGAACCAGCTGTATCATCAACTTAGCAGAACCAGCTGTATCAACAACAGCAGAACCAGCTGTATCATCAACTGTAGCAGAACCACCTGTATCAACAACTTAGCAGAATCAGCTGTGTCAACAACTTAGCAGAACCAGCTGTATCAACAACTGTAGCAGAACCAGCTGTATCATCAACTTAGCAGAACCAGCTGTATCAACAACAGCAGAACCAGCTGTATCAACAACTTAGCAGAACCAGCTGTATCAACAACTTAGCAGAACCAGCTGTATCAGCAACTGCAGAACTAGCTGTATCAACAACTTAGCAGAACCAGCTGTATCATCAACTGTAGTAGAACCAGCTGTATCATCAACTTAGCAGAACCAGCTGTATCAACAACTTAGCAGAACCAGCTGTATCATCAACTTAGCAGAACCAGCTGTATCATCAACTTAGCAGAACCAGCTGTATCATTAACTTAGTAGAACCAGCTGTATCAACAACAGCAGAACCAGCTGTATCAACAACTTAGCAGAACCAGCTGTATCAGCAACTTAGCAGAACCAGCTGTATCATTAACTTAGTAGAACCAGCTGTATCAACAACAGCAGAACCAGCTGTATCAACAACTTAGCAGAACCAGCTGTATCAGCAACTTAGCAGAACCAGCTGTATCATTAACTTAGTAGAACCAGCTGTATCAACAACAGCAGAACCAGCTGTATCAACAACTTAGCAGAACCAGCTGTATCAGCAACTTAGCAGAATCAGCTGTGTCAACAACTTAGCAGAACCAGCTGTATCAACAACTGTAGCAGAACCAGCTGTATCATCAACTTAGCAGAACCAGCTGTATCAACAACTTAGCAGAACCAGCTGTATCAACAACTTAGCAGAACCAGCTGTATCAACAACTTAGCAGAACCAGCTGTATCAGCAACAGCAGAACCAGCTGTATCAACAACTTAGCAGAACCAGTTGTATCATCAACTGTAGTAGAACCAGCTGTATCATTAACTTAGTAGAACCAGCTGTATCAACAACAGCAGAACCAGCTGTATCAACAACTTAGCAGAACCAGCTGTATCAGCAACTTAGCAGAACCAGCTGTATCATTAACTTAGTAGAACCAGCTGTATCAACAACAGCAGAACCAGCTGTATCAACAACTTAGCAGAACCAGCTGTATCAGCAACTTAGCAGAACCAGCTGTATCATTAACTTAGTAGAACCAGCTGTATCAACAACAGCAGAACCAGCTGTATCAACAACTTAGCAGAACCAGCTGTATCAGCAACTTATCAGAATCAGCTGTGTCAACAACTTAGCAGAACCAGCTGTATCAACAACTGTAGCAGAACCAGCTGTATCATCAACTTAGCAGAACCAGCTGTATCAACTTAGCAGAACCAGCTGTATCAACAACTTAGCAGAACCAGCTGTATCAACAACTTAGCAGAACCAGCTGTATCAGCAACAGCAGAACCAGCTGTATCAACAACTTAGCAGAACCAGTTGTATCATCAACTGTAGTAGAACCAGCTGTATCATTAACTTAGTAGAACCAGCTGTATCAACAACAGCAGAACCAGCTGTATCAACAACTTAGCAGAACCAGCTGTATCAGCAACTTAGCAGAACCAGCTGTATCATTAACTTAGTAGAACCAGCTGTATCAACAACAGCAGAACCAGCTGTATCAACAACTTAGCAGAACCAGCTGTATCAGCAACTTAGCAGAACCAGCTGTATCATTAACTTAGTAGAACCAGCTGTATCAACAACAGCAGAACCAGCTGTATCAACAACTTAGCAGAACCAGCTGTATCAGCAACTTATCAGAATCAGCTGTGTCAACAACTTAGCAGAACCAGCTGTATCAACAACTGTAGCAGAACCAGCTGTATCATCAACTTAGCAGAACCAGCTGTATCAACAACAGCAGAACCAGCTGTATCAACAACTTAGCAGAACCAGCTGTATCAACAACTTAGCAGAACCAGCTGTATCAGCAACAGCAGAACCAGCTGTATCAACAACTTAGCAGAACCAGCTGTATAATCAACTGTAGTAGAACCAGCTGTATCATCAACTTAGCAGAACCAGCTGTATCATCAACTTAGCAGAACCAGCTGTATCATCATCTGTAGTAGAACCAGCTGTATCAACAACTTAGCAGAACCAGCTGTATCAACAACTTAGCAGAACCAGCTGTATCAACAACAGCAGAACCAGCTGTATCAACAACTTAGCAGAACCAGCTGTATCAACAACTTAGCAGAACCAGCTGTATCAGCAACTTAGCAGAACCAGCTGTATCATTAACTTAGTAGAACCAGCTGTATCAACAACAGCAGAACCAGCTGTATCAACAACTTAGCAGAACCAGCTGTATCAGCAACTTAGCAGAACCAGCTGTATCATTAACTTAGTAGAACCAGCTGTATCAACAACAGCAGAACCAGCTGTATCAACAACTTAGCAGAACCAGCTGTATCAGCAACTTAGCAGAACCAGCTGTATCATTAACTTAGTAGAACCAGCTGTATCAACAACAGCAGAACCAGCTGTATCAACAACTTAGCAGAACCAGCTGTATCAAAAACTTAGCAGAACCAGCTGTATCATCAACTGTAGTAGAACCAGCTGTATCAGCAACTTAGCAGAACCAGCTTTATCAGCAACAGCAGAACCAGCTGTATCAGCAACAGCAGAACCAGCTGTATCAACAACTTAGCAGAACCAGCTGTATCATCAACTTAGCAGAACCAGCTGTATCAACAACAGCAGAACCAGCTGTATCAGCAACTTAGTAGAACCTGCTGTATCATCAACAGCAGAACCAGCTGTGTCAACAACAGTAGAACCAGCTGTATCATCAACTGTAGAACCAGGTACCTGCCGTGTGTACGTGCCATGTGTACGTGCCGTGTGTACCTGCCGTGTGTACCTGCCGTGTGTACCTGCCGTGTGTACCTGCCGTGTGTACGCGCCGTGTGTACGCACCGTGTGTACGTGCGTTGTCGTGTGCGCGTGGTGGTGGTGGTGGTGGCGGGGGGTGGAGCGGCAGTGCAGCGGTTAGTGCGCTGCGATGCCAAGTTGGCGACCTGGTCACCTGGTCACTTGGTCACCTGGTCACCTGGCGACCTGGCGACCTGATGACCTGGTGACCTGGTGACCTGGCAACCTGATAACCTGGTGACCTGAAAACCTGGTCACCTGGTGACCTGATAACCTGGTGACCTGATAACCTGGTGACCTGATAACCTGGTGACCTGGTGACCAAGCAACCTGGTCACCTGGTGACCTGGCAACCTGATAACTTGGTGACCTGGTGACCTGGTAACCTGATAACCTGGTCACCTGATAACCTGGTGACTTGATAACCTGGTCACCTGGTGACCTGATAACCTGGTGACCTGGTAACCTGATAACCTGGTCACCTGGTGACCTGATAACCTGGTCACCTGGCGACCTGATAACCTGGTGACCTGGTAACCTGATAACCTGGTGACCTGATAACCTGGTCACCTGGCGACCTGATAACCTGCTCACCTGGTGACCTGATAACCTGGTCACCTGGTGACCTGATAACCTGGTGACCCGATAACCTGATAACCTGGTGACCTGATAACCTGGTGACCTGATAACCTGTTCACCTGGTGACCTGATAACCTGCTCACCTGGTGACCTGGCAACCTGATAACCTGGTCATCTGGCGACCTGATAACCTGGTGACCTGGTAACCTGATAACCTGGTGACCTGATAACCTGGTGACCTGATAACCTGGTGACCTGGCGACCTGATAAACTGCTCACCTGGTGACCTGATAACCTGCTCACTTGGTGACCTGATAACCTCATGACCTGATAACCTGCTCGCCTGGTGACCTGATAACCTGCTCACCTGGTGACCTGATAACCTGCTCACCTGGTGACCTGGCAACCTGATAACCTGGTCACCTGGTGACCTTGTCACCAGGTGACCTGGTGACACAGTGACCTGGCAACCTGATCACCTTGCGACCCTGGCGACCTGTTCACCCGACGACCTGGTTACCTGGCAACCTGGTGACCTGGCGACGCAGTTACCCCGCGACCTGGCAACCTGGTAACCAGGTGACCCGGTCACCTGGCAACCTGGTGACCCAGTCATCTGGTGACCTGGTAACCTGGTGACCCAGTCACCTGGTGACCTAGTGACCCAGTCACTTGGTGACCTGGTGACCCAGTCACCTGGTAACCTGGTGACCCAGTCACCTGGTGACCTGGTGACCCACTCACCTGGTGACCTGGTAACCTGGTGACCCAGTCACCTGGTCACCTGGCAAATCCGGCGACCCGGGTTCGATTCCCGGCTAACATTGTCGGCGATCGATAAATACGACCCTCCCCTAGGTCGACTCAGCCTCAAACGAGTACCCTGGTGCGATTTGTGAAGCGTCGGCACCCGGGGAGACAAAGGCGGCCGGCCGTGGCCCTGGTCACCCCTTCCCCCCACCCCCTCGTGTGCTGTGCTGCTCAGCAACACTTGCCCCATCAGCCTGTTGAAGGCTACACGGGGAATCTTTGTCTTGTGTGATGCGAATTAACGCGCACGTACGCCTTTTCCACTGGCCACACCCGAACCGAGCCAGCTCGTGGGGTCCCCTGGCACGGTACGGGTGGTGTTTTTCCACTGGCCACACCCGAACCGAGCCAGCTCGTGGGGTCCCCTGGCACGGCACGGGTGGTGTTTTTCCACTGGCCACACCCGAACCGAGCCAGCTCGTGGGGTCCCCTGGCACGGCACGGGTGGTGTTTTTCCACTGGCCACACCAGAACCGAGCCAGCTCGTGGGGTCACCTGGCACGGTACGGGTGGTGTTTTTCCACTGGCCACACCCGAACCAAGCCAGCTCGTGGGGTCCTCTGCCACGGTACAGGTGGGGTTTTCCACTGGCCACACCCGAACCAAGCCAGCTCATGGGGTCCCCTGGCACGGTACGGGTGGTGTTTTTCCACTGGCCAAACCCGAACCGAGCCGACTCGTATGGTCTCTGGCACGGCACGGGTGGTGGTTTTTCCATTAGCCACACCTGAGTGGAGGCAGCGCACCAGGCCCACTAACTGGCACAGTACGGGCGTTTTATGTTTTTTTTTCTTCCCGTTTGCCGAGCCGAGCTTGAACCGAACTGTGGTCGAGTCTCTACTGCTGCTGCCGCTCTCGCAAGACGACGACGACGACTGAGTCTTGACTCAGGCGTGGGGGGGGGGGCAAGCAGGGCCAGGGCTGCGGGGGGGGGGGGGGGGCAAGCAGGGCCAGGGCCGTGGGAGGGGGGGGCAAGCAGGGCCAGGGCCGTGGGGGCAGGGAGCTAAGGACGGAGTTCACTTTGCTGCGACGTCGCTACGCCCGCGCCGGCTGGGGAACATCTCTGATGTGCAGTGGTTAAGCGAGGGATGTTGGTGTGCGCGCGTGCGCGTGCGTGGTTACCGTTTTGACCACCGTTGTGTCAGCCGCCGCTTGTTGAGAGTCCACGCGTGCGTAGTTACCGTTTTGACCACCGTTGTGTCAGCCGCCGCTTGTTGAGAGTCCACGCGTGTTGGCGGGGGCGGCGGTGTTAGCCGCGACTTCGCGATAAAACAATAAAAGCGACTTCTTTTGTAACGCGTGGAGGAGCGTTGAGTGAACGGTGGTGTTCGGTTGGGGTTCTCTGGGTGGATGATCGCTGCCGCTGCCGCTGCCGCTGCTGCTGCTTCACAGCCACCAGCGGCATCGTCTCCAACATCACCAGCAGCAGCAGTAGCATCACAATCAATATCAGCAGCAGTCGCATCACAATCAATATCAGCACCAGTAGCATCACAATCAATATCAGCAGCAGTCGCATCACAATCAATATCAGCACCAGTAGCATCACAATCAATATCAGCAGCAGTCGCATCACAATCAATATCAGCACCAGTAGCATCACAATCAATATCAGCAGCAGTAGCATCACAATCAATATCAGCACCAGCGGCATCACAATCGATATCAGCACCAGTAGCATCACAATAAATATCAGCAGCAGTAGCATCACAATCAATATCAGCACCAGTAGCATCACAATCAATATCAGCACCAGTAGCATCACAATCGATATCAGCACCAGTAGCATCACAATCAATATCAGCATCAGTAGCATCACAATCAATATCAGCAGCAGTAGCATCACAATCAATATCAGCACCAGCAGCATCATAATCAATATCAGCACCAGTAGCATCACAATCAATATCACCACCAGTAGCTTAAGCAATCAATATCAGCACCAGTAGCATCACAATCGATATCAGCAGCAGTAGCATCACAATCAATATCAGCAGCAGTAGCATCGCAATATCAGCACCAGTAGCTTCAAAATCAATATCAGCACCAGTAGCATCACAATCAATAGCAGCAGTAGCTTCACAATCAATATCAGCACCAGTAGCATCACAATCGATATCAGCACCAGTAGCTTCACAATCAATATCAGCACCAGTAGCTTCACAATCAATATCAGCACCAGTAGCATCACAATCAATATCAGCACTAATAGCATCACAATCAATATCGGCACCAGTAGCATCACAATCAATATCGGCACCAGTAGCATCACAATCAATATCAGCACCAGTAGCATCACAATCAATATCGGCACCAGTAGCTTCACAATATCAGCACCAGTAGCATCACAATCAATATCGGCAGCAGCATCACAATCAATATCAGCACCAGTAGCATCACAATCGGACATGTGAGCATGATAGTGCAATCCAAAGGACATGTGAGCATGAGATATCTAAGCGAGAGGCACAGAGAGACTCACAGAGTGTCGGAAATAACAGCTGACATATGCAGGTAGGATGGAAACATCACAGTCAGTTATGACTTGACCTGGCTAATAACGTCCTTCCAATGATTGCTCAGTTTGTACCGAATCTTCTCGCTTGAAGTTGTGTCTGTGTTCATATATCTGGATGGCTTCATGAACAAATCTCTGAAGGTAGCCGGCAGGTTTGCAGAGTACCTCCGTCTTGGAAAAATCAATGTCGTGCGAGCCCACAGTGTTGAAACAATGATCAGCAACGGCAGAGGTATTGGGCCTACCGTGTTTCAGATCCGCCTTGTGTTCATGCGCGCGGTCCAAGACGTGTCGTTTCATATTCTTGGTTCTTTCGGTAAAGTCACATTGAAGGGAAACAAAATAATAAAATATTTTAATTAATTGTTTCCCTTCAACGTGACTTTACCGAAAGAACCAATAATATGCATAACTGCAGTCACGAAAGCTTTAAATCAAAACATGTCGTTTCGTTTCCCCGATGTCACTGTGCTGTGTTGAAACGAACCCAGATCTTGTTGTTTGTTTAAGATTTTAGAACTATGTTTGGTAACCCCTGCTATGTACGGCGAAGTGATGGTTTTGGTTGGATCCTCAGAAGGTTGACTCCCCATGGCTGGGGAGACAGCTTTGCGGATTGTATCTGTTCATCCTGAGGGGTTGGTGCACGTGCTCCAACTCACTGGCTAGGTGGCGCTGGTCGCAGATGCAATGTAGTGTTTTGATGAGGGAATTCTTCTGGGCTGGATGTTGGTGGGAGTCAGGCTTTAGATAGGCATCCGTGTGGGTGGCTTTCCTGTACACCGAATGTCCCGACGAGCCATCAGGTCTCTTCTCGATCAAAACATCCAGGAATGGTAGCTTTCCATCCTTTTCCACTCCCATGGTGAATCTGATAGACGGTTGTATGGAATTGATGTGGTTGAGAAATTGGTTCAGTGCTGGCAGGCCATGTGGCCAGATGACGAAAGTGTCATCTACGTATCTCTTCCACAGGGAAGGACGTAGGGTGGATGTCTGGATGGCATCTGTCTCAAATTTCTCCATGAAAGCATTCGCTACCACTGGCGATAAGGGAGAACCCTTTGGGGTACCCTCATTTTGTTTGTAGAATGTACCATTCCAGGTGAAGTATTTGTTGGTAAGGCAAGCGCCTTACCAAAGTTGGTGCATCTGGATTCAGTCCCTGTTGGACCAAGTCTTCAATGATTGCAATGGTGTCAGGTACCGGTACATTGGTGAACAGAGAGACTTACATCGAAACTGACAAGCAAATCATCTGGAGGCAGTGAGATGTCCTTGATTAGAGAAACCAAGTGAGCTGAGTTAAGTACAGCTGAGGTGGACTTGCCCGTGAAAGGTTTTCAGGGTCTCAGACATTTGTACATCAGATTCGGGGTCTTTATTTCAGACCGCAGGAGGAATCTGATGAGCTATGAAGCTCTTTTTTTTTGGTTCACAGATGTCCGGTAGGAGCACGGGGTCACAACAGGCATCCGCATCTGCCATGGTTTTGCGCAGCGGATGCTGTTTAGGGTGGACCACGACCTTCGTGGGAGATCAAAAGCCAGGGATCTTCTGCGCTGGGTCCTTCACAAGGAGTGCGCTATGGTGGCTCGGAGATGTTGACTACCTCGCCTGGTACGCAGGAGGTCGTGGCTTCCACCACCATCATCATCACGATGGCTAGGAGATGTTGACTACCTCGCCTGGTATGCAGGAGGTCGTGGGTTCCACCACCATCATCATCACGGTGGCTATGAGATGTTGACTACCTCGCCTGGTACGCAGGAGGTCGTGGGTTCCACCACCATCATCATCACGGTGGCTATGAGATGTTGACTACCTCGCCTGGTACGCAGGAGGTCGTGGGTTCCACCACCATCATCATCACGGTGGCTAGGAGATGTTGACTACCTCGCCTGGTATGCAGGATGTCGTGGGTTCGATCCCGACCCTGACTATGCCTGCTGCTGCTGTATATTTGGAGTCTGCGTCTCTCTCTCATGATCATCACGGTGGCTATGAGATGTTGACTACCTCGCCTGGTATGCAGGAGGTCGTGGGTTCGATCCCGACCCTGACTATGCCTGCTGCTCCTGTATATTTGGAGTCTGCGTCTCTCTCTCTCTCATCATCATCATCACGGTGGCTAGATGTTTACTCTCTCGCCTGGTACACAGGAGGTCGTGGGTTCGATCCCGACCCTGACTATGCCTGCAGCTGCTGTATATTTGGAGTCTGCGTCTCTCTCTCTCATCATCATCACGGTGGCTATGAGATGTTGACAACCTCGCCTGGTATGCACGAGGTCGTGGGTTCGATCCCGACCCTGACGATGCCCGCTGCTGTATATTTGAAGTCTGCATCTCTCTCTCATCATCATCATCACGGTGGCTAGAAGATGTTGACTACCTCGCCTGGTGCACAGGAGGTCGTGGGTTCCACCACCATCATCATCACGGTGGCTAGGAGATATTGACTACCTCGCCTAACATACAGGAGGTCATGGGTTCGATCCCGACCCTGACGATGCTTACTGCTGTATATTTGCAGTCTGCATCTCTCTCTCTCTCATCATCATCATCACGGTGGCTAGGAGATGTTGACTCTCTCGCCTGGTACGCAGGAGGTCGTGGGTTCCACCACCATCATCACCACGGTGGCTATGAGATGTTGACTACCTCGCCAGGTGCACAGGAGGTCGTGGGTTCGATCCCGACCCTGACGATGCCTGCTGCTGTATATTTGGAGTCTGCGTCTCTCTCATCATCATCATCACGGTGGCTAGGAGATGTTTACTCTCTCGCCTGGTACACAGGAGGTCGTGGGTTCGATCCCGACCCTGACTATGCCTGCAGCTGCTGTATATTTGGAGTCTGCGTCTCTCTCTCTCTCATCATCATCATTGCGGTGGCTATGAGATGTTGACTACCTCGCCTGGTATGCACGAGGTCGTGGGTTCGATCCCGACCCTGACGATGCCTGCTGCTGTATATTTGAAGTCTGCGTCTCTCTCTCATCATCATCACGGTGGCTAGGAGATGTTGACTACCTCGCCTGGTACACAGGAGGTCGTGGGTTCCACCACCATCATCATCACGGTGGCTAGGAGATGTTGACTACCTCGCCTGGCATACAGGAGGTCATGGGTTCGATCCCGACCCTGACGATGCTTACTGCTGCTGTATATTTGAAGTCTGCGTCTCTCTCTCATCATCATCATCATGGTGGCTATGAGATGTTGACTACCTCGCCTGGCATATAGGAGGTCATGGGTTCGATCCCGACCCTGACGATGCTTACTGCTGTATATTTGCAGTCTGCATCTCTCTCTCTCTCTCATCATCATCACGGTGGCTAGGAGATGTTGACTCCCTCGCCTGGTGTACAGGAGGTCGTGGGTTCCACCACCATCATCATCACGGTGGCTAGGAGATGTTGACTACCTCGCCTGGTGCACAGGAGGTCGTGGGTTCGATCCCGACCCTGACGATGCCTGCTGCTGTATACTTGGAGTCTGCGTCTCTCTCTCATCATCATCATCACGGTGGCTATGAGATGTTGAATACCTCGCCTGGTATGCAGGAGGTCGTGGGTTCGATCCCGACCCTGACTATGCCTGCTGCTCCTGTATATTTGGAGTCTTCGTCTCTCTCTCTCTCTCATCATCATCATCACGGTGGCTAGGAGATGTTTACTCTCTCGCCTGGTACACAGGAGGTCGTGGGTTCGATCCCGACCCTGACTATGCCTGCAACTGCTGTATATTTGGAGTCTGCATCTCTCATCATCATCACGGTGGCTATGAGATTTTGACTACCTCGCCTGGTGTGCAGGAGGTCGTGGGTTCGATCCCGACCCTGACTATGCCTGCTGCTCCCGTATATTTGGAGTCTTCGTCTCTCTCTCTCTCATCATCATCATCACGGTGGCTAGGAGATGTTTACTCTCTCGCCTGGTACACAGGAGGTCGTGGGTTCGATCCCGACCCTGACTATGCCTGCAGCTGCTGTATATTTGGAGTCTGCGTCTCTCATCATCATCACGGTGGCTATGAGATTTTGACTACCTCGCCTGGTATGCAGGAGGTCGTGGGTTCGATCCCGACCCTGACTATGCCTGCTGCTCCTGTATATTTGGAGTCTTCGTCTCTCTCTCTCTCATCATCATCATCACGGTGGCTAGGAGATGTTTACTCTCTCGCCTGGTACACAGGAGGTCGTGGGTTCGATCCCGACCCTGATTATGCCTGCAGCTGCTGTATATTTGGAGTCTGCATCTCTCATCATCATCACGGTGGCTATGAGATTTTGACTACCTCGCCTGGTGTGCAGGAGGTCGTGGGTTCGATCCCGACCCTGACTATGCCTGCTGCTCCTGTATATTTGGAGTCTTCGTCTCTCTCTCTCTCTCATCATCATCATCACGGTGGCTAGGAGATGTTTACTCTCTCGCCTGGTACACAGGAGGTCGTGGGTTCGATCCCGACCCTGACTATGCCTGCAGCTGCTGTATATTTGGAGTCTGCGTCTCTCATCATCATCACGGTGGCTATGAGATTTTGACTACCTCGCCTGGTATGCAGGAGGTCATGGGTTCGATCCCGACCCTGACGATGCCTGCTGCTGTATATTTGAAGTCTACGTCTCTCTCTCATCATCATCACGGTGGCTAGGAGATGTCGAC
Organism: Petromyzon marinus; assembly: GCF_048934315.1. Lineage (NCBI taxonomy): Eukaryota > Metazoa > Chordata > Hyperoartia > Petromyzontiformes > Petromyzontidae > Petromyzon > Petromyzon marinus. Next base: position 422,429 of record NW_027422683.1, read on the forward strand.
TACCTCGCCTGGTACACAGGAGGTCGTGGGTTCCACCACCATCATCACGGTGGCTAGGAGATGTTGACTACCTCGCCTGGTATGCAGGAGGTCGTGGGTTCGATCCCGACCGTGACGATGCTTACTGCTGTATATTTGCAGTCTGCATCTCTCTCTCTCATCATCATCATCACGGTGGCTAGGAGATGTTTACTCTCTCGCCTGGTACACAGGAGGTCGTGGGTTCGATCCCGACCCTGACTATGCCTGCTGCTGTATATTTGGAGTCTGCGTCTACTATACACTATTATACACTACACTACTATACACTACTATACACTACAATATAGACTACAATATGCACTACTATACACTACACTATACACTACACTATACACTACACTATACACTACTACACACTACTGGTGGTGATGTTGGTGATGTTGGTGGTGGTGGGGATGTTGGTGGTGATGTTGGTGGTGGTGATGGTGGTGGTGATGTTGGTGGTGGTGATGTTGGTGTTGGTGGTGATGTTGGTGGTGATGTTGGTGGTGGTGGGGATGTTGGGGGTGATGTTGGTGGTGGTGATGGTGGTGGTGATGTTGGTGGTGATGTTGGTGGTGGTGGGGATGTTGGTGGTGATGTTGGTGGTGGTGGGGATGTTGGTGGTGATGTTGGTGGTGGTGATGTTGGTGGTGATGTTGGTGGTGCTGGGGATGTTGGTGGTGATGTTGGTGGTGGTGGTGATGTTGGTGGTGGTGGGGATGTTAGTGGTGGTGATGTTGGTGGTGGTGGTGATGTTGGTGGTGATGTTGGTGGTGGTGGGGATGTTGGTGGTGATGTTGGTGGTGGTGGTGTTGGTGGTGATATTGGTGGTGGTGATGTTGGTGGTGATGTTGGTGGTGGTGATGTTGGTGGTGATGTTGGTGGTGGTGGGGATGTTGGTGGTGATGTTGGTGGTGCTGGTGATGTTGGTGGTGGTGGGGATGTTAGTGGTGGTGATGTTGGTGGTGGTGATGTTGCTGGTGGTGATGTTGGTGGTGATGTTGGTGGTGGTGGGGATGTTGGTGGTGATGTTGGTGGTGGTGATGTTGGTGGTGGTTATGGTGGTGGTGATGTTGGTGGTGGTGGTGATGTTGGTGGTGGTGGGGATGTTAGTGGTGGTGATGTTGGTGGTGGTGATGTTGGTGGTGGTGATGTTGGTGGTGGTGGGGATGTTGGTGGTGATGTTGGTGGTGGTGATGGTGGTGGTGGTGATGTTGGTGGTGGTGGTGATGGTGGTGGTGATGTTGGTGGTGATGTTGGTGGTGGTGATGTTGGTGGTGATGTTGGTGGTGGTGGGGATGTTGGTGGTGATGTTGGTGGTGGTGATGGTGGTGGTGATGTTGGTGGTGATGTTGGTGGTGGTGGGGATGTTGGTGGTGATGTTGGTGGTGGTGTTGGTGGTGGTGGTGATGTTGGTGGTGGTGGTGATGTTGGTGGTGATGTTGGTGGTGGTGATGTTGGTGGTGATGTTGGTGGTGGTGGGGATGTTGGTGGTGATGTTGGTGATGTTGGTGGTGGTGATGGTGGTGGTGATGTTGGTGGTGGTGGTGATGTTGGTGGTGGTGGGGATGTTAGTGGTGGTGATGTTGGTGGTGGTGATGTTGGTGGTGGTGATGGTGGTGGTGGTGGGGATGTTGGTGGTGATGTTGGTGGTGTTGGTGGTGGTGGTGGTGATGTTGGTGGTGGTGGTGATGTTGGTGGTGGTGATGGTGCTGTTGGTGGTGGTGGTGATGTTGGT